>NC_086181.1:32566895-32875145 GCF_023053635.1 Elgaria multicarinata webbii | reverse complement strand
AAAGCTGTAAGACACTAGGTTGGGGGAAAGCTGACTTGGAAACTGCCCCTGCATGACTGTTGCTGGTATGTGTAATGAAGTGGAAGGGTTTTCTTGCTGGTTTGCATATGCTGCGGTCATGTCCGCATCTGGTCAAAGAATCTACTCCAACCTTGCTTTTCCCTGGCACTACCAACTGCCTGCCTGGAGGATTTCCTATGTTTGGAATATCACCCCCACCTCACCTACTTTAAAAACCTTGTACCCTGGTTGCACTCCACCCACTTAGCTGGAACTGTTTCCTGGAGGGCTGGGGTGGTGATTCAGGAGACAAAAGGAGGGGCAAGGAGAACTTAACCTCTGTTCCTAATCTTTTCCACTATTACACTCCTCCAGTGGAAACTCTTCCTCCCCCCTCTCTCCCCTCCCCCTGCCTTCTCTAGATCTTAAATCCACTCCATCTCTTCTGGCAGACTGCTAATTCTTGTCTTCTGTCCCAGGCATCACCTTCCTGTCTGGTGGCCAGAGTGAGGAAGAGGCCTCCATCAACCTGAACGCCATCAACACGTGCCCCCTGCACAGGCCATGGGCCATGACCTTCTCCTATGGCCGTGCCCTGCAAGCTTCTGCCCTCAAGGCCTGGGGTGGCAAGAAAGAGAACCTCAAGAATGCTCAGGAGGAATACATCAAGCGTGCTTTGGTAGGTCTTGCCCAGGTTTCTCTACCTAGCAGTGGAATCTAGCAGATCAGAGCCAAGGAGCTGGGTATTCAAAGAGAGGGCAGGAGGGTGGGTGTGTGATTCAGCTCTCAAAAAGCAATCCTCGTTGGGAGACCCTCAGAGGCTTTAACAAGACTTTTATTACTAGAAAGTGGACTAAACACAACAGATCTGGCTGGGTGGAAAACCAGAAAGACAAAACCATTTTGGTGGGGGACATTGTGTGTGTGCCTTAAGTCACACACACATGACATGGGCCTCCCAAGTTCTGTTCCTCCAGCTCTTTGGGGAAAGAGGATGGTTGAGTGAATGGGAGGAGGTTTTGCACTTGCCAGCCCCAGTTTCAGGGGAGAGTGGTGTAGGGAACCAAGGCTCCTTGGTTCTCTGTCCTGGCAGAGGACAGGAGTTCAGTGCATTAGGAGAGGGCAGGGGGAAACTCAAGCTCCCCGTTTCTACTGTGGGTCTCTGTGAACCATTTCAGCTTGGCAGGAGGGTGTGGGGAATACGATATTTGCCTTTTCTTTCTTTTCAGATAAAACCAATCCCAACTCTTTTTCTCCCCCTTCTTATAGGCCAACAGCCTTGCTTGCCAGGGCAAATACGTTGCATCTGGCAAAGGTGGAGCTGCTGCAACTGAATCCCTCTTCGTATCCAACCATGCTTATTAAAATCAGAGGCCTGGTTGCATTGTCTGCTCTCGTTGTTACATTGTGCCTGAGCTACTGTGGCGTCTTATTGTTCATTTTCCACCCATTCCCCTCCCCTGCCTTTCCTGCCAACTTCTCTTGTAAGGGGAAGGTGTGAACCTTTGCCCTTGCCTGGAAAGAACCCAGAAGTCTTGGCTTGTTCCTTTCTCTAACGTACTCCCACCACCACCTCCTTTGTATACCTCTGTACGTGATGTCCAGCTTCTCCTTCTGGTGACCGACAACACTCCTGGTCCGTGGCCAAAACACCGAAATGTCTCCGGAGCTGGGACACCTGACTCGCGGACCTCTAGAAATAAAGAGTATCTATTTAAACATTGCAAGTGCCTCTGTCTTGTCTTGTTCCTCCAAAGACCTTCAGCCTTGGATCACTGGTGGGGAATGAGGGTGAACTGTCTAGTTGTTGGTGAACTCCATCAGTTCTAGCTGGCTTAGCCAATGGTGAGGGGTGATGATGGGAGTTGCTATCCAACGACATCTGAGGACCACATCTTCCCTATCTCTGCCTTAGATGTAAGGTGTCATCTGCTCCTATGCTGAGACCCCCATCGTAACTCCTTAAGCTCCAAACTCTTCCAAAAACGCAAGATGCTGCCTTCTGCTGAAGGACGAATGGTTCATCTTGACCATTATTGTCAATGGTAGCTGCTAGTAGCTCTCCAGGGCCTTGCATAGATGTTTCTCCTTACCTTGCTCTGTGAGAGCCTCTACTGAGTGGTGCTCAAGGCGTGGACGTATACAGAGCTATGATCCTTCCCCTTAAAGAACCAAAGATGTCCTGCATCTTCCCCGTTTTTAAGAAAAATAGTGGTGAAGACTGGCACATAGGCCATGGCAGGGAACCTTGAGGTCCTGCCTGTTTGGTCCTCCCCTAGAAAGATTGGCTAGAGCAGAGGTAGGCAACTTTTTTGGCCCATAGGCACATTTGGCAATTTGAGAAACTGTTCTGGGTGCCACCACAAAATGGCTGCCATGGGGAGGCACTGCTAATCACAGAGGACCAGTAACTTGTCCAAAAGACTCAGTTCAAGGCAGAGGTGCGGACTGAACCTTAACACACTAAACAGCTACTTTGAAACCATTTTTTTAGCACTGACAGAAACCTATTTTACAGAAGTCAAACTTCCCCCACCCAGCCTCTGGCAGCCAACTCATCCCCCCCCCCATTTTCTCTCTCAAGGTGGCTCACCACCCGTAGATGTATGCTCTTCCTCCCCCAGCCAACTATCCTCACAGCATGCACACACCTGCCCCATTTCTTCTTATTTCAAGCACCTGAGAAACCACTCTTGCTTTTTCTTTAAGGATGCCTCCAAAATTCCCCTGTAAATCCTTTGTTCCTCTCTCACACACACATGCAGCCCCCATCCATTCAAGCACAGATGCACATAACCCCTCCCAAACCTTCAGGTTGCTCTGAGCTGGTTCTCCCAGCCCCCGCTAGCTTCCCTGACCACCCCGACCAGCTGACTTACTGCTACTCTTCCTAACCCTCTCCTGCATTGCTCTCCGTACTCACCTCCCACCCACCCCCGCTTACCATATAGAAGTGAAAAGATTCCCTTTATCTTTTCCCTCTTTTTCTTTATGTCTGGGCATAAGCATCAGCCACCCACCATCTTCATTTCGTAAGAATGTCTCTGAGGTCCACATGTGGCCAGAGGCAGTCGTGGGAAATGAAGAGGGCAGTGACTAGAGGCTCTCACTTTGCTTTGAAGTGATCCTAGCTGCAGGGAATAATTTTTTAAAGTTGCGGGTGGTGGTGGTAGTGCACCTTGGCAGGCACCAAAAAAGGTGCCCAAGGGCATATTGGTTCCTGCAGGTACCATATTGCCTGCCTACCTCTGGGCCAGAGGCCTGCAGGACGGGAACACCACGTTCATCAGGAATTGGCGAATGAACTACAAGAAACTGAGGCATCTCTTGCAGCACACTTCAGCTGCCTTTGCACCAAATGGAACACCTCCAGTTTCCAATGAAATAGAGCAGAGGTGTTGAATCTCAGCTTGAGACTCAAATCCATTTATGAGACGTTCTTGGGGACCACATTCCAATAGTGGGTGTGGCCAAAATACAAGCATATTATAGTTTAAAACTATTATTGCCAGTAACTAAGCTTTAGAAGCATTTCAACCTTTCATAGGGAAAAATAGTGCAAAAGCTGGAAAACCATGACTTAAGTACTGATGGCTAGTCCCAATGGAAACAGGATCTATGAGATGTATTTCAGTGGATTAATAAAAAGTTTGCATGATATATTGGTCTGTTGAGCTACTGTCTTGCCACACGTATATCTCTTAGGTTTTGAAAGTCATTTGTTGTACATAGCACATAATAGGGGATCAGTCGTAAATTTTGGCCAGCTTGAATAAACAGACTGAATCAGGCCCTCAATTCATTGAGAAATATCTCACATTCCAGTCACAGCAATATGAGGGAGGCTGTTCTCACTTTCCTAAGTGTGGGAAAGCGTATTTTGAGTGGCATTGGCTGTAGGGTGACCATATGAAAAGGAGGACAGGGCTCCTGTATCTTTAACAGTTGCACAGAAAAGGGAATTTCAGCAGGTGTCATTTGTATATATGGAGAACCTGGTGAAATTCCCTCTTCATCACAACAGTTAAAGCTGCAGGAGCTATACTAGAGTGAAAAGAGGGCAGGGCACTTACAGCTTTAACTGTTGTGATGAAGAGGAAATTCCACCAGGTTCTTCATATATACAGAAGGCACTCTGCACAATACAATCCGAATTCCTCATGTCCATAGGAATATTGAATGTTGTCGTATATGGGCTCAGACAATTGGTCCTGATGAGAAACAGGGTATGAGGCAGTGATCTTTTCCACCCCTGCCTGCAGACACCAGTGACTGAACCCGGACCCCTTGGCAATGGCATGTAAAGTATGTGGTCTTCCACTGAACTTCCATTTTGCTATCATGCATGTGCAAATTGCCATTTCTGCGCTTTTCTCCTTCCCTACAGGGCACGTCCCTTCACCTCCCAACCCGATCAGAAATAAGAATGTGAAAGGGAAATAGCGTTATTCTCAGAAAGCTTCAGAGTGGGTCCCTTTTGAAGGCCTTTACAAATTTATCGACGCCTCACGTGTGTCTACTACTCACTTATTACTAATCTCCATTTCCACCCTCCCCCAGTCCATGAGGGATTTTTCCCCACATGATGCAATCTCTCCCTTTAACTAAGATCCAATAATTTAGGCCCATAGAAATGAAACAAAAGGCCACCTTTGGGCCCATTTCCGGTTGCTTCTTCCGCCCATACTATTACGTCACATCCGTGCCAATGTCCTCTGTCGTCCCCATTAGAAGTCTCCGGGCGTATTTGCGTTCCATATTCCGTTGCTACGCATAAACACAACATATGCTATTGTTGTATATTACACAAAATTATGTATATATATATAAATATGGGGAAAGGGTTTAAAAGGAATCAGACACGATACCAGAAATGATGGAAGCATAAGGACGGAAACAGTCGGGAAGAAATTTTAAGTCACACATTTTATTTTAATATTTATTTCGATGGCAGCGTAGGGACGGAAATAGGGTCGAGAAGCCTTTTTAAGTAACGTATTTTATTCTTTAAAAACGTGTTACTTAAAAAGGCTTCCGGCTTTGTTTCCGTCATTTCCGGCACCGGGTCCACTTCCTTTTAAACTCCTTCCCCACGGGAAGCTCTTTAAAAAAATAAAATGTATGTCACTTCCTCCGAGCCAAGGTTCTTCCCCTTCAGAGGAATAAGGAAAAGGTCGCCCCACCGGCGGTCTTCCTCCGAGAAGGAAGCGGAAGTGACGTCCGGTACTCAGTAGTTAGTGGGAGAGCCGGAAAGAGAGAGGGGGAAGGGCCGGGCCCGGGAGCCGGAGGGAGCCGCGGAGCAGCCGCCACCGTCGCCGCCGCTGCTACCGGGTCCCCAGGTACGCGGGCAGGCTCTCTGGGCGCATGCGCGGGGGGCAGCCTTCTCCTTTGGGTCCGCTCGCTCCTCGTGCTAGGGGCCGGGGCGCCTGGGAAAGTTGGTTGCTATAGAGACAGGAGTTCAGTAGGGCCAGGGGAGAGGAGGGCTGTCAATGTGGGGCGGAGGACGGAGAGCTCTTGGCGGTTTCCCAGTAGGGCAGCAGCGAGGGCTGTGAGAAGCCTTCGGTGGAGGGATGGGGGGTGGGGAGGCTGGTGTTCAGGGTCGGGGTGCCCCGTGAGAGAAAGGGGGTTCCCCACAAGTTCAAGGAAAGGGCAGCTTTCCCGAAAGAAGGCTTTTAATACTGGCCTGCTGGTATAAAGGTTCTGGAGGGACCAAAACGGACAGCAGCTCACTTCTAGATTTCATGTGGGTTCACTTGATTTATTCTTTTAGGTTTTCCTGGGCAGGTTCAGAGGATGTGGGCTCATTCCGTTGCTTAGGGAGGTGATGATCATAGAAGCAACGAGGGTTTGCCTTTAGCGCTATGATGGGTATCTGCTGAGAAGGCCTACTGGGGGAAATGGATGCTCAGGTGTTGCTATGGAAACAGGAAGGAGTTGGTCAGCTTCTTTTGGTTCTTTGGCATAAGTTTGTCTCTCCTTTCCCCCAGCCACCCCATTTCCTTATCATTCCTTTTCTTAGTTCAAGATATTATTGGTAGATGCTATCAGCTGATGAAGCAGAAGCCTGGATTTTGGGATGGGATGATTAGGCTGTTGTAGGTTCCTACTAGTGGTGAATATAAATGGAGAGGAGGAAAAAGGAGGGCTTTTCCTAGGCCTAGAGGATAACCTGCTCATTCTGTTAGTGTTGAGTATTGGGATGCCATATTACAGTTTTACTCTTCTCTCTCTCCCCCCACCCCCACCCCACCCAGCCTGTAACACAAGTAACATTGATGGAAGTTCTTTGAGCATGCAGAGTGATGATAATTGCTTTTATAGCAAGGCATTCTTTGTCCATTCCTAACAGATAATCTCAATCAAATTCAGCCTTCCCGGATCTGGTGCCCTCCAGATGTATTGGATTACAACTCCCACCATCCAGCATGGCATGCTGGTTGGGGGTGATGAGAGCTGTAATCTAGCACCAGGTTGAAGGAGGCTGTTGACCTAACTGAACTGGATATAGCTGCATTAGGGACTCCTTGTAGAATGATACAAAGGACAAAGTGTAGATGGGACACAATTTGCAGGAACCTTAGAAATCGCTGTAGGAGACTACCTCTGATACCAATAATCCCATATAACAGGTACTGCCTACTTTGGCTCTATAGAAAGCATGGCCTTTTTCTGGCTCCAAGCCGCAGAGCAGACTTTAAATAATCCAGTGGGAGGATATGAAGACATCATATATCCTGAGTTTCTTTCATGTTTTTATATAGGCTGCTTGAGTGGGTTTCACTACAGCATATAAAGTGACTCCTAGAATTGCCAACTGCTTCACAACTGTGGAGAAGGTATAAGGGGATCACAGTATCGATTGTTGGGTTCTATGTCTCTTGATATTCCTTTTGTTTCTTCTTAGTGATCAGGGAATAGTGTAATCCTAATCATAGGATTGGGGCCCCTCCTATCCTTTGGCTTTTATCCTCATCCTTCTGATGGAGAGATTTTTGGGGAGGTGTCTTTCATACAGTCATCAGAATTGTTTGCCTTGATCAGAACTTTATTAAATTTTAACTGACCGCAGTTTACACTTTTTGGGGGGGGGGGGGCATCACCCTGGAATCGTTTTGATGAAAGGCAATTTAGGAATAGTTTTTAACAATAAATTGGTATTCCTACAGGGGGCAAGATGGCTGAAATCAGCGATCTTGACCGTCAGATTGAACAATTGCGGCGCTGTGAGCTCATCAAAGAGAGCGAGGTCAAAGCCCTCTGTGCCAAGGCCAGGTGAGTGTTGGCACGCATCTTTAGGAAGTGATGTTCTGAGAATGTGACATGCAGCTGATTATAGTGAAGAGTGGATGAGTGTGACACATCTCCTTCTCTCAACAGAGAGATCTTGGTGGAAGAAAGCAATGTCCAGAGAGTAGATTCTCCAGTAACAGTGAGTTAGGGTTTGGGGGAATGTTCAGGGGTATTTTGAAACTGGCCTGATGATAGTAGCAGTCATGTGAACTCTTTTATTTTTCCTAATCCCTGATGCATCTTTCTTAACAGGTTTGTGGGGATATCCATGGCCAGTTCTATGACCTTAAAGAGCTCTTCAGGGTGAGTATCGCCACACATCCAATTCCACAATGGCATTCTGGAGCTTTCGAGCTCTTGTGGGCAATTTCTTAATGTACTCTTTGTCTTCCTGCTACAGGTGGGAGGTGATGTGCCTGAGACCAACTATCTTTTCATGGGAGATTTTGTCGACCGTGGCTTCTATAGTGTCGAAACATTCTTGCTGCTGCTGGCACTCAAGGTTAGGAGGTTCCTTGATAAATTCAAGAATACTGAATGTTAGCTTTCCTTACTGTACTTGCATAGACTCTCTATACATTTCAAGTGCCAGGAGTTCCAGGCGATAACTTTTCCTGTCTGTAGTCTTAACCTGGTTCAATACTCTTCTTACAGGTCCGCTACCCTGATCGGATCACCTTGATCCGTGGCAACCATGAGAGCAGACAAATCACCCAGGTATATGGGTTCTACGATGAGTGCCTGAGGAAATACGGCTCTGTCACCGTGTGGCGCTACTGCACTGAGATCTTCGACTACCTCAGCCTCTCTGCCATCATTGATGGCAAGGTGAATGTTTGTAGAGAGTGCATTTGTGTGTGTGTGTGTGTGTGTGAGGGAGTATTTTTTTGTATAGCAACATCATTGTGCGTTACAGAGTACAAGGGAACAGGACCATGCTCCAAGGAACTTATAAGGAACCATTTGGTTGTCGGGAATGGGAGTTGAGTTCAATGGTTAAAATAAAGTGGCTCACAGGGTTAAGTGATTGGAGAGGAGGAACAGTTGCCTACAGGTGTTGTTCGGCCCTAGCACTTTGTTCTGCAGCTTTCTGAATGCATATATGCTCCTTTTCTGTTGCAGATTTTTTGTGTCCATGGTGGTTTATCCCCATCCATCCAGACGCTGGACCAGATCCGAACGATAGATCGCAAACAGGAGGTTCCCCATGATGGTCCCATGTGCGATCTTCTTTGGTCTGACCCTGAAGGTATAGCTATGAGTGCAGTGGTGTGTGGGTGTGCTCTCTCACTATATTATTATTATTAGTAGTAGTATCCCTTCTTTTGCCCAATACTGGGCCTCACTTCTACTATATATGGTATTGGATATAGTAGTGTTATTGTTTTGTTCCAGAAAAACTTTAGTGTGGCTGCATTGGGACCAGGATATAGCAGTATGGGTAAAAGTGTGTGATGCCCTTAATTTAGACTTAAAATTGTACTGGACCCCTCTCCAATTGTGATCAGTTACTGTGAATCACTGATTCTGTACTCAAGAGAGACTACAAGGGTATTATGAAGTTCTGAGTACACTCTGATGGTCATCTAATGAATCTGTCTTGGTTTTTTAGTCCTCAGTCTCGTGAGAATATGGACAGGGCTTTGATTATTAGAGGGTAGAGAACCATATAGCCTTTATGGCATGGGTGTTGTACCTTGTGCAGCCTAAGGGCTGAATTCTATTATGTTGCAGTGGCCTGGAAATTGCCAAATGATCAGTGGTTGGGGGAAAGGGGTTGGGCGGGGCCAGAAGAAGGAGCCATGGCCATCTGGGGAGCCCTGGATGGCAGGATGGGGGACCCCAGGCGGGGCAGATTTGACCCCTGGGCCTAAGATTCTGCACCCCTGCTTTATGGCTTTAATGCCCAGTCTGTGGCCCAGTGAGCTAAAGAAACAGCAGAGCAGCCTTCCCCGGCCTGGTGCCCTCCAAATGTTTTTGGCTTCATCTCCCATCAGCCTTAGCCAGCATTGCCATTGGTAGGACTGCTGAGACTTGTAGTACAACACATCTTGAGGGCCCTAAGTTGGGGAAACCTGCGAGAACTCTGGGTCTCCCACTAAAGGAGATCCAGGTGTTTTGTGCCCTTCTCCTCCTCTCCCTGCTCCCAAGTTCTTGTTTAAAGGAGTTGGTTGGCAAAGGGGGAAATAGAGCAGCCCTTTGTAGTGGTTGTTGGGAGGGGCTTTCTCCAAAATCCTACCAGTCTAGATTACACCTCTCACGCCCTTTGCCAGCTGCTGATCAGCTTTGCCCTGCAAGCTCATCAAACGCAGGTGCCTTCTTCTGGTTTGTGCCTGGCACTTGGTTTCCTTTGTGTCATCTTTATGGTTCTGCCTTTGCAGACACTACAGGCTGGGGTGTGAGCCCCCGAGGTGCTGGCTACTTGTTCGGCAGTGACGTGGTGGCGCAATTCAACGCAGCAAATGACATTGACATGATTTGTCGGGCGCACCAGCTGGTCATGGAAGGGTACAAGTGGCATTTCAATGAGACAGTGCTTACAGTGTGGTCGGCTCCCAACTACTGCTACCGGTGAGGAGACGGAGGGGCGTGGGTGTAGGAAGAGTGGGTAGATATGGCTAGCCTCCAGCTGTGTCGGCTGTATAAGGGAATCCCAGAGGGCCAGGAAGCTTTTAAGCTGATGGGTTACATGGAGGTGTGGGAGTGACAAAATCCGGACGCCCCATTTTGATACCTTTCCTCCATATGCAGCTGTGGAAATGTGGCAGCCATTTTGGAACTGGACGAACACCTTCAGAAGGAATTTATCATCTTTGAAGCAGCCCCTCAAGAAACTCGGGGCATCCCATCTAAGAAGCCTGTTGCGGACTACTTCCTGTGAATGCCTCTCCCATCTCCCCCATATGTGCCGCTTCTGTTTTCTATCCTGGCTGGGGTGGGCAGCCTTTTTTCAAGTTTTGGCAGGGTTCAGGTCTCTTCTCCCCCCCTTTCCCCCTCCTCTTTCCCAATAAATTCTCAATTCTGGACCCCTTAGACTGAATTAGCCATCTTTTTCCACACTACTGAATCCTAGCCAATCCCCTTATGATAACTTCAGGGCTGCCCTAACTTGTATCCTCCACCTAAAATGTTTCTTGGGACTTTTGGTCGGATCACCCCATGCAGAAACTGAGAGAAGCTGTAGGGTTCTCTGATTTCAGAGAGGAGTGACTGACAGCTTCCTTGCCCAGCTCTCTGACTCATCTCCAGTGCTTCTCTACACTCTAGAAGAACTGGAAATTATTAGTAGAGAATGTATCTGACAGAGAATTGGACTTGGAAATAAAGAGAAATCAGTGGCCAAGAAATATCTGAAGCTGGTAGGACTAAATCTCTTTACTAGTTTCCTGCTCTTATGCCACTTAGTTACTTCCTGGTTTATCTCTTTTCTGGGTCAGCTGATCTTGGAACTCTTACTCTTTTCGTGCCATTCCATAACATTTAGGCAGAGAAACAGGAAGTGCTTTAAACCTTGCTGTGCCTGGTTGCTGGAAGACCTGGAACACTGATTTCTTGGCACTTCAGTGTTTTGTCTGCTTAAACTACATGGAATACATTGATCTAGATTCGGAATTGGTTCCTCTGTCTGCTGCCACCTCTTGTTCCCAGTTTTTGGCCAGTGGAAGATTAGACCCAGTTTTTGGCCAGTGGAAGATTAGACTCACCCAAGTTATTGTACCAGAAACTCCTGACCTTTCAAAAAGTAGTAGTCCTTTGGGTCACTGGAGGATCCACCTGCTATATGGAATCCATTTAACTCTGGGGATGGATTTATTGAATCTTTTATTGGCAGATTTTTATCCTGGTACTTCTCCTTCCTGCCCCTCTTCTCCCTGCGTGGGGAGACTGGGACCACATCACGTTAACTAATTTGACCAATGGGGCATGTCCTCTGTCTCCCTCCCTCTGGTATCCTGCCCACTGTGGGGTGGTGTATCCAAATCCCATCCACTCCCAGGGTCAAAATTCCCCATCCCTTTTCCTTTATTCTTGTGAAGGAATACTTGGTCCAGATACCTATTTAGAGTTAGGGGAGGGAGGAACTTCCTGTCACTTTTCTTACGTTTAGGAGGGACTTTCCCCTCCATCTCCCATGATGTGTCTCTTGCTCTAATTTTATTTTGTTTTCATTTTTTTTCCTATTTACAACTTTTAGATAAAAAATTCTAATAAAACTAAGAAAAAATTGACATTCTGTGCATTGCATATTTCTACTGGTTTTATGAGCGGAGTGCATGTTGAGTGCTGCAGAAATGTCTGTTCTAATCTGCATAGATGTCTTCCCCACTACCCTTGTCAGTCCTTGTTGCATCCTTAAACAATATGGTTCTTGCTAAGAGATGGGGACTAGTTCTGCAAGGGAAGGCTTCCATCTCCTATACTAGCTGTTAACTGATGAAATGTATGAGAATCTTAATGGCCTTAAATCATGCCAGGTGCAATCTATGTCTGCTGGGGAACTTGGTGTCTAAAGAATTATATGACAATCTTTTTAATAAGTAAGTTTATATGCTGCAGCAGCTACACATCACCACAATCATTGCTGCGTCCAATTTAAAAATCAGCTGCTGTGCAAATGTAACAGAACTCCTGCTCTAACGTATTTCAAGCTGTCTTGGCATGATATAGTAAATGAATTGCTGTGGCCTCCTCAAGCGTAAATAAAACCAGGCTGCTTAGTAGAAATTGTTTTCCTACAGAGGAAGAAACTGAAGCATAAACCTATGCTAGAACACAAGTTTACTTACATATGTCATGAAAGGAGACAAACTTACTGTATGTTAAGGAATTTAATTATAAGATAAGTACGATACAAACAAGTTTACCCCTTCCCTAAATGGACAGAAAGGAAGAGAGAAACATCAAAAACATTATGAACAACAACAACAAAAGAATCAAATACCTGGGAGACAGGATTCCAGGTCCCGAGGGAGGAAGCAGAGTTAGAGCATAGGGGGCTGTGAGCCTGGATAGCTAGAGGGGCCCCCATAGACACGAGGGGGAGGGGGATAGGGTGTGAAGCTGAACTTGAAAGGGGGAAAGGAGGAGGAGGAAGCATCTGGTGGTTCTGTCCCCCCAAGGAAAGGAATAATATCCAGGCCATTCCAACTCGTTGGAAGCATTGCTCTGAAATCTGATTGCTCAGGAGGTGACTTGGTAGTGGGGGAAGTTGGAGGAGCTGCCATTTCTTGAGTTGGGCTGTGGAAAAAGATAGGGTAAGTCAAGCACTGAAAACACAGACGGGTGGCTGGACATTCCTATCCTCCACGTTTGTGTGTCTGCATACCTGTACCTTCCCAAAGAGCTGTTCATTTTTTCTGTATACTTCACTTGGTTTAGTTTCCCAATGTCTACTACTGCCATGTATGTTCCTTCTGTATGTGTACACTTCTATGTCCTCCACCTTGTCTTGGTTTGCATATATTTCTTCATCTACCCCATTTATTTCCTTGCTCCCTGTTTTATTCTACTGAAAATAAATGCCAAATTCTTCTATGGCACCCTGGCGAGAGTAAAGTATGCACAGTTATTCTGATGCTTACAGAATGCCCTTCCTGTGCTGGCTTGGGTGCAAGATATTCATAGGCCAAAGGATCATAAACTCTGATGAGAGAACCCACTTTTAAGAGATTTTGAGGTTGCTCAGTGCTCCGCTACAAAGGAACTTGCAAGTGGAACTGAAGATCTGTTTGAGATTAATATCGATCAGTGGGAATGTCTTGTGAATAATAACTGCCATCAAGATTGTAAGCCTAAGGGCAGGGACTGTCATGTTACTTACCTTTGGTGGCTGCTCTTTGAGCCTTTTTAACTAAAGGACAGGGTAAAAACGCTACCAAACTGTCAATCAATTGATCACATACAACTAGTGACAAGCAATAGTTCCTCATAGTTACAGATCAAGCATGAATATAAGAAGCATATAGTGTCCTTGTTTAGTCATTAAAAGTTACAAGTGTATTTTTGTCAGGTCCCACTAATCTAAAGGCAAAGACAGGTGTAAGTTTTTAGGGTCTTGTCACAGTGGGATTTTTCCATGGTATGAAATGTAGTTTTACAAATGTACCTTATAGTATATTAAATGCTTTAAGGTTAAGGAATGCTTGAAACTGGATTCCTGCACTGAGCAGGGGGTTGGACTTGATGGCTTAAATAGCCCTTTTGAACTCTATGATTTTATGAAATGCTGGATTAACCATTACTATGGCCCATTGCCTTGCCACTTAAATATTTTTTAAAAAAACAAACAACCCACCTAATGTGCTTGTATATTGTTTATATATCTGTCTTGCCCCCCCCCCCAAAAAAAGTGGGGTAGCTGTGTTGGTAACATCACAGCTGCTAGCCAATTCCCCCTGCACCCAGGGCAGTACCAATGTACAGACTGAAAAAATGTGAACCTCAAATGATGCTAAAACATATTTGCAGAAGTGCCCCAACTTTGTTGTCATGCTTATTACATTGGAGTATAACATAACCTTTGCCAGTGGGAGCTAAAAACAATTTGGACTATGGGCGCTTTTAAACAAAAAAATTCAGTGTTTTAGTTGGAATAATGTAGCTATTGTTAAATTAATTATGTTTGATTATGTATAGTTAGATCTAGAAACGTGAAAAAAGGAACCTGTTGTCTGAATTTTACTTCTGGAGTTTTTAGTTGCCTCTATCAAATACTGGGCCTGTTCAGACAACACGCTAAGCCATGGTTAGGCCATTAATCCTTTTGCAGCAAATAGTGAACGTGCTTAAACCGTGGTTAGGTAGGCACCATAGATAGGAATGGTTCACACGACATGCTAAGCCATAATGTTTGGCTCAAAATGCTTAATCACCATGGAGTAGTGAGTCATCTGAACAGGGTCATTGTTATACTCTAAAATATTTGGCATGATGAAAAATTGGACCACTTCTGCAAATAAAACCCCTTTCTTTAGCACTCATTTGGTTTTCTTCGGCTAGCTTTTTTCTAGCCAGTTCAAAGTGGCCACATTGGAAACTTGCAGGACTGTGACTTCAGAGCTCAGTACAAGGCAAAAGAAGGTACATTTGTACTAAAATATAGTGGGGACAGTTTCTGATAGGCCCTGCTCTCCTAGAAAACCCGTTACACCTGCCTTCACCCTCGGATTGATTTCTTTAGCCAAAGAAGAAAACTTACACTAAATACCCGAGGTGATCCAAATTACCCAGGAATGTGGCTAACTCTTCATTTTATGAAGTTGGAAGATTATACCTAAAGGCAATCTTTGGGTTAATGGTTGGCGGGGAATGTAATGTGAGTGCCAGATCCTTTCGTGCTCACCTGCAGTAGGGTGATGGTGCCCCTCGCAATCCATGGAAGGCAGCTGGATGCTGCAGGTAAGCCTCAGCTCCGCTGGGATTGGTCCCTGCAGGGGGGTAGAAGGAGCAGGAAGGTGGTGGAAGCACAGGTGGCTGCTCTTGCTCCAGAGGCGTCTCCTCTGTTAGGGTGGAGTCGCAGGGACCTTTCTTGCTCTCTAGGTGCAGGCGAATGTGCAGGTGGGGAAGGAAGCGAAGACAAGATTACAATAAAACCTAGGAACTATATGAGGGGATTTTATGGATTGATTAAGCAGGTATTCCTATGAAAAAAATGTGGAATATTGGGAAGTAACCCTCTGACAGAGTGCAGAACTAAAAAGGAAAAAATCCAAAATATCAGGTTCTCTGGAATGTCTGGAATAAAGAAAGCATTACATGGGGTTATGACCACGGGCGAGGGCCCTCTAGCAAGCTTACACTATGAGGGCAGTAATTTGGGATGAGACTATATTTGTGGAAAGGGGCAATTCATAGCTGGTCATAGCATTTGAAAAATTAGGAAATGGAGGGAGTAGTTTAATAGGTTAGAGGGCTTGAGAAAGAGTGATGGGGTTATGTGGAGGGGATGACAAAGGCCAAGCCGTGAAAGGAAGCAAGAGGGGATGGATTTGTGTGCGTGCGTAAATTGAGTGGCTTTATGAGGAAAGAGATGGACACATAGGGCTGTAAACAGCTACCTAGAATTATGCACGGCGACCAAATCCATAGCACATTTCCACAAACAACCCTGTCTATTCAATTATATGCAGAGGAATAGTATGCTTTCCTTGTAGGGCGATGGACGAATACAGACTGGAGGGAAAGGCTTATGGAGCTAAGTCGCAGAATAAGGTGTGTATACTTCTCTTACCGTTTCCCCCCACGTTAGCTTCACATTCATTTGCCTTCATTTTCCTCTTGATTCGTGCCTCGCGCTCCCTATATTTTGTAATGGAACCACAGTGAGATAGGGGGTAAAGCAATGGTGGCGGCTCAGACTGTTTAGCAGGTTCATGCAATTCTTTAGGATTGTTTTCTTTTTTTTCTAGTGAGGCCAACCCCACCTACTTGTGGTGCATTGTCCCCTTGATAGTGGCAGTTGTTCTGGTTAGCCAACTTGTTGGGAAAGGGAATCTCTGATGCCAGCTAATGTGGAGAAAACCACAGCTCCTCAGTTTACGATACCAACCTCTTCCCTCCTTGGTCCTGCCTACCTTTTGCTGTTCATGCCATTTTCCCGGAAGCCTTTTGCAAAAGGGTTGCTCTCTATCTTCATTTGAGTGATCTGAGGGGGGGAAAGGTATGTTTTAATCTTTAAAGTACGCAAATAATTTGATCAGTATCCTGAATATCTTTCTTCCCATTTGTCTACTAAATTGTTAAATACAATGGAATTGGTGGAAATATTTAACTTGCATATAACTTATTCAGGTTGCAGAAGCTGAACTTTCCAAGAGCAACATTTTCATTTCATTTTGTGTGTGTAGAATACATATACATCTTTGAATAGATGCAGGAGAGAATGACAGAGGTTGAAGAGTTATTTCAGGAGGAGTTCTAGGAGGGCTTGAACCTGTATGGGATGAGGGAGAATTGTGCTAAATTAAGATACTGGCCTCTGTAAGCCTACAATGTTGATATTTTTCTAGATAGTATCTACTGCGTCCAATAAATTGCTCAAGGAGTGTGGCAAGTGAAAGTGGTGGATTCAGGTTCAATGGTTCTGAGATAGGGGTCTCCAATATGGTGCCCAAAGGCCCCAATGTGTCCAAGGAAACCTCCTTTAGCAGACACTAGGCTCCAAGCCTGATTTTTATTTGTATTTCTACATTAAAAAAAGAATTAACTGGAATTCTGGCATCCTTCAAAGCGAAGTGCTGCCTTCCAGCACCATTTTTATTTGTGTTTAAAAGAACATTTTTGTGTTTTGCCCTAAAACTCTACCTTTACCTTGCACTTAGATTCTTGGGCAATGTACTTTTCCCATAGACTCATCAGTTTGCCTTCTGGGAAATGAGTGTTTTGGGACCAACCGCACCCACCCTGGCAGCCACCCACCCATGACAAGTTATTTTGTGAGAGCACCTACAACATTCTCAAAATTCCAAATGTGCCCACCAACCCCAAAAGATTAAAATCTAGATATTTCCTTGATAGGGATGTAGATATTAAATGTAAAAGAAGTCCATTAGTCTTGAGAATCTGGCTGGCCTATAACATTTTGACAACACTTGTATATACTCCGGCATGATAAGAAACTACCTTTACTATTGAATTGAATCAGCCGCACTTGGATAGGTTGACATAAATTCTATCTCTGCTTTCTATCCAACATTCTCAATCCTAATTTTACCTCCTCTTCCTCTGCCCCCACCCCCAGCAGCAGCAGCAACAACACATTTAGCCACAAAGAAATGGAATTTTTTTAGTGAGAACCCCCCCCCTCTGAATTTCTTCTGAGTTCTGCATTTTTAGAAACCTTTTATTTGTTCTCAAGGGTACTGGTTGATATTTCAATATGAGAGCCAGTGTTGATGTTACTAAAAGTTTTTCTGTATGTCTTTACATGTATAAATGAACCGCTTGTGGTGGGTTTGCATGCAAAATTGCTGCAGCTGCTTCTGGGTCTAAGTGTGTGTGTGTGTGTGTGTGTGTGTGTGTGTGTGTGTGTGTGTGCAGTATGTGTGTACTTAATACATATCCAATGGATAAAAAGTAGGCCTTATGAATCTTTTATAGTTTGAACAACTATTGTGAGTATGAGGGATTGAAATGGTAGGTAGAGTGTGTGAGGAAACATTAAAGGGATTGTGTGTGTAGTGGAAGGATATAGCGGGACGACTTAAGAGTGGAGGACAGACATAGTTCTGAGGAGGTTGTAGGCCATGTAGGAGAGTGAGAAATTGTATTTAGAATAAATTGTTATAGATAATAAAGACACAGAGCTGCGTGGACATATGGTTAAATAGCAAAAGGATACATATTTTGATAAATATAGTAAAACATGGAACAGAAGACACTGCCATGACGAGAGCAGGGCAAGGGACCATGTCTGACTGAGTAGAGTAAGGATATTTGGCTGAGAGGCAGGAATATAAAAGAGGTAGAAATATACTGTGAATAGAGAAATAAATAAAGATTAGTGAATGAGTCATGTATAGATAATATAAACAATAAGGACCATGTGGAGGCGGATGGATACCATTAAACATGAGGTGAAAGGATATGAAGTGAAGGGATATGGCCAGAGGAGCAAAATTAAGGCAATTTAGAAATAGAAGCATATAGAGGGAACAAAGTATTCTCTAGCTGTAGCGGGCTCGAAATGTGTGGGGCATATATGGATTTGTCTGTTTAAGAACGGAGGGCATTTATTGAACTGTTGCTAAGGGGAGGAGGAACGTAAGGCCTCAGGCCTGAGTTAAAAGTGGGCAAATAGAGGATGGGAGGTTCATAGGAAGGAGGGGGTCTATTAATGGTGCAAGTCCTCGTTGAGTGTGAGTTCTTAATGTGAGTTCTGCCTAATTTTAGAGGTGTAGAGGAGAGTGTGGAGATAAGGAGACTTTAGTGGGCAGCACTAACTCCTCAG
Source organism: Elgaria multicarinata webbii (assembly GCF_023053635.1). NCBI lineage: Eukaryota > Metazoa > Chordata > Lepidosauria > Squamata > Anguidae > Elgaria > Elgaria multicarinata. Next base: position 32,856,907 of record NC_086181.1, on the reverse strand, counting down.
GCCTGCTGTTATATTCTTGGAGGACATCATTAAACATGAGGAGCTAAAGAAGCATGGCCAGAAGGGAGGAAAACTGAGGTAATCTATGAGTGGAGAAATACTGTTTGGATCATTTTTGAATTTGTTGTGATTTTTATTCAGACAAGCTGGAGCGTGTTCAGAGGAGGGCAACCAGGATGATCAGGGGTCTGGAAACAAAGCCCTATGAAGAGAGACGGAAAGAACTGGGCATGTTTAGCCTGGAGAAGAGAAGATTGAGGGGAGACATGATAGCACTCTTCAAATACTTAAAAGGTGTCACACAGAGGAGGGCCAGGATCTCTTCTCGATCCTCCCAGAGTGCAGGACACAGAATAACAGGCTGAAGTTACAGGAAGCCAGATTCCGGCTGGACAGCAGGAAAAACGTCCTGACTGTTAGAGCAGTACGACAATGGAACCAGTTGCCTGGTGAGGTTGTGGGCTCTCCCACACTAGAGGCCTTCAAGAGGCAGCTGGACAACCATCTGTCAGGGATGCTTTAGGGTGGATTCCTGCATTGAGCAGGGGGTTGGACTCGATGGCCTTGTAGGCCCCTTCCAACTCTGCTATTCTATGATTCTATGATTTTAAGCAGTTCAGAGAGTGGTATAAAATGAAATCTATAACAAGGCTGCCAGAAAGTCCTTGCCTCTAATCCTAGACATGGTGATTGTTAGTTAGCAGTGAGGGGGAAATATCCATGTTCAAAACCTGAGCCCTGGTATTGCCTGGCCTAACAGTTGTGGGGCTAAGCCTGCTGCGAGACCCATCGCCTTGCCACACCTTTTTCACCGCTCTTGCTCAAAGCAGCGGTATTTATTTTGGAATATGTTGCTGATCCAGCGTTTCTCCCAGTGTGTCTCTACGAAAGTTGGTTGAGAGGAGCAATCCTCTCTGGATCTAGAAGGAAGAATGGGCCACCAGGAAAAAATATATATTGAGGGGTGGGTGGCACAGAAGGGACAACGTGAATTTCTGGGAGTCAGGTGTATTTTGCCCCACATGCTAAATTTCTGAAAAATAAATAATCATGCCAACGCTCCCATTTTAAACTCATTTTCTCTGAAGGAAGGCTTATAGATACTTGAAAGTTAATGACATCATGAAGCCTACTTAGAATTGCAGCCTTATTTTAATTCCCAGTTTTATGATTCAATCACAATGTGCTTGTGGAAAAGTGATTGAGTTATCATTTGCAGGCTAGCAATGGAGGGGACGCGGGGTCGGGGAGACAACCTGTTTGTCCAGGAGGAGCTTCCCACTTCTGGTGCCATTCTTGAGAATGGGACTACTAAAAACAACTATTACATTTATAACTGGTCTTGCTCTCACCTGTGGGTTCTGGTAGGCTGTGACTGTCAGGAACTGGGTCTCAGGAAAAGTGAAAGAAGCACAGCCACCTCCTGCCCCACGGCGTCCTCCAGCTCCAACCACATGTACCCGCGGCTGGTAACGGTGCATGGAGTGAACAATTAGCTGAGAGGGGCACAAAAGCCAAAGGTAAGTCATATTCCTGTTTATCTGCACATATGTACCTCCTGCTGTATCTCATTTTTATCCATCTTAAACTGATCCTTTAGCTCTTTGTAGCATCAGGGCTTGTATGTGTTCTGGGATTCTGCACAAAGCACCGGTTTTGATATCAATTGCAGGATTCATCATGAATCTTGGCTTTCATTACTTACTAAAAAGGGGATCAGGATTCTATTCCTTATGGCTATAGGAATAGGCTTGAGTGCCTGGTGAAATTCTAGCAATCTGAATATGGGTTTCAGGTGAGCCTAATATATCCTTGTCTGTCCTTATGAAGCAAAATCAATTATGCATAATAATTCAATAAGTGTAAATATGCTTAATTTGCATAATTTACACATGTTGTAAAATTTCTTTTCTTGATTTCATAATGTTGGCTTACCTCAGAGGCTGCCTTATTTTAAGTGCAGAGCATGGAAAGCCTCGAGTATGACTCCTCTTTGTATAATCCATATATCTACCCCCAAAATCACTCATCGACCTAAAGAATCTTCCCCTATAACTGTCAATACCCTCTTTTAAACGGGTTCTACTTGGGTCTCTTCCCATAGCCATCATGCCTGCCATACACCCCCATTCCCCAAATGCCTTTCATCTTCCCATTCCCCGGCCATACATGTCCATGGGGGTCCAGTGTGTTGTTCGTGAGCTTGAGCCGGTGGAAGGATACAGGTTGGCGCATCCAGTGGGCACCTGATGCAGGTGAGTCAGGATGGATGTAGACACGGTCCGGTGGTGGCAATTCAGCTTTGCCGCTGGCCTCCCACCGCTTGCCATGCCATTTGTAACGGGAGCCACCAACCGGCACTACATCCACCAGCAGCAGGTACTTGGCTTCAGGATCCAGCCCTGTTACAGAAACTTTCAGCTGTGGAAACATCCGCCTGGGGAGATGATTAAAAAACATAGGTCAGTTGAAATAAAAACACAACCCAATTTCTTGTTGAAGAACTTGGCCTGTGAGACATAATGAAGGGGTACCCTCCCACTCCTGGTAGCAACTGATTCTAGGTTTTGTGACAATTTCAGCAAAATAAAACAGTAGGAGCAGTAAAACTATATCTACCCATCATACTGCTTAACATCCATTATGTTCAGGGATAAGTGAAGCTTCTCATAATATGCTTCTCATCTGGCCCTTAGAACAGAACAAGTTTTCTACTCTGGCTTGCTTGAGTTACTGGAAGAATATTAGGGTCCCTCATACAGCCTGTGTTTCAGTTGAAAGCATGCAAAATGCCTGCATTAGACTAACCAGAGCAGAGAGGATTCCCTTCCCAGATTGCTTGGTTCTTTGATTTCTGGTTTCCTTCTCCCACCTCTGTCCACAATTTTTCATAGTGTTTACCAATTTGGGTCCCCAGATGTTGAACAACCTTCATCCCCAGCCAGCATGAACAATGGTCAGTGATGGTGGGAGTTGTAGTCCAACAACATCTGAAGGTAGGGAAACACTGAGAAAATGAAGAGGGATTGAAAGATGGTAGGCTTTTGTTGCTTTTTCATTTTCTTTAGTTCTCCATTCCACGGCAGCTGCAAATTTCTTGATTCCTTCTTATTTCTCCCTTTCCTCCACTTCAGAGTTAATTCAGTAAAGACTAAGGAAGTCTCTCTCCCTTTGGCTGTCTACTCCAGCAATCTGTTTTCCCCCAGTGGCCTAACCAGATATTCCTAGGAAGCTCACAAGTAGGGGCGGGCAGTAACAGGCCTCCCATGCTATGGCTTCCCAGCATTTGGTACTCACAGGTACACTTCCTCTGAAGCGGGAGTCTCCATTCAGCTATCATGACTAATAGCTGCATTTAAACATATCATCTGTGAATTTGTCTTATCCCCTTTGAAAGCCATCTAAACTACTGGCCATCACCACATTCTGTGGCAGTGCATTAATTTTGCATTATGTGAAGAAATATTTTTATAATACTGCCAGTCAGTTTTGTGGGGGGGGGGTGACCCCAAGTTGTAGCAGGGAGAGAGGAAGAATTTTTTTAACTAACACGCACACACATGTACACAATGATTATCATGGTTCACTCCACAAGGTCTAAGGATGGTTTAGGCTGTAATCCTAGTCACACTTAGTTGGGAGCAAGTTCAATTGAACTTAATAGGACTTACTTCAGGGTAGATTGTCAGCCTTTTAAGGAAAGTTTTTTATGGGCCTCTAATCTTTTTTAAGATTATCTTTCATCTGCGGTAGTGTTTCAATTTCTGATTATTCAGTGTTGAAAAAATTCAATCTGCATAAATCCTGAAACCTACTCCAGGGGATGATACCTGGCACTGGGAGGGGTTCTGTGGTCTGCGTCAAGGCAAGCTGTCTTTCCTTTTACCCCTGCTCAGTATCTCACCTGCCTGCCTTGGTGATGATCATCTCTGTGCCAATTCCACTGAATCGTTTCCAAAGCTCGCCATTCTCCAGGCTCATCCGTACTCCAGGGGGTAGCCGTGTTGTTGGTGGGGGACCTGATGGGAATGCCTGACCTGACCCATAAGGGAGACCAGGAGCGGTGGGGAGGAGGCGCCCTGGGGGTTCCAGGCCAGGGAAGAAGCTATCCAACTTGGGGGCAGCATCCAGGTCTGAGGGCAAAGAGAAGAAAACAAGTCAGAGAAGAGGATTAATGTTGAGGGGTATTGGCTGATCTATGGGGGGGGGGAGGGGGCTGCAGGCAAGACTGAGGCGCATCCAGGAATTTGTCACCCTCCTGCTGGTTTCCGCTTGTTTTCTCTCCCACCCCCGCCTTTTCCCTGACCAGTTGGTCTTGGGTGCTAAATGTCCAGCTGATGGGGGTGGTGCAGGGAGCAAGCAGTGGAATTTATGTGAATTCTACATCTCTGCTCCCCTTTTGCTACCCCAGCCCTGGCCTCCCACTGGCCTGTCTATACCAACAGCTGCTTCCCCTCCACTGGGTACCACTGTATTCATGACCATCCTTTTGGTGCCCCAGACCCTGCCTACTCTTGCCTTTCTCCCTGCTTTTTCAAATCGAATTTCCACTTTTCTCCCAGACATACAACCCTGGCTTCTAACTCCCTTTGCAACCCTCTCCAAGAACTGCAATCCTGGTTCTCAGTCCCATTCTGCTTTAACCCCTCCCCTCCCAGCAATCGTAGGAGTTTGGCCTTACATCCCTTCCCCTTGCTTTAAACCTACTAGGCGCCCCTCCACTCTGCCAAAGAACCCGAAGGAGCTGATTTGGATTTCCTTCTGCTCCATCCTCTAATGAAGGCAAAAAAAGTTCCCCGTCCCTGCTTGAAACCATTCCAGCTACTCCTATTTTAGAGAATCCCAGGAGTTGTGGCTCTTGACCACCTCGGTTTCTTCTGCATAGAATCTTAGTTCCTACATCCTTGCTCTATCATGTTTCTATCCCACCATTCTTCCAAGGAGCTCAGGGAGGCATACATTGTTTTCTTCCCACCATACATCTCTTCACAACAACCTTGTGAGGTAGGTTAGATTATGGAAAATGGTGGCTGGCCCAAGGTCAGCCAGTAAGCTTAATAGCTAAATGAGGATGTCTTTCAGCCCAGTCACCGGTGGAAATCCCCAGCATTTCTAGCTCACTCTCCACTGTACCTTGCTTCAGCCTTTTGTTCTCCCACCACCACCACCACCACCATATCCCAATTTCTCACCTGGGTATCTGAAGGCTTCATACTCGGATGCCTGATTCTGGGGGTACCCAGCTCCAGGAGGTGGGGGAGGTCGCAGAGGATAGGAGCCGCCATACTGTGAGAACATCTCTGAGGGGTGATACATGGGATGCTGAAGGAAGCCTGGGAGCCAGGATTCCTGAGTTTTCTGGCGAGGGAGTAGGGATCTAGTGGATTAGCACAGGTGAGGCTGGAATCCAGGGCTCCTGCCGTCTTGGGGAGTGGGGGGGAGGACTAGAGGATCAGAAGGGTAGTTGGGGGTAGGAAGGCCTCTGGGGTGGGGTGGGGGAGAGGGGGGTATAGTTTGTTGGAGTAGGAGTTAGGAAAGAGGGGAGGGGAGATTGCTGGGGTAGAGCAGGGCTGAGGGGCTGGGAGCCAAGTCTCCTTGGTTTTGTCTCTTGAAGCAAGTCTGGGATGCATCCACCTCCAGATCCTCTCTCTTCCTGAGGAGCCCCTGGCTGGGGCTGTATTTATGATTCCGCCAAGGCTCTTTGAAGTGAGACCCCAAATGGCACATTCACACCTCGGGAGGGGAGGGGTTTGAGGCAGTGAAGGCAGGGTTGCTGACGGAGAGACGTATATTCTCCATCCCAGGATGTCCCATCCTTACACACCTTCCAGCTATTTCTATCAGCGTCCCTCTATTTTATCCTATTTCCACCTTCCCTGCTATTACTCTACTTCCACCTTCAGCCTTAGCCTATGTGCCTTCAAATATAAGAAGTTGTCTTCCGCCCGCATATCCCACCCACCCAAATTCCATCTAATCCTCACCCCAACTCTATTGATGCCCCAGTCCCAATCCAATCCCCCCCCCCTGCAGTCCTCATGCCCAGCTCCCCAACTCCATCTCAGACTTCATTAAGAGTGTCGGCTGAATTTCTTTCTGTGCCCACCACTTGAATCCTCCTAATTGCCTAATTAACACCCTGACTCCAAAGTTTCCTGATTGATCCTGACCTATGGGATCCTTGGTTTACAAGTGGGTGAGGGGGGAGGTGCCATGGTCATTTGTCATCCAGATGTTTTCACAGCTGAGCAGGACAGCTGCGAGAGGCTGCCAAATCCTGGGAGTATAGAGTTGGGTCTAGTGGGTTATAGGCACAATTGCAGAAACAAGGGGATACCTGGCTTCTCTGGAGCCTTATAATACAACAATATCTTAAAATTTGTTATTCCAGTTGGTCACAGTAAGTAACTCTCTTTAGGAGGAGTATGTGACCAAATGCTAGGATAGTTATTTGGAACAGTAGTAATTAAGTACTATTATTTATTTATTAATTAAAACCTTTATATCCCACCCTATATCACAAGGATCTCAGGGCAGCATATTATGCCTTGATGGTAAGGGCAACATGTTTTATTCTACTTAAGCTATTAATTTCTCTAAGGAGAAGTGTCCACAATCAACAGATATGCATTTACTCTGTGTTTAAAATATTGATGGTACTTATTTATTTGTGTTTTCATCCTGCCCTTACTCCAATGAGTTTAGGGTACTGTAGGTTGAGAGATAGCTGTTGGCCCAAGATCTCCCTGTGAGTTTATAGCTAGGTGAGAATTTGAACCTGCATCTCCCTAATCCTGGCCTGATACTCCTCTGACTGCTACACTGGGTGTCCAACTGTTCTCCAAAAAAAGGTGAATTCTGCAGCCCAATGTGCATGTAGTTACTTATGCTACATAATCTATTCTCTTTCTGCTGGTTATGACAAGGGCAATGAACTGGGACCCCATCCCTGATGAATCTTTCACAACTGGTTTAAAGACTACGCTGGGGAACGCCTGTGCTTTAAGCCTATGTCTGTGATCATAAGGACTAGAAATTTGATTTCTTAAATCACAAAATGCCAAGTGCTGCACCTGTACAAACTCCTGCACTTGCGTGGTGTGATTGATAAACACTGAGCTCTGAAAACCAGTCCCTCTTTTCATCAGGTATATATACCAACCATAACAAAAAGGGGGGAAATACCACCAGTGTTGTTCCCTTTCTGCTGGTGATAATAGATCATGTATATGATATCTGGGAAGGAAATGCAAGCTTGTGGTGAACCAGACACGTTTCCTTCTTGACTAGGACTTCTAGATCCTCTTTGGGATTTATATATACACTTGTGCTTCTTTATGTGGCATTTATCTTGGAGATCTCCATTAGTTCCACTGTGCTAGCGGCAAGCTGCAGTTGAGTTCACACCCTAATTAAATTAATGCTTCATTTTAATGAATTACTTCTAGCTGCTGCTTTTGAATTAGAAGTGAACGCAGATGTTGCCTCTTGATACAAGAGCCATGGTGTGAAACCATAATGTCCTCCACCCCAGGAGGTTAGGTTAGATGGTGGTGAAGATTATGGATATGCCAAAATCCAGTCCTGTGTGAAGTAAGGGAGGTCCTGAGCCACTAGCCAGAACTCCTGGGTTCTTTGGGAAGCAAGAACTGAAGATCCCTTCCTTCCACCTTTGCCTAATAGGAAGGTGCAGGTTATTTTATGAAGTCAACATTTTGTTGGGGGAAACTGCATGAAAGTATAGGTGATACAGAGTGGACAAAATTGTCCGTTTGCAATGGACTTAAGAAGTTTTTCTTTTGCTGTAAGAAGAACTTAGTGGCTATGCAGCTGTGTGAGCTTTCAAGTTCTGCCAAAAGAATTTGGTTAAATAAAAAGTGTCACTTCCCACCTCTCTCCTGTGAGCAGGGCAATACCACACCATTGCCGTAGCTCTAGGCAGTCTTTGGTGTGGGCTTTGAGTGCCATCTTGTGCTGATTTAAGGGAATGCCCATGAAAGCAGTCCATTGGGGTTTTCAGGCTCAGGAATGCAGCTTCCTCCTGGTCCCCTTCCCATCTTATCCACTGGCACTAGTATTCTTGGGGCAGTAACTAAAAGCATGGAGGAATGGGAGTGGATGGCTCCTCGCAACTGTACTGTCCTATGATTCTGTCTCTCTCTTCCCATTGATCTTAAATGACAATGAAGTGCAGAATATGCCTTGCATTACTTGCATCTCCAGTGTGTGCAGAATGGATACAGCTCTGCATAGTTATAGCAGTGGAAGATAGGAATGTTGGGGGCCGACCTCCCCCAGTTCCTACCAAGCCCCACCATCTCCCTGTTAAGCACAGTTCAGTGCCAGAGGACCCATCTCTGCTCGTTCCCTAGAATGCAACCCCACATTTGTATTTGATCTGGATATTCATGGCTTTCAGGCTTTCTGTGGATGCCATGACAGATTTCTCTTAATGTGGGGTGGGGGGATCCTCATTTGGGTCCTTTCTTTGATTCTGTCTCCCATCCACTTCAAAACTCCTTTCCCATCACTGCTGTCTGTCTGTCCTGCCATCATTGGGTTGGGATAGCATTCAGACTTGCCCTAAGTAAAAGCCAGGTATATCCATTAGGGCAAAGCCTCTCTTTAGGGTCACCGGAGAATGTGGAACCCTTTCTCCCTGAAATGGAACCTCCATATTCAGGGGCAACGTAGTGCTGATGACAAAATCCTAAGAACAAGAAAAGCATGACATCATGCTAGCCCCTGTTAGTAAACAGAATGCGGGACTGTATAGAGTTTTGGTCTGATCCAGCACAGTCGTTAGTTTTTACAAGTTTCATAAACATTGAAAGGAGAAAAGGAAATGTATTAGTTCGTTCCGTGAAGCGGTGTGGCAAACTGGCTACTTAAATGATGTGGCGACTAGTTTGCATAAGGTGATCATGAGAGCACACCTTAAAAATATGGTGCAATTATTCTAATCTATGTTAGCAATGATAAGAATTGCTCCTAACAAGGGTAGCGGATTATGAGATGTGGGTTAATCCATCATTAGAACTCTAATTCTATAATTAGACAGCAGGGGGAGGACTTGAGCAGTACAATTTAGGACAAAAGAACTGTGATGGTTTAAGTGGGTCACCAGGCTCTTTTTGGGGAGGTGTGTTTGGGGACATGATGGGAACAATTCTTGCTGAATGGCCAGATGAGGGAAAGAAAACTTTAATTGCGTAGGCTAGCTGAGCTGCCCCCCCCCCTACACACACACCTTTCCCCCACCGCCTTATTATTTAGCCAGCACTTGGAAGTTCCACATTGTTTAAGATGATGCTGGAGGTTTGGTTGTTGTGAGAGGTGGGTATGAATGCTATGTGGCACAAAGGAAAACCTAGAAAACTATAGAGAAACCTGTAATAGGTGAGGCAGTCTCCCAGATAAATTTGGTAGGATGAGCAGACTTCAATTTTCCTTGAGCCTGTAGTTCTTCATCAGGGGAGGAGATTTGTTGCTCTTCAATGGCCTTCGCCACCCTGGGACTCTTCAGATGCTTTGACTTACTTCTCCCATCATCCCTGACCATTGGACATGCTGGCTGTGTTAGGGACATCTCCAGCAACATCTGGAGATACCTGGGATGGGGAAGGCTGCTCTTAAATCTCTAAAAGGGCTTTTGTATGTAATCAATGCAGGAACTTCTGTTTTACCTACTGTCCAACTACTGCTTACTTCATTTGGGGTTCATATCGCCTCATCCCACAACTGGGGAGGAGGAGCTTGACAAATACGGAAATCTGCTTTCTGATAGGCTGGGTAGAGGAGATATGATTGGCTGCGTTTCAGAATTTCCCTTGGTCTGGATCCTGTTGTCTCTCACTGAGACTTTGTGAAGTGTTGCAGTTTTCATGAGGGTGTAGCTCACGGAATAGCCGCTAATACTTGCTTTTAATGTATTTGTTTCACTGTTGCTCTTACTGTTTTACTACCTGTAAGACCCCGTGTGTGTGTGTGTGTGTGTGTGTGTGTGTGTGTGTGTGTGTGTGTGTATATATATATATATATATGAAAGGTGGAGTAGAAATGCCAAAAATAAATAAAATAGCCAGGAATAAGGACCTGCCTGGACTATCCAAAGCTGGAGTAGCCAGTAGGTTCCTTATGGACCAACTCTCCTGCTCCAGTCTACAGCACCTCCTGCTGTCAGAAAAACCGCATCACTTCAATGCTTTTATTTATATAATACATACTCACACAAACTCACAAATACTGTACAACCCAACCCTTCCCCCCATTCCACTGTACATTTCCCCTCTTCAGGCTCCCTCTATACAACAAACCCAACACTCCTCCCACCCCCCACCCCCCCATCCCTGTTTGCACGCCGCCCCTGGCCTTGGTGTCTCCTTGTGCTCTGCCACCTTTCCCCACATGGTGGTGACATGTCTGAGCTGTGGGTGTGGCCTCCTGGCAGGAGCTCTGCCTCCTCCTTCACAACTCAGAGGCATCCAGATGTGATTTGGATAGCAGCCCATTGGTTGGAAAGGCAGAGGCAGTGGTGGTTGTTTTTTGAAATTGTCATTTCTTATGCTCCACCCCTACATGTCGTTGTCCAAGGTGGTGGGAACTCTTTTTTTGTAGGCTGACTGGTTTCAATCCCAGCCATTATCCTTGATCATGTGGTTGAGTTCAATGATGTATTTCCCTTCCTTGTATTTCTGGCTGGTCTCGAAGGCTTGTTCCTGCAGAACAAAAGAAAGCAGGTTGGTGGCAAAGGCAGTGTGGCAAACGTTCTTAAAACAGAGCGTTCGTTTTAGGGAGAGAGTGAGGGATGCGAAGTAGCAACTCACGTATTTCCATCCCAGCGTAGTCTTGCAGTTTTCACAGTATATATCAGCCACAGCATGCAAGCCTGTCAGCAGTACCCGTTCTTCTGCTGGACCACATCCAACATTCACTCTGTTATAGAGCCAAGGAAAATAGGATTGAGCCACACGGTGTCACTGGGCTCTGACAGCACTTGCATCCCTGATGTTTTCCATCCTGCCCTTAAGTCAGTGCTAGGCCTCAATCTTTGTATGTATAGGCAGCAGCCTAGAGTTCTGTTTGCCATGCTCAGAGAGGGGTGTGTGTCCCATCCCCCTCTGAGCCTGATGAAACCCAGCCTCCCTCTTGGCCTTGGTTGAAGAAGGGCTTGGGGTATCATCCCCAGAGTTGCACTGTGCTTCTGAGGCACTCCAAGGACGAGCTCTCCTCTCGAGCTGGAGATGAGGTGAGGGATCGTGCCAGTAGTTAGGGTGGGCTTCAGAAGCACAGCACAATTGTGGGGGTGATCCCGTCCCCAAGCTCCACATTTGGCAGGAGAGCTGCTGGGGTGTGGGGAGTCTTCCATTTTGCTCTGTGTTTTCAGGCCTTTCGAAATACAGTGCGACAGAGACTGGTTGGAATGGTGGGGGTGGGGGTTTGTTCTTGATCTCATCCTGAATTTCAAATGTAAATTGCAAGGTTACGAATATGGACCTGGCCCAAAGATCTGATGAACCTTACAGTTTTAATTGATGCTTGTGCACGGGGTCCGGGATCCAAGTCCCTGATGTTCCTGTGCGAGTGCTGGGAATAATACTGGCACAGGCCCGGAAAGTCTGGGTTTGGCCAGAGCATTGTGGTATCTTGTGGCAAAGGATTGCCTCTGAGATGTTCCAATTCTTTTCCATTACAGTTCATGCACCCCTTAGCTCTGCTGGTTTGCCTATTTTGAGAGAAGGATGAGAGCCCAAGAAGCCGTCTTCCTCCGCCTCCCAATGGGTGTGGCACAGAATCCCTCCCCCTCTCTTTACTAACCAGATTTGTGTTCCCCTTTATCTCCGATAAGGTTAACAACATGTCCATGGAAAAATGAGAGAAAGGTGGTATACCTATGTCCAGATTGTACCACTTCAACCTACAGGTTGGGGGCTCATATAAGGGAATGTTCCCTAGCTCAAAAATAACAATGCCACGCATAGGAAACTAGCATGTCAGAGAGAAGGCTAGGCTAGAACCTTTCTCCCTGACATCTAATATTTTTTTAAACTGAGGAGCATTTAGGCCTATGAGACCCTAGATCCAGTAGGTGGTTCAGCCTAGACACGAGTTTACCACCTGAATGAGCACTAGGCCATAATTCTAGCATCTTGAACCTGCACCAGGGTTAGGATAGAGTGTTGACTTCAACCTGCTGCTCTCCAGGTGTGTCGGACTAGAACTGCCATGATCCCTGTCAACATAGCCATGAAGTCTGGGAATGGTGGGAGTCATAGTCCAACACTTCTGGTGAGCACTAGGTTGGGGAAGGTTGGTGTAGGTACAGTCTCTCGACCAGCTGTGTAATTGTCCCTTGAACCCAGGGTATGTTTCCCTCCTGCGATACTCACACAGAGTTGAATAAGTATGCCCGACCTTGGCTTCCTTGAAAAGACTGTAACGACAAGAAGACAGGGAACAGATTTTTTAAAAAATAAAAAAAATTCCTTTCTAGAGGGGTAGCCTTTTTTATATTTTACTACAAGCACTCATAAAAAAGAGGCTTGTGGCACCTTAAAGACAGACTTATCATAGCATCAGCCACAAGGTGTCCCAAGATTCTGTTGGGAAAAACACCCTTAAATTTCTTCCCTTTCACACACATTATATCAACATTAGGATCCGTAGTCTCACAGCATCTTGACCAGCAAATGTCAGTCCTATCACATCTTCTTACCTCCCCCCCCCGCCACCCTCCCCACCCCAATCACCACCCTGTCCACTCATGGTCTTCAGCCCCAGGAAAGGTCCCTGGCTCCAGCTTCTCGGTTCTCCTCTGCATTTCCTTGTTTGTTCTCTGGCTCACTTTCAGACACACCCTTTCTATGCACACTGAACTGTGTTTAATGATTAATCAGCCAGCAGCTCAAACCTGTTGACCCTGCAGACCTGTTGACAGCTCAAGCATTAAGGTGGGCGTGGCAGGGCAAGATTCAAGGGGCCCCTTTGGAGAACAATGTTAGGCCTGGGGAAGCCCAGATCCCACTCACCCCTTAGGTGACCTCCCTATTTTCCCTCTCCCACGTTTTCATCCTCCACTTTCAAACAGATCCACCTCCTTTGAGCATTAGGGAAGTCTACCCTAGTCCCTGCCTGTTGAACTGTAGCTCCCTGGGTTACGACCCAGAAGTTGGCAAATGCTTTGATCGCTCCTCTGCCTGGCTAAGTGTTTCACTGAATGGCTTACCCAGGGCAGGCTTCCAGGCTTGCATTGTGGCCCACTTGGGATATAGGTCTTGGCAATTTCCCAAATATACCCTGGTGTCCTCTATGGCTCTGGGCACTGGCAGGGACAGAGCATAGCACTGTAGGTCAGAGCTGCAGTGCGTCCCGCTTGAATGGTGTCTGTGGATAAGTTATTCCGTCTAAGAGATCAGGGTTCAAATCCTGTGCTTGGCTTTGGCTAATCCCCACTCATAGAATCATAGAATAGCAGAGTTGGAAGGGGCCTACAAGGCCATCGAGTCCAAGCCCCTGCTCAATGCAGGAATCCACCCTAAAGCATCCCTGACAGATGCCTGTCCAGCTGCCTCTTGAATGCCTCTAGTGTGGGAGAGCCCACAACCTCCCTAGGTAACTGATTCCATTGTTGTACTGCTCTAACAGTCAGGAAGTTTTTCCTGATGTCCAGCTGGAATCTGGCTTCCTTTAACTTGAGCCCGTTATTCCGTGTCCTGCACTCTGGGAGGATCGAGAAGAGATCCTGGCCCTCCTCTGTGTGACAACCTTTTAAGTATTTGAAGAGTGCTCTCATGTCTCCCCTCAATCTTCTCTTCTCCAGGCTAAACATGCCCAGTTCTTTCCGTCTCTCTTCATAGGGCTTTGTTTCCAGACCCCTGATCATTCTGGTTGCCCTCCTCTGAACACGCTTCAGCTCGTCTGCGTCCTTCTTGAATTGTGGAGCCCAGAACTGGACGCAATACTCTAGATGAGGCCTAACCAGGGCCGAATAGAGAGGAACCAGTACCTCACTGATTTGGAAGCTATACTTCTATTAATGCAGCCCAAAATAGCATTTGCCTTTCTTGCAGCCATATCGCACTGTTGGCTCATATTCAGCTTGCAGTCTACAACAATTCCAAGATCCTTCTCGTTTGTAGTATTGCTGAGCCAAGTATCCCCCATCTTGTAACTGTGCATTTGGTTTCTATTTCCTAAATGTAGAACTTGGCATTTATCCCTATTAAATTTCATTCTGTTGTTTTCAGCCCAGCACTCCAGCCTATCAAGATCACTTTGAAGTTTGTTTCTGTCTTCCAGGGTATTAGCTCTCCCACTCAATTTTGTGTCATCTGCAAATTTGATCAGCGTTCCCTGCACCTCCTCATCCAAATCATTAATAAACATGTTGAAGAGCACTGGGCCCAGGACTGAGCCCTGCGGTACCCCACTCGTTGCCTCTCCCCAGTTTGAGAAGGTTCCATTGATAAGTACTCTTTGAGTCCGATTCTGTAGCCAACTGTGAATCCACCTAATAGTTGTTCCATCTAGCCCACTTTTAGCTAGTTTGTTAATCAGAATATCATGGGGCACTTTGTCAAAAGCTTTGCTGAAGTCAAGATATATGACGTCCACAGCATTCCCACGGTCCACAAGGGAGGTTACCTTATCAAAAAATGAGATCAAATTTGTCTGACAGGACTTGTTCTTGACAAATCCATGTTGGCTTCTAGTGATCACTGCATTGATTTCAAGGTGTTTACAGATTGACTTCTTTATAATCTGCTCCAGAATTTTCCCAGGGATGGATGTCAGACTGACTGGTCTATAGTTCCCAGATTCCTCCTTTTTGCCCTTTTTATTTATTTATTTATTACATTTCTATACCGCCCAATAGCCGGAGCTCTCTGGGCGGTTTTTGAAGATAGGGACAACGTTAGCCCTCCTCCAGTCGTCCGGCACCTCACCCGTCTTCCATGATTTTGCAAAGATAATAGACAAAGGTTCTGAGAGTTCTTCTGCTAGCTCCTTCATTACTCTAGGATGCAGTTCATCAGGCCCTGGAGATTTGATCTCCAGGGTTCAAATCTCTTCCAGTCTTTGTCCCCGTCTGTAAAATGTGATAATAGTTTGCTTTTAAAATACTTTTATCCTGTCTTTTTTATCTTAATCCTCAAGGCAGTGTCCTGAAGAGACCTACCTTGCAGGGTTGCTGTGAGGATAAGCAAAGGTAAAGATTGTAAAGGCACACTGAAAATAATGTGCACTCTTGTTTTTGATGTGGGGTGAAACTCAATAGGGCTCCCCCTTTCTTTCTTTAGTACCAGCTCTGCACTCTCGTTCCTCTTTCCTCTTTTATAGCAGCTGATGGAGGAAAAGCAGCAGCCCCTACCCTCAGATGCTGAGAGCCTTCTCTGCAGCCACGTGCCAGGGAGTCACACTTCCCCATCCCACCCCCTACCCCCCTTTACCTTGGAGATGAGGTCGTCGTGGTTGGCCAGGTGTGCCCGACAATGCACACAGCTATAACGTCGGTGACAGTTGTCCAGATAGGCTTGGAAAGTTTTGGGCTTGGACAGCCTCACCATTGTGGTGGGGGGCGCACCAGGGGAAGAGGCGGCAGGAGAGTGGTGAAGAGCCAGACAGCCCCGAGAGGGGACGCTGTGGGGGCTTCCCGAAAGCCCTAAAAGAGAGGAAGGCATGGAAGAGGCTTTACCACAGTGTGGAGAAGCTGGTGGGGGTGGGGGGATAATAGCATGGGAGTTGAGATGCCCGGGGTTTTGTTTCTTTGCCCCAGGATCTTGCCAAGTCCCATCTAACCGGTCTGGTATCTAAACAAAAACAGCATCACATGCTTTCCCTCCTTAGGCAGCTTCTTGGAGGCTCAGCCTGTAATTAACCCCTGAGATGTAGGTCAGTGCTGATCATCTTGTGATGAAGCAGTATTACCAGGAATAGAACCCAAAGCATCCTAGCTATCCCAAACTACTCCCACCAAAGGACCTTCAGTTTATGCCCCCCTCCCCTTTCTAAAATCTCTGGAACCGGGGACACCATTTGCCACAGCAGCTGGTCTTCCCTTGTTTAAGAACCCAGGAATTCTTAGTTTGCAGTTATTCCTCCCACTACTAAGGGATCCAAGAGTTTCTGGCAGCTTGTCAGAGAATTTCAGACAAACGTTTAATTGGTGCCCAACTTTTCCTTCTGCTGCATGTACCTATTGACCCTGTTTGGAAGCAACTGCCAACCACCTTGGTTGGTTGATCTCACCCAAGTAGATGGGACTTAAAAGCAGGGATTTTAGGCTTGACATCTCAGAGATGGAGTAAAGGTAGATATAATGGGTAGAAATGTATAGAAGGAATTAACTGTATGGGGATAGAACGTAATGGATCAAAGGACGCTAGAAAATACAGAGTTGTGAAAAGAGGGCAGGAGTGACATGGCTGTAATGCAAACTGGACAAGTGTAGAAGGAATCTAGAGGAATGGCTGTGCCAGGATGCAGAAGGGTGGAGCGAGACAGGGGGAAAGCTCAAAACAAAAGAAGCATCTCCAAAGAAAATGCACTGAAAGGAAGAACTGAAAAGATGGTTGGCAATAATGGAAAATGCCTTAGTGGAGAAAACAGGGAATTTGTAATAGAAGGGGCAGATGAACGCAAAATTGAGAGCAGAGAAAACAGGGAATTCCAACTGAATGTGGAAGAAGGAGATAGACACAAAGCAGCCTGCAGATGAGTGGAAAAGAAGATGGGTGGGCAGCGGAGGACAGTGCAGGGGGACTCTGGGGAAATATGGTGCCTTAAACAAATGCGGTGGGGGATTGGGGGGGGGAAGAGGAAGCGGCAAGTGGAGAACCCTTTGCAAGCGAGGAGACTGGCTGGCTTTGCAAAGGGAAGTTGGCGGGGGAGGCTGGAACATGATGTGGGGGAGGGAAAGAGGCGGTTCCTTGAAAGGGAAGCAAACCAGCCAGCCCTCCGGCCAGGGGAACGCTGAGCTGGGGAAAATGGAGGCTGTGGCTCCATACGTCTGCAAGCAACAACAAAAACCAGGAAGCTGAATATGACGTCTTGGGAGTGGGGATTAGCATTGAGGGGAGCACTCTATCATGCAAAAGACCCCAAATACTCATCTCTTCCCTCCCATTGCAAGCTTTTGATCTGCTCTCCACCCCCTGAGCAAACACACAGATCCTGTTTTTCCATGCTTGCGGTATTCTCATCCCCTCAAGTATTTGCACTATGGTCCCCTATTTTTCCTTGCAGTAGATATGAGACAGATAATGGATGAGAGGAACAAGAGGGGGGATGGAAAGCTTAAATAACTGAAAGGGCGACTAAAGGGAAGAAGGCGCATGTGAAACAAGGCAAGAAAGAATGAAAAGGGAGTGAGTGGTAAAGAAAAAGAAAGGATCTTAATTTTTATTTGTAATACAACCTCATTCTTCACTCCCCCAAACTCTGCTACTTGCTCTGTGAAAAATGCCAAACAACTGAGAAATTCTAAACAAAAACATTGGTCTCATTATTAGAGGACATCATGATAGTCAATATCAGTAGTACCTTGGCTCCCCTTCTATTGCCTAATTGGACAATGGCAACATACTAGCCATTAGCTTAGTTAACACAGAGGCGTCTTATTTACCAGAAGGATGATAAATATGTGGTTAACTGGAGAAATCGAAGGGGGAAAATCTAAGCTTAGTCTGGACAACAAATGCCTTCAAGATATGAACAGGCGCATGCCTTCCAGAATATGCATTGCACGTTTGACAATACAGCCTTTATACCAGGGAAATACTGGGAAATAGACCAGGTCTGCATGCAATAGTCTATAACATGAGGAGGGATTTTCTTAAGGTGCTTTGATATCAGAGCCCTATAAATAAATATTAAATCCCTTGTTGAGGACACAGGATATTTCTTGACCTTAGTCTCTTGGTTTTTAGGGCAAATATGTCTATTTTCATTTTACATTATGCTGTAGGAACCCTACACAAAACATAGGCTTGGTTCTATAATGCTGAAAATATGAATTCAAGTTAACAGTCTTATCCTATGGGGAGTAAGAAATGAATATAGGTGGGATGTGACATTTAAGCTACAGAAAATATGGTCTATACTATACTACAATTGCCTCTATTGTAAAAAAGAAAAGGGGGGTGTTGTTAATAGGCTATTGGGGAGTAGCTTCTGATGAAACAGAGATGGGTCATGGATGGGAAGGTAAGCCAAACTAGATAAAGTATCTTAGTTTTCTTCCCCTTGCTATAAAAGTTATGTATATTTAATAGCCTCTGATCCTTATCCAATAAATAGGAAATCAGTCATGTGCATGCAGACAGAAGGGAGAAGGAAACGGGTATATCTGGTTGACACAGTTTGTAAAGGCAGGATATAACTTACTGCTTGTAAATTGAATTTTCTATTTGGATTCTCTTCCAAATGGAAATGACAGGACTTTTATTCAATGGGTTATAACCAGAAGTGGACAGGTGTTGAATAATATGCCAAGGTGGTCATTTCTAGGTAAATATTGAGTCATCTCAGGCAAAATGCTTTCTAATGATTTGCAATAAAATTATTAAAATGTGAGTTTTACATTTTAAATGTAAAAACTGGAGGCAATTGTGGATTTTTTTTCCTTTTTGTTAAAACTTGTCAGATGCTAAGATTTCAAGCTGGAAAAACCAGAATTTCCTTTATTGGCTCTAAGCCCATAATCCTGGGTTCCCGAATTCTGGGAAATATGCTTGGTTGTATTTGCTCTCAAAGACTATAAAGATATGGTTAAAGTCATCCACCCTTCATAAACAGTCCCATAGTTATGACTCGTTTCGTTTGGCTCAGGGCCTCCAATCAATATTGTGCAAGCTGTGTATTCTAGGGACAAACAACAACACAGACTACTCAAGTCACAAAGGGTGCCATATTACCCTGAATTAAAGGATCTTGAAACAGATACCCTTTTGTCTATAGCTTTTCTGCTCTGATGGAGGATATACGAACCACGTTGGGGCAGCTCTCTTGAAATTCAAAAAATGATCATATTGTTATGTTTGGAGCAATGCCCCCTTTTGGTTCTAATACATTAAAGATCATTTACGGAGTGTACCCGAAGTACGTGCATGCATTGCTTAAAGAATGGAAAAGGTATAACCAGTGTCTGTTGTCAGGATAAATACTATAATTACCCACTGGAATGTATTTCATCCCTTGTTTTTTTTACCAAACCCATTTGTCTCCTGGCAGTAAATTTGATTATAGTTCATTACCGACGATTGTTTGGTTTCCACCATCGCCCACCTCCTTCACTCCAGTAGGAAGGAGGTCACCCCCACCCCGAAGAGATACTTGTGGGCACCTTACAAGACTAAAGGATTTATTGTGGGATACGCTTCCATGGACCGGATCCTGCTTCATAAACCACCCACCATAATCTCACCTGGCAGAAGAGAAATGCTGGAGGACCCCTTCTTTTGATGGAGCCTCTTAGCTCTCCCAAGGCCCGTCTAAGTCAGGGTAAGAGGTTGTTGGCACAGCTTTTGGGGAGGGGAGACACCCCGCTGAGAGACCTGCGGGGCCCCCCTAGAAAAAGCTCCAGCTGGAAGTCTAGACTTCCTCTTGTTTACAAACCAAAGCTGAGAAACAAAGGTGTCTCCTCCCCTTTTTTCTCTCCCTCCTCCTTTCTGCGGGCTTTCCCCTTTTCTCCTTCCTCTTTCTCTCTAGCCAATGACGGGAGAGAATGCAAATAAACTGCAGAACTTTTAAAAAGGGAGGGGAAGTCACTGGAGGCAGCACATAATCTGGCACGTATGTAGGGATGGGTGGAGAGATGGCTAGGCAGGGACTTGAACTGCGGGCACATCAGTCTGCTATACGCATGGCTTGGTCCAAAGACAGTTGAAATAATGAGTGCAGCTGAGTCTGTGCAGAGTGCTTTCCCCTCATTTGGGGGAACCAGCGGTGGAGGTTCCGGATCAGAGGATGTGATTGTTGGGCAGTTTACTTCCATTTTTACAAAGCTATCCTTTTGGCAAGGGTAAGCATAAGGGCTGCAAACAAGAATACATCGCATTTAAAACAGGAATCGATTTTTCAGTGTGGATTACTTTGCAACCCCTCACCCCACCCCCAACCAGAACAAACTCTGCACCTATCAGAAGCTTTGCTTTTATGATTGTTATAATACCTGTATTATTTTATTAATACATTTAAACCAAACTTCCTGACTGTTAGAGCAGTATGACAATGGAACCAATGACCTAGGGAGGTAGTGGGTTCTCCCACACTAGAGGCATGGCATTCAAGAGGCAGCTGGACAGCCATCTGTCAGGTATGCTTTAAGGTGGATTCCTGCATTGAATAGGGGGTTGGACTTGATGGCCTTATAGGCCCCTTCCAGCTCAACTATTCTATGATTTTTCCTTCGGAGAGCACCCGTTTCACCCTCACAGCGCTTGGGCTGGGGGCTATAAACCAGTGTTAGAGCATATGTTTTGCATGCAGTGTGTCCCAGTCTCAGTCCTGGTACTGGGCTTGATGAGTTGGTGGTCCCTACCCTCATCCTAAAGCAGCTCCACATGCCCATATGCTCACAGCACCCCTGAGAGGTCAGTTAGGCTGAGACACAGCATCTGAATCAATGTAAGTTTTGTGGCTGAGCAGGGCTTGAGTCTGTGCACGCCAAGCTGTCCTGCATCATTTGCAAAGAGGCACACCCGTCTTGTGTTAGATGCGTAACAATGCAAAGTCTGTTGCTACAGAAACTCTTTTGTCACCTTAACAGGTTGATAAATTTATTGTGGCATAAGTTCTCATGGAGCACAGTCGACTTCAGCAGCCACATTTAAGTGGGTGGGTATGTTATGCCCTGAGTACAGAGAGAAATGTGTTTGCTTTACAAAGTGTCACCCAAAAGCCCAAACCGTGCAAGTGGTAGCAGTCAGTGTGTCGCAGTACTATGCTAAGTACTATACAAAGGAATACAGAATCCACTCATGAGTGTCAGAGCCAACTATCGACTGCCGGTGACTGTACAGGCAGAGCAAGATCAATAGTGCCTATAAATGCCTTAAGAGGGGCCATTGCTTTCTGTAATCAGCTTGTCATTCTCAGGATTTGCTGAGACTAAATTCCACAGTGTCAAATTTGCTAGTGAATTCCATTTACTTGTTTTTGCGTATTGCAGGTGTCTTTTTTCGGTTGTGGGTTTTAATCTGTTTCAGCAAAAAGGCTTGAGGGTCCTGAGGCCCCCTGAAGCCCCCAGCTGGTTTCTTGTAGCATAGGCTTCCGTAGGCAAGAGCCTGCTTTGCCAGATTGGTGCTGTGGGCAAAACTGAGCAATCGTAATGTGGGAGTAATTAACACTTTTCCTTGATTACTATTTCTGACACATTCTGGTTAGGATTATGTGGCTTCATTTATTGCGGGGTTGGTGTGTTGAAGAACCTGTGCTAGGGCATCAGGTTTGAAAGGTGGGTCTCCCCCAGCCTGGTGAATCTTGCCATTATTCTGAGGCATGGCAAAAATCCCAGGACTAGCAGATGGAGAAGCTGCCTGTTGTTCCTTCTCTTTTTGGACTGTCAATTTCCCATATACTTTGGCAATAAAGCGTCCTTAAAGCATTCAGTAGGGTAAAGGAGGATTGGCTAGAGAGTCGGTGTTGTTTAGTTGATTATACAACAAAATAAATAATAATGGGTCACCTCAGTCTTGATGATTCGATTCATTTGAACCAGGGCTCAGCTGGAGAAACCTTTTTTTCAATATTAGGGTTCAGCACTGGAACATGTAAGCTAACAATGCAAAGGATGCCTCTGAGCCTGTGCAGTCTATATTGCTATTTTGTAACTAGCTCAGGTTTGGACATCTGGAGCGAGTACTTTGGGCTTGCAGATTGTAAGTTGTGATAGCCAAGATGGCTTTAGCGCTGGGCCACTAACTGCAGAACTTGAGCATAAAGGTTGGCCTAGCTTAGAGCAGGAGGCCACCTTGACAAAAAGGGCTTTAGAAATGGTTATTACTAGGCCATATTTCGAAGAAAATTTCAGTGCAGGCTGAGCCTGCTTTGAGTGCTCCCCCGCCCCCAGCCCTAGAAGCCTTTGTTTAAATATTTTGGGAGAATCCATTCTCAGGTAACACAATCAGTGTGTTAGCAATCGAGTGGATCCAGATTTAGGCGTGAAATACTGGGCTGATGGAAACAGACTCCCTACCACCCCATGCTACTACATAGAGGGTTGCGGGACCCTGCAGAATGGAGTATGCTGTGGTGTGTATATGTGCGGGGGCAGGAATCTCCATTAATCAGGTGGAGGCTTCTTCCATGAGGGGAGCTTCACTCAGAGTTAGAATATGTACTGTATTTCTTCGATTCTAAGACACACTTTTTTCCCCATATAAACATCTCTAAAAACGGGGTGCGTCTTAGAATCGCGGGTCATTTATTATTTCTTAGAATCAGAGCTTTTTTTTCTGTTGGTGGTACTGAAATTAGTGTGCGTCTTACTATCGATGGCGTCTTACAATCGAAGAAATACGGTACTTGATTTTCAATTATCCCCTGGGGTATTCATTACCCCATTCAGCAGGAAGCCTTGACTCTCTGTGTAAAATTTGGAGTGGGGGGCTGGAGGAGCTGCTGTGGGGAGGAGGGAGTGGGGAATTCCGCTTCTGCTAGCTCAGTTTCATGTGCCGAAATCTGTATCCAACCCATAGCAATTTCATTTGCCCTAATCTTTGCTTAACTAAATGCTGTATACACCTGGGATTTTTTTTTTTACCCATCTCTTTCTGAGGCAGGTAGCTTCATCACACCAGGGTTATACTGTGCAATCACTGTGAATTGTGTGCAAAGGACTCCGAAGTTTTCCAGTTTATAATCTGCTTTGACTGTGAAGCACTCCCAGGCATCCTGCTTTAATTGTGCTATAAAGCCAAAAGAATCAACTTATTTTGCTACCTGTTTAGGAGCGAATCATTTGCTGTTTTCCAAGTGGCCACTGGGGGTGGCGGAGCAGGATTTTATACTTTTAAGCGTCAAATTAAACAAATGCTAACATCTGCATAAGTTTTAAAGATAAAGGCATCAAAATTGGCACAGTAATAGATATTAAGGAGAGCTTTAAGCATAGCAAATTTGAATTGGATTGGGTCACCCGTTGATTTTTTATGATTTTTTTTACATTTCCCCCCTTAAACCCTTTTCCTGGTATGCAAAGGATCTTAGGAGCGCTGCCGCTCGGGGTGTGATTTAACTAGCAACAACAACAGCTTTGCGCTGTAGGGGATAATTCGAGGGAAACAGGTACGTGGGATGAAGCCTAGGATCTACACTACTGCTTTGTAGCGGTATTGAAGTGCACTGACAAGTGTTGGGGCCCATGACACAGCTACACCGAGTAGGATATAGCACTATGAAAGCAGTATGAAAGTGACATATGGCATGTGGCATGGGCCTCAACAGTTGTCAGTGCACTTCAATGCTGCTACAAAGCAGTAGTGTAGATCCTGCCTCCATATACTGCTTTCATACCACTTTCTTAGTGCTATATCCTGCTTGGTGTAGATCTGGCCTGACATCAAAGAACTCTGAAGACAGGGATGGGTGGAAGGTAGAGCGGGATCATTTGCAGTAGACTGGCAAGGGTTTCGGAATCATGTTTTTTTTTTTATCAATAGCAACAACTAAAAAGTTTCCTCTGTAAATTAGGTTGCTGAAAAAGAATGCTTGGGAATGGATTTTTCTGTGAAAGGACTTGTGAGCTTGGTTGCGATACCGTGATCACAAATTCGTGGGCTGAGCATGTGCTCGCAGACACCCTGTCCCTTAATTCTTAGTGTATGCCTGCCTACGTCACTGTTTTGAGCATGGCTTTGGTTGGTGGACCTCATGCTTCTAGTAAAAACAAAGTTGATCTTGCAAGATTCAGGTCAACCCACCCTGTCGTAAGAGAGTGTAGGGGGGTGAGAGCACAGTGAAGTGAGAAATGTAGGACTGTATATTAGATTGTAAGCCTATGCGGCAGGGTCTTGCTATTTACTGTGTAATCTGTACAGCACCATGTACATTGATGGTGCTATATAATTAAATTATTATTATTATTATTATTATTATTATTATTATTATTATTATTTGGAACAAGCTGCAGTTTCCAAACAGTCTTCAGGCGCAGCCCTACACACTGTGTGTTATTTCAGTAATTTGTCATGTGCAAAGCCCCCAGCTCTTTTGTTGTAGTATTTAGTCCTTGGTGTCTTGGTATATGAGGGCGTCATGCTTGAGAGCGGCTTGCTCAGAAACGAAGCCATAGACCAGACAGTCTTCTTCTGGCAAGTGGAGTAGAGCACGAGTTATTTGGGGGGACCAAAGATGGGCATGCTCCAATTTCTCCAAGTGGCTTCTGCACTGGTGTTGAATAAGGAGGGGTGTGTGTGTAGCTCTAGGAATGAGTTCAATACATGCAAGCGAGCCACATTTAGAGACTTGTCTTATCACTTGCTGGCAGTGTCGGGAATGTGCCCAGGGAAGGGTGGGGACTGGTGGCAATCCATCCTCCACCTGGAAGAACACATGGGCCCTCCTGGCTCTGGCATTTGGCTTGTTTTTATGCGAAACAGCAGGGAGGAAAGCAAAACAGGTTTTAGAAAGGCAGCAACATAAGATTGCTGAACTACACCAGGCCCTGCACTTTTTTCTTAAAGTACATAATCCTGCCTTGTGTCTCACAGCATTAAAAAAAAGCGGGGGGGGGGGAGTCTAATTAATTTCATTGGTCTCAATTAAGACTTTCGTCCCACCTCTTGTACCTTATTGGAAGAGAGGTGTGGCTGCTGTATTAAAGCAGCCCCCCCTTTTTTTTGCAAATCAATTGCAAGTGTTTGTATCATTTCTTTGTGTGTTTTATTATTGTTTGCATACCTGCTTTCAAAGGTTTCCTTCCCTGGGGATTTAGGGATTTGTTCAAATTTGTTGCTTTGTAGTAGACTGGGAAAGAGGTTTGGGAGAGTTGTAAAATGTTGGTGTGTTGGTACTCCAAGGAAAGTTGTATACCCCAAGGAGAGGGAGATGCAAAACGAAGATGTACCACTGCGCTTAGTGCTGAGAGACTCTGCTAGATCCTGATGCATTGGTGAGAACTACTCCCCTTCTCCTTCTCTTTTTGTTGTAATCACGGATGGGTAGTAGAAACATAAAATATATAAAAAAGGGGGGTGGGGGGAATTCTTCAAGCAGCATTATAGCCCAGTTTTGTGCTTTATAGCATCACTATGCCCAGTGGTATCCTAAAGCCCCTGCTTATATGTTACTCAACGTATATCAATCAATAAAAACACTACCCATTAATAATAATATTTATTTGTTCCATAGTTTTATACACATCTTTCCCCCATAAAAAACATAACTCAGGATTCCGTTCCTTTCCTTCTAATGCCACACTTCTCCCTGATTTTCTCAGTCAGGAGTCTAGGAGTTCTCTTCTTTTCTCTTCCCCCCACATTCTAGATCACTTGTTGCAAAGGGGTGGATGAAGGTCTAGATACTTTCGGAGGAGGGTGGGATAATCAGTCATGACTCCAGTGACTCCATAGCTAAAGGCTTCCTCGAATTCCTTATTCTCATTTAAGACCCAAAGGAGAACCTATATGGAGGGAGGGGAAGTTGATGAAGCTGAATGTGAAGTGATCCCCTCACTGTTATCTGAAAACTATTTATTTATTTATTTATTTATTTATTTATTTATTTATTACATTTCTATACTGCCCAATAGCCGGAGCTCTCTGGGAGGTTCACAAAAATTAAAACCATTCAAAGTATAAAACAACAGTATAAAACCATAATATAAAATACAATATAAAAGCTCAACCAGATAAAAACAGCAGCAATGCAAAATTACAAATTTAAAACACCTAGTTAAAATTTATTTATAGACTGTTAAAATGCTGGGAGAATAAAAAAGTCTTCACCTGGTGTCTAAAGGCATATAATGTAGGTGCCAAGCGAACCTCTTTAGGGAGCTCATTCCACAGCCAGGGTGCCACAGCAGAGAAGGCCCTCCTCCTGGTAGCCACCTCCCTCACTTCCTTTGGCAGGGGCTCGTGGAGAAGGACCCCTGAGGATGACCTTAGGGTCTGAGCAGGTACATATGGGAGGAGGCGTTCCTTCAGATAGCCTGGCCCCAAGCGGTTTAGGGCTTTAAATGTTAATACCAGCACTTTGAATCGGGCCCGGACCTGGACTGCAGCCAATGAAGCTGGAAAAGGACTGGAATGATGTGGTCTCGTCGGCCAGTCCCTGTTAGTAACCGTGCTGCCCTGTTTTGTACCAGTTGAAGTTTCCGGACCATTTTCAAAGGCAATGTATAACGCATTGCAGTAATCCAAACGAAAGGTTATCAGAGTATGGATAACTGTAGCTAGGCTGTCTCCTTCCAGATAAGGGCGAAGTTGGTATATCAGCCTAAGCTGATAAAAGGAAACTAGATTTCCTTTATGGCTTTCTAGTTGGTCATTTATTTATGCAACCATCAACTCAACATTTTCCCAGCACGAGTCAAACAGTGCAGGATGTACATTTTGGTGGAGGAAATGTCACAATCGTTGCTTTGCAATCAGCAAAGCTGTTGTTGCTGTGGGGAGAGAAAGCCCTTCCTGATGATGAGGAAAAGTCACAATTACTGATTAGCATGCTCAAGATGGTTGTGCTGGTGCCACCAGTATCTGAAAAGCAGGAAGTTCCTGGTTCAGATTTAATCTCAGCTATGAACCTGTTAAGGCTGCATTTCTTAGCATGGTTACTCAAGGGTAAGCACTGTTGAACTTGGTGGGGCTGGCTTTCAAGTAAGTATGGCCAGGATCTGGCTGTACGTTGCCTTATGCAGACCACTATATCAGTGTTTCAGCTCCGCACTTGCAATGAAGGGATGAGCTACTTGATGGGGTTGTAAAGAGAGTTGCAATAATATAAGTAAAACACTGAATATTTGAAAAGTGTTATATTGCAGAGGAGGGGAGCTGTGTTAGTCCATTGCAGAAAACATACACACACACAAAGCCTTGTGGCATCTTTAGGACTAACAGCTCAGCTGTACTATGACCAACTTTCATGGGCCAGACCAAAATAGCTTCCACGCTAGCCCTTTCCTCCAGAATACTCAGTGTAGAGTATTGATGCACCACTGTTGCTAGACAGTTGCATTTCAGTGTTGTTTGGGAGCTCCATCAGACAAGCGTTTTATTGCATGCTCGTTACTGGGCACGCATGGATTTTCGCAGGCCCCTCTCATGGCATCTTCTGCCTCCCACCCCTTCTAGCCTTCTTCACGTGACGAAAAACACCCAGTAAGTCCGACTTATTTTTAAAGACGGAAGTTGCCACTATCTCTTGTTGTGTGCAGGTGAAGCAACGACTGAATGGGCCATGTACACATTGTTTACTTCCTCTTTCAAAAGAAGAAGTAATGAGGGACAAATGCGCGAAGCGTCGGTAAGCAAACGCGATTTTCAACTGTGTGATAATGCTCTGGGTTGTCCTTTGGTGTGTTTTTTTAAAAAATGTGTTTTGCAGTGATTTTAAAAAATGAACAACTTGTAATGAAATTGCAGTGCCAGCTGGTCCAATATGGACAGACAGGCAAAGTGCCTTTGACAGCTGGCAGAAGGAGTGGTCTGCCATTACCAAATTGTGTGGTCCCTTGTACATGAAAGCTCATGTTACAATCAAGAGGCAGCTGGACAAGCATCTGGCAGGGATGCTTTAGGGTGGATTCCTGCATTGAGCAGGGGGTTGGACTCGATGGCCTTGTAGGCCCCTTCCAACTCTGCTATTCTATGATTCTATGATCAATTTGTTAGTCCAAGGCCCTTTCTACACCTTCAATTTTTCCCGGGATTGTCCCTGTGCATCCAAATGATGCACAGAGGATCCCGGGAGCAGGCACAGACAATCCCTCCGTTTTCCCAGGATAACCGAGAACTCGGTTATCCCAGTTTTACCCGCAGTCCTGGGACGATCCCAGGTGGTGTGGGTGCTTGTCCTGGTTTCTTCCCTCCTCCCTGCGAGTAGCAGGGGTCAGCAGAGGGGAAGAGTCGGGCCGGTGGGAGTCCAGGGACATCAAGGGGGGTTGGGTTTTTTGGGGTTTTGACTTACTTTTTCGCTGGAGTGCAAGTGCGCTCCAGCTCCTGTCTTTTTTTAAAAAAATATGGCGGGCATAACGTCCCTCTTCCCTTCTATGACGTTGCGCTTCTGTTTAGATGCCCAGGGACGATCCTGGAAGCAAGTAAGTCTGCGATCGTTCCCCCTCCCCTTCCCTCCCCAAAAGCTCTTAGGTGTAGAAAGGGCCAAAGACACCATAAGATTGGAAGAGGGAGGAGGGGGTATATTCTTTTTTTTCCATTTAAAAAGAAGTCATATTTAAATCTGGCTCCTGATAGAAAACAGGAGGTAACAATTTACATGCAGCCATTTAAACTCTAAAATGATGAAAGTCTTGCTTGAATGGGGTAAAGCCTAAAGTCTGAGAGATTTGTCCAACCTGCTTTCCAGGGTTGTTGCACTTATGAATGTGAACTGTATTGTACAGCTTTTAGTGTACACTTAAGAATATGAAATTATTAAT
This sequence comes from Elgaria multicarinata webbii, assembly GCF_023053635.1. NCBI lineage: Eukaryota > Metazoa > Chordata > Lepidosauria > Squamata > Anguidae > Elgaria > Elgaria multicarinata. The sequence goes on along the minus strand of NC_086181.1, from coordinate 32,828,310 downwards.
ATAGGCCACTGTGTTCCTTGGAAGAAGAATGGGAACTGGCATAGAAATGTAATCGTTTAAACATCCCTTTTCTCCCCTCTTCTCATGCCAAAATATTGAAAGGCCAGTTAAACCTTCCCAGCACAAACCTCATCCCAGCCACCAGAAGCCAGGCTAGCTAACAGGAACATTTTTGCAGCACTTCCAGCTCAGGCTTTGGCAATTTCCCCCAAAGTAGAGACCAAAATCCGCCCAAATCCTGATTTCTTAGCTTCGTCTTCTGCCAGCTTACCTGAATTCCTCTGTCTTCCAGATGCTTGAAAAGTTTTTTCTTCATTACCAACCTGTTTTTTGGGGGGTGGGGGAATGGAGAGGATACAAAACAATCATAGTCCTACCTCTTCTGTTATGGATAACAACAAGAGAGAGGGGGGAATTGGGGGAAGGGAGCAGAGGTGGGAGGCTTTTGGGATGTTTGAACTACTGTTTTTAGAAGGCATCAGTGTGGCGTGGGGGAGGCACACTCACACAATTTGGCAACAAGTGGAGTGAAGCAGTGGGCAAGGCTTGTAGATTTCATTAAGGGTCCCCCCTGGAGACAAAGGAGAGGGAAGGAGAAGGTGATGGAATGTGCCTTCATATTTGGTGGAGAGAAGGGATACTTCATCAAAACGAAGCAGGGGAAGTATTGCTTGCCATCACTCACTTGTGGGTTATTTTTGCCAGCATTGCTCCCCAAAAGCCCTTTTTCACTGGAAAATAGGTCCTATGATTAAACAAAACAAAAAGGTGGCAAGGTTAGCAGACAACTGAGAACTCCCCATTTCCTGCCCTTCCTGCTGCTTGATCCCATGAGCTTTTCAAATAACCCACACGTATTCCTCACTGCACAAAATGTTTTATTAATTTTACTCTCTTGTCACACCTCTTTCCTTAGAGCTAAACCCTTGGGAAACCTTAAATATGACATGGGACGAGGGGCACTATAGTGGTACGAGCAAAGACCTGGGGGCTGTCTATATGCGCTTAAAGCCCCACAGTGGCTGTGAATCTATGCTGCGTCCATTATATGACATGGCTGCAGATTCGCAGCCACCGTGGGGCTTTGAAAAAGTCGGGGACTTAACCAAACTTTTTCAGTGGGAGCAAGGTCAGTATGGCTCTTCCGCCATCTGACCTCACTCTGGGGCCGATCCAGTGGGCGGTCCTGGTGGAATGTGACCAGGCGATTGGTTGCCGGAAACCAGGAAGAAGGTGGGTGGGGCCTCTGGTACCCAGCTGACAGCCAGAAACTCCATGCTCCCTCCTTGGCATCAGGATTACCCGACACCACCCTGGGTAAGAGAAACTGTGACGTTTTGGGGGAAAGCGTTGTCAACTCGGTGCCATGAAGACAGCCCCTTTTCTGTCTAGCTAACTTAGGCTTAGCTCTCACAGTGGTGGTAAACCTGGGAGTGTGGGGTGGACGCTATATTATTTCAGGCTGCAAACAGGGTTTCCTTCCAGTCAAAATGATGATAATACTGTCCACAAAGAAGATTGGCTAGGCTACAACCCATCCCCATCATATATTTTTCTATGCTTTTTAATTTATGTTTGTTTGTTTGAGACATTGCCTAGTATATACAAAAAGTCCACATAATTTACAGCATATGGAAAGATGGCTTCCCCCATGGCTTGCAAACTGTTCTGGAAGTTATATGTTCTACCTAATTTCAGTTTATCCCTTTCTACTGTTAATCTGGTGCTAAAAGAGTTAAACCATACTGTAAGGAAGAGGCTGCTTCAAACTAAAGATAGCTAATTTGATCTGGATGGGTTGAATGACCTCAGTGAGGGTTTTGGGGAGAATATACATAATATGAATTTGGCCATAACACAGAAGGATAAAAATTACTTTATAGTAATTAGATGCCTTTATATATTTCTGGTTTGGGTATGTTTTTCTGCATAGAAGACAAATGGTGGCTAGGTTTCTAAGAAGCAGTTTTCCTTTCTCATACCTCCAACCACCAAAAGTTGCTCAGTTAATTTGAACATAACTGCAAGTTGTTCCCAGGGCCTATTAAGGTAGTGTAAAGCAGATGGTACTTTGGTGGATCCCCAGCGCAGAGAAGTATTTCGTTCGGCAGGGAGCAAGTTGATTCTGAATCAGTCTTTTAAAGTCAGGAAGAGAGATTCGTTTTAGAGGGTGTTTTCCAGAGAACTGGGGAGAGGGATGAAGGAGTATTCCCTCATTGAAGCGGTACAGCCCTCAAGGAGCTTTGAGACCCCTAGATCAGGCAGTGCAGTCTTTCAGTCTGAGGATCCGAATTCCATTTTGGAGAAGCACTTGGAGGTTGCACGGGGTCAAAGGCAAAAGCAGTGGGGCCAAAGCCACCGAAAATACCAGCATATTTTAAGTTAAGAAACTTAAATTTTAGGGGAGTCATTTCAACCTTTTAGAATGGGGAAACATGACAAAACCAGGAAACCACCAAAATGACAGGCAGTTGGGTGAAAGGGGGCGTGGCCTTATGGGACCCTGTGGCGTTACACCCCACAAATCAATTCCAAATGTATGTCTGCAGTGTGTAAGTCTGTGGTTTTTAGAATGTTGGCCTGAGTGGGCGGAGTTAGAATGTCTTGGGAGGGGGGAGGAGTGATATATAAGGGAAGGACTGAGGGGATTGAGAGTTTTTGTTCTTGTCCTTTTCAGTGTTCTTGTGCTTGTTCTTTTCAGGGAGACTTGTTAGATACTCTTAGAGTCTGTAGTGCTCTCTGTGTTTATGGTACTTAAATTCTGGGAAATTTGAGGGTCAGTGTAGTGCGTGGTGTCTTTAGAGTGTAGTGTGCACGTAGTAGAAGTATATTAATCAATACTGATAATAAAGAAAGTTCAAGAGTGATTGTGTGAGAAAAAGGAAAGCGCGAATGTGAGAGTGACAGGATTGTATGGAAGGTTTCAAAAAGGTTTTTAAATGTTGTTATTTGAAACAAAGCTTATGAACTTTTAAAAATAAATTTTGATTGTTTTAAAACTACCACAAAAATCCCACGTGTCTGTTTGGCGTTTATCATCTGAAGTTTACACATTCAGCACCCACTCTGACAATCATTCACCTAAGCAGATATAACTCACAGCGCATTATTATACATATTAAAATCCCTTCTCCATTTTAAACCCCTTTCTCCACATAGTTTGGAGGAAGGTGGGCTTTATCCCTTGCCTCAGGCGTATCAAGCGGTGGTGCTTGGCTTGAGCAGAGAGTAGCCTCGGCCGGGTCTAGTGTTCAGAGCCTGTGTCACCCCATAAGAAGTGGTGGCAGATGTGAAGTCTGGTGTTCAGAGCCTGTGTCGTGGCAGACCCCCCCCAAAAAAGCTGGATTTGGCCCCTGAGCCTAATGTTGTGCACCCCTGTCCTAGATTTCTGTCAGGGACTGTGTCACTTCCACTGTATTGCTCCTAACATGCTGGGGGCTCAATGCTTCTCATAGAAGAATCTTGGTCCTCAGTGCTCCCTTCTCCTGCACTAACTCACTAGGGCCTTACTTCGTTCGCATGGTCAGTCCGTAACTCTTTCCTTTCCTTTCCTTTCCTTCTACTTGTAGTATCAGTTACAGAGATAAAAGTGCACCCATCTCTAAAGACCAATGCTCTGGCTCTCCAATGGATTGTGCAGCTCTACTCATTAGACTACATAAAAAGAACCCTACTATATCAGACCAAAGGTCTATCCAGTTCTCCATCCTGCTTGCCGTGGTGGCCAGGCAGATACCTCTGGGACGCCTACAGGCAGGGCATGAAGCCAATTCTGCCTCTGTTCCTCCCCAGCAACTGATATTTGGAGCTATATACTTCCTTTGAAACTGGAGATTCTATTTCACCATCATTCCCTTTGTTTCTGATCTTCTGGGTGTGTGGGTGGGTGTGCTGATACTAATGCAGCTCCATTTACACACAAGAGGAATCTTTCAGCAGGCTTGGTGGAGCCTCAAGATTTGCAGAAGAAGCAAAAAAATAATAATGGGTGTGTGTGGGGAAATAAAACCCTTAAGGAGGTGGGAACCCTAAAAACAGCCCAATGACGACTGAGTGTGCTCAGTGACTGGAATGGAGCATCTTGGGAGGAGGGCATAGCTGGTGGTTGGCACAGTGGACATGCAGAAGACTCCAATCAGCAGCATTTTGTTGCAGGTTCCAGTTGTAATGGCTAATAACTACCGATAGACTGATCCTTCATGAGCTCTCACTCCTTTCTGCTCTTCTCAGCCAAGAACTCTAGGACACTGGTCAGCAGCTAGTTCCACAGGAGGAACACTTAGGGGTGTTCATGGAGGGTGGTTAGCCAGCCCCATCCCATTTCCCAAGGTGGGCTGCCAGTAAGTTTGGTTGATGCAGACACCACACCCTCCACGTGGCTCTCTTCATGGGGGCAGATAATGTCTGTTTGGCTTCAAGTTACTGATCCTGTACCTCTGAACCCATATATTTCTCTCCCCCCTCACCAGCCACTGGTCACCTGTTCATGATGGAGGGCAACGCAAACTCAAGGAAGGTTTCTGGCAGTGGCAAGAAAGGCAGGAGCCCCACGTAGTAGAGGAGAAGGACTTTGATGCCACGCTTCACAGTGAAGATATAGGGCATATCCGTGTTCTAGGGAATGGGTAAAGAGGAGAAAACAGTTTGTATCATATGGCATGAAGATTGTGTGATTTCTGGACTTAATAATTGGGAAGGAATTGGATGCTGGACCTTGCCACCCTGCTGTTCCCTGCAGCTCATTGATTCCTGGGCTGAGGAATGTGTGATTCCCATCACAAATATGACAGTGACCCTTTTATCCTTAGGTTAGATCAATGAGCACCTTACATCTCCACTACCCATTTTAACCATCTTTATTGTTATATCTTCCCACCAAGAAACCTAGGAATTGTGGGATTGTGACAGTTCTCTGTGGAAGCTCTTTCACTCTTTCACAGATGTGCTATTTCTAGGGTTCCTGGGTTGGGGACCATAACAGCCTTAATGAGTTTGAAACTGTTAGGTGTGCAGTTTAGACAGAGAAGGTTTAAGAAGCCAACCAAGAGATAGCTGGAAGATGCCTCTTGGACATACCGTAACAAACAAATTAGGGTATATATGTCCCCCCCCCTTGCTATAGGAAAAGTCCTGCGTAGTCTGAAGAGCCTCCATACGCTTCTACAGCTTGGTCCAATAAAATACATTGCGGAAGGTGCTGAAAGATACATACAGCTGCACAGCATTTCTTCAGTACACTCCCTTCAAAGGAGGCCCAGATGGTGATGTTGGAGCGATTGTACTGTCGGACGAGATCAGCTACCTGTGTGCAAAAGCAGAAGGCAGGGGAGGGTGGATTCAGACAACTGCTTTTCTCAGAAGGATTGTTGACTTTTCACAGTTGCCTAAGTTGTGGGAACTGAGGAGAAACTTGTTTGAAGGGATCGAACAGCTGGGGCTTGTCTATACAACTTCTTTACCCCGACTTAAACGTGCAGATTTGCATTTCAGGACACATAACAGAGCTGCCCATTCGCTGCAGCACCTGGTTTTTAATCTGATAATTCGCAGATTCGTAGTTGCGATTTACCACGGCTTTTGATCAAACTTCAAGTTTGCACCGCATTATAGTTATGTGTCGTTGGGGGAGTTAAATCGAATTTTGAAATGTGGGCATAGGTTTGAGGGCAGCACAAAGTGATTGGCCAATTTCCCACCTTCCCACCCATCGTGTCATTCTCTGGCTGCCTCGTTCCTTCCTGCAGTTTTCATTTTTAATTATGTGAATCTGCGGAGCTCCACAGATAGAGCTTATAAAATTAAAACAAAGAAGGGGGAAGGGGCAGCCAGAGGGAGCAGATGTGTTCAGGCCCCCTTTCGCATCCTCCTCTGCTGCCTCGTCCCCCCTCTGGTTTTTCTCTTATAAGAATCTGCGGAGCGCCGCAAGTAAAACATTAGGGTTCCGTAGCTTCGTATGTGCGCAATAATAACTGCACTACAAAAGAAAAAGTTCACGCCCGCAAGGGCTCTCCTATGACTACATATTCTGAGCAGTAAATTCAGGAGATATATCGCTGTTGCTGCTGCAGTGTGACGCTCTCAATTTTCTCAAATCTACGAAAATTCGGGTTTATTTTCAATGAGGAGCGATCCCGTTGTCATAAAGATGGGGGCCTGGTCTCTCTGGTTACTGCTCGTTTGGATTCAAGGTAGGTTGGTGCACCAAAGTAGGCTATCCCACACGGTGGAGCCCTTCAGATGTTCATCTTAATTTCCACTAGACCATGATGGAAAAGTTTTTGTATTTTCAAAATGGAGGATCTACAATTCTTTGCTACTTTCTCCTTCACAGTGTTAATAGGGACACACTCCTGAAACCATCACGTCACTTAACAGAGCTCAGTTTGAATGTCTGCAAACAATCCTCCTCCGTATCATCGTAAGATTCTGACTGCAGGGATCCTAACTACATCCTTCTGTACATTATTTTCCCACCTATACCCTCCCACACCCCACTCTGCTTTTCATAACATCTTGCCTGATGAAGAGATCTGAAGATCTTGAAAGCGTGCACTATATATTTATGGGGTGGCCTAATAAAGGTGTTACACCATATGGATTCTGGAATTTTTCTTAGGGCCACCACAGCAGCTGCCTTTGGTTTTGTTTTTACAAAGTTTGGTATCCCTGGGAGAAAATCAGCCACTTGAACCTGTAAGTTCTGTTTCAATTATTTTCTATCCATAGTTACTAGTTCCCTTCTCAGAGACTGCCAGAGTCTTGTGGGGGTGTCTATACAGTGCTGCTTTACCTACTGATTCCCCCAAATCCCACAGCATTGCTGCTGTGAAGCAGCATCAATAGGGTTACATGGCAGGAGTGAGCCTGAGCTATCGAGCCAGGAGAATTCGCAGCGCCGTTATCACATGGCAGTAATGGGCAGCAAATATCGAGAGACCCCAAAACACCCAAACCCAGTTTTTGTTTTTTGGCACCTCTGCCAACACTGTAACTTTGAAAGCCTGTATCTGTGCATCTGCGCTGATACAGTTCATTGAGGTCATGCTTTATACATAATAACTGGCCTTACTTTCATTCCAGACTTTAATATCGCCATGGCGGCCACTACTAAACGCTCACCTGGGGCTTGTCAAACCTTCCCCCCTGCCCTGTATTCCCGTGCCTACCCTGCACTAGGATCCACCCCTAACTATGCCCACTCTCTCAATCCAAACTGAAGCCATCACTGGCACACGCACAAACAACCGTGGAGTTGTTGGAGCAATGTAAAATCTCACGGGAAAATGACACATCAAAAAAGTGTAGCTTCGTGTGAAATAGCACAATGTGGTTGCGAGTTGGCGGCTGCGTCATATAAACAACGGGGCGCAACTATGCACCCACAACGGAGTATATAGAGCCTATAGACAAGCCCTTGGATACGCTGAGAAGAATAGAAGATCAGGGCCTGCAATTCTCTTGAGTGGGGGAATGAAAGTGAGTGGAGGAGAGCAGTGCTGATCTTGGTTGGGTGGACCAAATTCACTGCAAGATGGGATGGAGAGTTTCTGTCCCTGACTAACTAGGAAGTGGGATGGGACTGAACATTGAAAGGGGAGATTGACAAAAACCTGGGTCTAGTACATTACTGGGATGAAGATGTTGGGAAGGAAAGAAGCTTGAGTAGATGTGACCCTTACCTTTCTTATGAGTTCGTCATTATCTGGTTTAATTTCAATGTTGATAGGCATTCCAGGGAAACTTTGGAAGACCTCCTCCAAGCTTGGAATCCGGTGGTCTTTGCCATGTGAATAGCAGCCTGTTGGGAAGGCCAGGTAGAGGTGGCTAAGGAGAGCGTGAAACATTCTTTGCCAGGGCCCAACCTCACCAAATCCTCACAGCTATGCTTTCCACCACAGCACCCTTCACCTCAAAGCAACTCTTAGTCCTACTCACCTGGGGAAAAGCTCACCTCCAGGGAATCCTTATAGGGTGGCAGATCCTATGGGACACAATTAGGGTAAGGACTAAGGAGCCAGGAATGTGGGTTCTCTTGGAGAGGTGTAGGATTAAGTGGCTTAGAATGACTGTGTGCATTTGTGTGGATGGTTTGGAGCAAGGATTCCTGGGATGAGGGCTCTTGGGGCTAGAGACATGGCTCCAGGGTAGCTGAAGCCAAGCAACTTTGGGCCCGGTCAGTGCCTGAATGGGAGACACCTTGGGAACCCTAGCTCCATCACAGGAAAAACAACAACCACGGTATAAATATAATAAATATATAGAAGCAGGGCAAATTGGGAAACAGAGCCTATGTCCTCACCGCAAAGTCCGTCTCACTGATCTCAATGTTGTGTCCTGTCTGGCGTTCCAGATTTTCATCATGGGACACAACCACAATCCCGTCTTTCGTTATATGGCAGTCAATTTCCAGCAGGTTTGTGCCCTGGCTCAGCGCGCTGGGAAAGTGGAGGGAAAGGTCAGCGTGAGAGGCTGGATGGCAGCAGGATGGGGCAAGCTGGGACAGGACAGAGGTGGCATTACTCACTGTCTAAAGGCTCCCATGGTGTTCTCAATCCGTTCTCCACAGCCTGGGAAGGAAAGGGAGATGTTGAGAAGGCAGGACCTGAAGCTCCCAAAGTTTTACTTGCCCTCCCTCCCCTCCCCGGGACATCAAGCACAGGTGCTCTGACTTCAGGAATGCGGCAATACAAGTCTAGAGAACCAGAGCCGAAAGAAATGTGAACATCCCCATCTGTCGGAAAGTAAAGGGGGGCAAGAATCTGGGACCAGTTTCTCCTCCTGGCTTTACTGTTTCAGCCCTGACTTGCAGACACCACCCCTCCCTCCAAGGCTCAGTAAATGCCCCTCCAACCAGACCCCTGAATCCCCTGCAGAAACTCACCACCCCGATGGGAGACGTGTCGGCATTGGACAGGAAACCTGTGAGGTTTGTGGAGCAGATATGGCTTCTTTCTCAGGCAGTGAGACGTCAGTGCGTAAATTCCAAGGGCAGGCAGCCCAACGAGGAGTAAGTAGCCCATGGTGGTGGTGGAGGCAGCTAGCTAGGACTCCTGGGTTAAAGCAGGAAAGAGTAGTCAGGAGTGAAGGCAGCGGAGTTCTCTGGAAATCGAATGATGCTCATGGATTAAGAGCAGAGGGGATGCAGGGAAGCAGCGTTAGGAAAATGTTCTTCTGGCCCTGTAGGATAAGAGTATGGTCGATGGGTGAAGCCAGGTAAATTGGGTTCCTGGTCAGGTGCAATGTGCGATGAGTATGGTGAGCTGGGCCATCCTGGCCAGGAGTGGCTGGATAAGCAGGTTCATAGGATTTTTGAGGGAGGAAGAAAAAGGGGTGTGGAAGCAAGCAAAGGAGATAGAAACTTACCCCTCCCCTTTGCTTGCCAGGACCTCTCCAATCTATCTTGCACCTGTTCGTTTGCATGAATAACTATATGTCACAGACACACCAAAGTCATACTCCTGCCTCTCCCCTCCTACTCCTGCCAACCACACACTTTACAATCTTGCCACTCCCAGGGCATAAGGAGCAATTTTCTTGGCAGCGTCAAGCCAGGAGTAGGTGCTCTTGGTCTTTCCTGCTTTGAATCACTTGGCCTCATTCTTCTTCCAGGGAGATTTGAGAGCTGGTGTGCTGATTCTCAGAGCAGTCTCATCCCCACCCTTCCCACCAAGCCAGGAGATCTTAGTGCCTGACATTAAATAAAAAAGGGCCAAACTAGGTGCTGATGGAGAATTTCCACCCAATGCAAATAGCTTCAGAAAAGGGGTATTTTTCCTGAGGACAGCAGCAGGAGAAGAAAGGGTTAAATCCCCCTTGCGTGCCCCTCCCCCCAGTTGATTCAATTTTGTATTTTTAAAAACTTGCCTGCTGTCCTTTGGGCCTAAGAGAGGGAGCGCTGGATCTTGCTTCCAATCCCTACTTTCTAGCAGCAGCTTAATAAATATTTGAGTAGGGCTGAGATAAGATAAATTTCATCACCAGCCATCTAATGGGAAAGGGAAGAAGATTCATATATCTGATTAGTGGCCCAGGCTTTGTCCATGCTTAGTAAGAAATGATTTCGTTTCGTTTTCTTCTTGCAGGCTGAGTTAAAGGAGGGGGCGGTTATACACCTGTTAAAGAAACCATTATTAGAGATTTGGCAATGATAACCAATCCCTTCTAAACTATAGAGGACCAGGGTAACTATAGTCCAGTCTCCAATCTGCCATTTTGGAGGGAGCAAGATGCTTGACTGGAAAACTCCAGACATTCATTTATGAAGCTAATTTCTTCATTGCAGTTCAGGCCTGTACTGAGGGCAGAAAGTATTGTAGTTGTCCTGGTTTGTCTATTTATTTCACACATTTATTTACCAACCTTCAACCAATTGATTCCCAGGATAGTTTGTGATAAGGTAAATAACAATAAAAGTAATACTAAGTCAGAATTTAAAAAGACAATAATAAACCAAGTCAACCACCAATTAAAAGCAGGAAAGGATTAAAGCCTGCAGAACAAAAGGTTTTTGCCTGGTACCAAAAAGTTAGCAAAGTAAGCACCAGGCAAGATTCTCTGACCTTGGAATTCTACAAACAGGTCAGTGAAAATCCATCTTTATGACTTACACCAGGGGGATACGGATAGACCCTGTTGATTTTAGACTTTTCAGCAGCTTTCGATACTATTTATTTGCCTTTCAAGTTGGAGGAGTTATCACTTTACATTTCCTCCTGATGGGAATTGCTCCATCGAGATCCTCAAGGATGAGTTTTGTTTCATGTGCAGTCATCTGCTGGTGATGGTATGCAGTGTCATCAATGTGCTGATGACACTTGGCTCTGCTTCTCCTTTTTCTCAGAGTCGGGTGAAATGGTTATGTGCCTGAACTGCTCCCTGAGCTCATGAGGGTGTAAACTCAGTCCAGACAACATAGAGATATTTATTTATTTATGTATGTATGTATGTATGTATGTATGTATGTATGTATTATTGATAGATAATAGAGATGATGGTAGTAGGGAAATCAGTAGACCGGTTGGCTGGCAAAATGCCTCTTTTGGGTAGGATTGTGTTCCTTGAAGGAGCAGGTGCACAACTTGGGTATACTCTTGGCACCAGCTTTCCTTCTGAGTCCCAGAGTGGTATTCTTCAGCGTCATCTGATTCTCTAGCTGTGGTCACTATTAAATCACATGGATTTATCTTGTGTCGTTCATACTTCAGTGGCTTCCCAGTTAGGCTGTCATAGTACACTCTGCATGAAGATGCCCTTGAAGACTGTTTGGAACAAAATGCTGCTTAGAATACTATCTTTTCTGGATGCAAGACTAGCATCAACCCGGATCAGGGCTTTTTCAGCTACTTCCCACATACTGTGGAATTGGGTCCCAGCACTTCCTTTTTTGGAGACCACAAAAAAGCACGTATGCTCTGTCAGGAGTTTGATAGGGATTGATCCCCTGGATGTTGGGTTTAGATTCACGTTATTGCTTTTAATGAATTATACTTTGTTTTTAATGTTGCGAACCAGTTTGTAATTGAAAAGCAGTATGAAAACACGGACAAGAGAAAGAAACCCCTTGTTCACTTCAGGGTCCAGATGCTGCCCAGCTAAGGAAGAGCAGTTTCTTTTCCAGGACTAGCCCTGGTAATAAAAACTCTGCAGCTCTTTTACTCCCCGCATTCTCCATCTTCCCCAAACCCCATTCAAGAAGCATCACTTCCTCACTCCCATACCTGACATGGTCTAGATCTACTCCTCAGTTTCCCCCCTCCTGGTCACCTGCACCCCTGCCTCTCCCCAGGTCCTTTCTGCCCCTATTGCAGTTGTCCTTGCCTGGAGATGCTTCTCCTCAGCCCTATTGACTGTGTTAATGAGCCTCTGGGGATAACAGGAAAGCCTTTGGTTGCCAGGGGAACCCAGCAGATGCAGACCCCAGTCGCAGTTGCCTAGCAACTGTGGGGCACGTGTTTGCCCTCATCCCCTTAACCTGGCAAAATAGCAAGCCAGGGCCAGAGTGGCACCAGTTATAGGGGCACCCAAAACCAGTAGTCCATCTGCCCTGTGGACATGCTAGTCTTTTTCTTGTCAAACTGTGCATGGATATTGACCAATGTGCACGGATATGCATGCCCCCTGCTTTGTTAAGCAAGGTAGACTAGGCAAAGGAAATGAAGTGTGAAGGATAACGTAGTTGGAGATCTTTTCCTGTGATGGTTGCATTCGTTGCTTAGTTACAGTTTCATCAACTTGAGAGGCTGAGACTTTGTAACCTTGGAGTGCCAGCATGGAGCGCATTGCTGAAGAAGTATCTGTAATTTGTAGACTTCGTCAGCCATTTCAGTTTTGGGATAAATTGTATTTTAGGAGGTCATTACCATTGCTTTGCTTCATCACACCAAAGGCCCATGTAGTCCAGTGCTCTGTCTCCAAACAGCAGACAGCCAGCTGGCCCCAGGAAATCCAGAAGTAGGGCACAATAGAGGTAGTGACTTCCTAGGCAAATAGGCTCCCTGCTCCCTGTTACAAGCCTTCCAAGCCAGCGGCAGTCATGTAATGACAAAAATAATACTCCAAATATGTAGAGCACTTTAAAACATGTTCCCTATACATTATGTTGTTATAATTCTTACAAGCAGCCTGCAGATCACTATTATTATTTCCATATTGCAGACGGTTAGGCTGGGCAGGCTGTGAGCATAACGACTTACTTAAGCCATTATGGTGTGTTCTAGCAAAGGGAAAAGTTGAGCTGGGAATCTCTTGATTCATAGCTCAGTCTTTACACCAACTTTCTAGCAGGGAAATTAATTCCCTGAGAGCGAGGAAGAGAGTCATGGATGTAGTGAGTTGGAGCCCTCTGGATGCTCAGGATTGGTCAGATTTTACACTTAATAAAATATGTATATGTTTACCAAGGTCAAGCAGGGAATAACCAGCACCATCTTGTATTCTTTGGAGTGCTTGGCTGATCAGTATTGGAGAAAGACCCTGTTCAGGCAGTATGCTACGTCATGCTGGTTAAGCACTTTGAGCTAAACGTCATGGCTAAGCGTGTCGTGTGAACCATTCTTAACCATGGTGGCTACATAACCACAGTTTAAACATGCTCACTAACCATTTGCTGCAAAAGGGTTAATGGCCTTACCATGGCTTAGCATGTTGTCTGAACAGGCCTGTAGATTTCTGTGCTAGATGGAGCTTTTGCCTGGCCCCACATGGTAGTTCTTATATACCTGGATGTACACACCTAAGAGACTCCCTCATCTCATGTTTGTTTTTTGCATTTTCCAAAGTATTCAGCTTATATGGGATTAGTTACCCCTGACATATTTAAACCTTCCCTTTCATACTCTTGGTGTGTTTAAAGTGTGGCGTCTCTCTCCCCTCCCTCCTTTAATACATACCTGCGGATGGTGACAATATGATCTGCTTTAGAGCGTGAGCCAGAATTTTGAACTGCTCCCTCTCGGCTATTCTGCCCATACACATTCTTCTCCTACGTTTCATTGATTCGAATCTAGACAAAGAGTGTCACACTGCAGCAGCAACAGCGATTTATCGCTTGAATTTTTTTTGTAGTGCAGTTAATGCGCACATACAACGATACGGAGCACAGGCGAGCGAAGCTATAAATTTAATCTGCGGAGCTCCGGTGGGAGGGGGGAAGGAACGAGGCAGCAGAGGAGGATGCGAGAGGGGGGGAAAGCAGCGCATTGCATCGGACAACCCTCCAAAGAGAAAAGGTTTCCCAAAGGCAGGAGAAGCGGTCAGCTCAAGAGAGGGGGACTGAACACGTCTCTTCCCTCTGGCTGCCCATTCCCCCCTCTTTGTTTTAGTATTATAAGCCCTTATCTGCGGAGCTCCGCAGAATCCTACCACAAGATGTAGTGATGGCCACCAATTTGGACGGCTTTAAAAGGGGGTTAGATAAATTCCTGGAGGCAAAGGCTATCAATGGCTACTAGCCCTGATGGTTGTGTGCTACCTCCAGTATTTGAGGTAGTAAGCCTGTGTGCACCAGTTGCTGGGGAACATGGGTGGGAAGGTGCTGTTGCACCATGTCCTGCTTGTTCATCCCTGGCCGATGGCTGGTTGGCCACTGTCTGAACAGAGTCCTGGACTAGATGGACCCTTGGTCTGATCCAGCAGGGCACTTCTTACGTTCGTATAGGAGCAATCCCGTTGTCGTATAGACAATTATATTCAGAATAGACACTACTGGGCTCATTGGACAAATCATGTGGTTTAAGGCGTTTTTCATATATCCCTTCCACAGCACTTGTTATGGGCTAGCTTTGAATAGTCCAGGCTATAAGGCAGTACAGGTTGAATTATTTTATTGGGTTTTATTATTATTATTAAACTCTTTAATAGAAGCAGCGGAGATAAAGGACAAAAATAATACAATAATAATACTACTACTAATGAAATAATGCCTGGATGTGATGGGTGAGAGAGACATTGGCACTAGGCTTTCAAAAACTAGTTATAAATGGAAGATAATAATCAGTTGGGGCATTTGGTAAATAGGGAATGAACATGGTGATGTTCCCCCCCCCCCGAAAGTTTTATATTTTTCCTGTACAACTACTTTGCTTTTATGAGCATTGTTAACCATCTATGACCTTTGCATGAGGCTAGATAAACATCTCAAACATAAAAAAGGTTCTTGGTCTGCTGGGTGTTCACTTTCTTTTGACATTATTCATCTCCACCCCCTCTTAGTTCCGTGTGAATCAACCCCTTTTCACTTTTTCCTGTTCTCTGGTGATTTAATATATTTTGGATAAAGTCAAAAAACATATGCTTATGGAGCTATCAGATACAAGCAGATTGTTAGGTTTGCACAATTAAAATCACCCATTGTGGCTTAAATAAACCACTGCAGTTTGCGGACACCCATTCTGTAACTCACCCCCCACTCGTAGCTTTTTGTGTCATTGGGTGGGTGGGTGGGTTGTTGGCATGGTTAAAATGCCACCCAGAACCCATTGGCTGTTTTAGGGTTATGTGTGGTTTGTTAACCACACCAACTTCCCATCCGCACCACGTTTGGAAGACATGCCAAGCTACAAGCAGGGACTAGGTTACAGAACAGGTGCCTGTGGGTACTGCAAACTACGGTATCTTATTTAAATCACTGTGGGTGATTTTGATTGTGCAAACCAGGTCCATGAGTAACTTCACCTGCTGCTCTTCCTTCCTAAAAACAGCATTTCAATGTTCAGCGAGATGCAAAACTCTAATCATATTTTAAAATGGTCACAAACTTAACTCTACCTTGTTCACCACGGTGGCTGTGGAGGTTCCCCAGTTACCTTTGGAACAACTGTGTAAGGTAAGTCACAGGAACCTGTGGTCCTCCTAGCTCAGTATTGTCAACGCTGAGTGGCATCGGCTCTCCAGGGTTTCAGGCAGGAGCCTTTAATGGACTGACTTACAGCTGCCAGAGACTGAACGTGGGCCCTCCTCCATCCAAGTTATGTGCTTTACCATGGAGCTATAGCCCTTCCCCCTGCTCACACTACTGATGGGGTGGTTCATCTAAAGCAGGGGTGGGCCACTTGTGGGCCTCCAGATGGTTTGTCCTACAACTCCCATCATCCCCAGCTAGCATATCAAATGGTGAGGGATAATGGGAGTTGTGGCTCTCCAGAAGTATGGGCCTACAACTTGCCCACCCCTGGAGGCTACCTGATTAGTTTACGACTGATTCAAACCACCTGCATCCTAACTGTTACTGTGTATGCTAAGCCTCCACCAACCCTCAGCTTTTCTCAAGAGAAACCAATTGCTCTCTAAATCAGTTTTGTATTTCAGCACTCACACGTTAGCCATAGGCGTTAAAAGAAGTGCATAGAGGCAAGTGAGCAGGCTGTAGAGGAGGAAAGGAGTGCTCAGTCCCTCCTCAGTCCCCAGCATAGAAACCAAGTTGATTGCAAGAAGAGGGAAGTGTTCTCCTCTTTGCTGGGTGTACAAGTGCAGTGAGCTGCTAGAGGGCACTGAGCAATTCATCTCCCTTTTGCCAACTTCAGCAGATTAGTTTTAAAAAAAACCCTCAAAAAACCAGTCTCCTGCAGGCTACTAACTTTTGTGGGCCTATTTACAAGGCTGCTCTAAATGTTTCTTGCAAACTAAGAAAGCCTTCAAACTGAATAGTATATCTAATCTAAATCTATCTCTGTGCTCATACTTCTTGCTGAAATGAGTCATGCAACTTCAAGCTCTCATTTCAGATGCCTGCAAATACTTCTTGGTTTCCTCTAATTGTTTTGAGGCCTTCTTACTGAAATTGGGTTATCAGTCCATTTGTCTGCTTACATAATAGGATGTCTATTTACATGTCTTGTTCATTGCATCCTGAAGGCTTGGGGCGGGTGTCAATAAAAAAAAATATATACACATGAAGCATGTAATTAGATTAGCGCAGAGGTGTGAAAAACACTGAGAATTAACTACAGCTGTTGACTGAAAGGGCTTGCCCAAACTGTAAAGGTTTCCCAAAATTGGTCTTTGGTGAATTCTCAGGATTCTGGAGGGGTCTTTTGTCCTGATCTCCTAAGGACTTACATACTAATTCCCACTAAGGGCTTGTGTCCACAAGTTAGAAGGGTAAACTTAGGATGAACACAGGTGATATACACAGCAGAAGAAGGTAGTAGAATGAACTATATTACCTCAGACCGGAGGGAGGGGGCGCATGTTCAATAGCCTTTATATAAAAAACATGCCCGTACCTCCCCCGCAAGCAGACAACTAGCACTAGGGAAATAGGCTGGGCTAGAATCTCAATCTCCACTGGCTGCCAATTAGTTTCTGGGTGAAGTACAAAGTGTTGGTCATTACCTTTAAAGCCCTACATGGTTTGGGTCCAGGTTACCTGCGGGATCGCCTTCTCCCGTACAATCCGCCCCGCACACTCAGTTCCTCTGGGAAGAATCTACTTCAGTCTACCAAGATTAGGCTGACGACCTTTTCTTCTGTCTCCCCCAGACTGTGGAATGGCTTGCCAGAGGAGATTCGTCAACTTAACTCTCTCTCTGAGTTTAAGACAGCTATAAAGACTACTCTCTTCCAGCAGGCCTACCCAGATGAATTTTAAACCTAAGAGTTTTAAGATATTCTGACTGTTATTTTAATATTGTGTTGGTTTTATATGCTCTTTTATTTAATCAAATGTATTTGATTTATATTGTATTGTTGTTCTCCACTTCGATCCAAAGGGAGAGGCGAGTAAGAAATTGTTGTTTTTAGGGATTTTTTTTAATGTAGGGAGTATTCAAAAATGTTATCCTATGTAAGAGAACACTCAATATACTCAAGAAATCTGTCCAAATATATCTAAATACCATTTAGGTACACTTATCTAGGGGTTAAAGGAATAAGCTTTCTCCTATGTGTTTTAATAAAGCATTCATAGTCCTGCCTTTTAGCTCCTCAATGGAGCCCCCCTGGTGTCTTGCAGCAATACAATATACACTTTTAAACAATCAAAATAGATGGGGGAAATAAGCCACACCAGTGACTATTAAAAGCAGCCATTGTGACCAATAAAATTAACTGAAACATATTCCTGTAACATAGGAAGCTGCCAATATATATTCCTGGAACATAGGAAGCTACCTTATACTGAGTCAGGCCATTGGTCCATCTGCTTCATCGTCTTCACTGACTGGCAGTGGTTCTCCAAGGTTTCAGGCAGGGCTCATTCCCACCTTTAATCTGGAGGTTGAACTAGAGTCTTTCTGCATGCAAAACATGTGCTCTACCACTGAACTACGGTTCAAACATAGCTTTTACTTGGTGCCTAAAAACAGGCAGTGGACAACGCAAATTCTCAAGGCAAGCAAGACATTTCATAGGTTGGGTACCACTACAAAAAAGGCCCTGTTCCTCATTCCATCATATGCATGGCAGCTGTGTACATTGATTGTTCTATACTGTTTGTATGATTTTATCTGTACACCACCCTAGATCCTAGTGATATAGGGCAGGATACAAACACTTTAATAAATAAATGTCACTGGACCTCCTCTGAGGACTGAATTGTGTGGGCAGGTTTATATGAGCAAACCTCACAAATGAACAAGGCCAAGCCTCCCATGTTGTAAATTTAGCAGCTACCAAACCATGCAAAGTATTTTGTCTGTGAGGTAGGAGGCAACTGTTCTCTTGCCATTAACCTGCATGACTAGTCTGCGCTAGGAAAATGCAGGCACTTGGGAGATTTCTTCCTTTCCTACCAAGGCGTCTCTGAAGTCCACAAGTTACACTTAGGGAAGATTGCTTGCTGTGGGATGGCTTTGTGGTTATCACTTTGCAATTGAATAATTAGTGCATCTTTGCGGCATCCCCAAAACTCTCTTGACCTACGATTGCGTAGTTATCCTCCAAGAGGTACCTAACATTTATAATCATGACGTGGGTGAGAGAAATCAGTCATTCATCTCTTTAGTCTTGGGGGTGTTAGCCAATAAGTACAGGAGGGTGCATTTGAGTCATAATCTCTCCCACTCATCTCTCATCTTCCTTAGCAAATTCCAGGGATTTGTCTTTACATGACAAATCATCTATCTGTAGTAACTCCTTAGTGCAGTCTTTCTCAACCTGGTGCCCTCCAGATGCTTTGGACTACACCTCCCAACATTCCTATTGGCTATGCTGGTTGGGACTGATGGGAGTTGTAGTCCAAAACATCTGGAGGTTACCAGGTGGGGGAAGGTTACCCTGGTGTGCTGACACCAGGGATAACCACCTCGTGGCATGTGAGCTTCCAACTTAGCTGACAATTGGTCCCTGCACAAACCAAGTGACCATACAGTGCAGAGGCGTCTCTGAGGTTCTTTCCTTTTCTGTGCCTCATTTTCAGCCTGCTCTGCGCAGAGGGGAAGAGACTGCACAGCGCAATTGGTGGGTGGAGTTCATGATTCTACAATGAGTGTTGGAAAGGCTGAATCAGGAAGTGGTGTGTGACTGTTAACACTTTATTATTCCTTATTGACAGGAAACACTTGGTCTCAGTCTTGAGCTATATACAAAAGAAAGAATTGGTAGAATGGGCGCTACCAATTTAGACTGCAAGCAGAAGGAAAATCCCCATTCCTGAATACCTGCTCAGATTGGCATTCTCTTGCTTCTGGAAGGTTATCCTGAAACTGCCTTAATATGAGCATTCAAGGTACTCCTAGGACAGGAAACAAATTTAGATGGACAAGATTTTGTTCTCAACAATGGCCCTGCCTTGCTCAGAAGACACCTTAAACCACAGTGCTTAACTACTGTGGTTTAAGGGGTCTTCTGAACAGGGCCAAAGTAAATTATGGCACTCTGCGAGAGCTTCTGGATAGGCTGCAGAGGATGTGATTAGCAGGTTAAGCGTCCTGCTGCCGCCACCGCTCCTCTCCCTTCCCCTGGCGGCTGTGGTCAGCCTGCTGCTACTTGCCATCTTTCTTTTGCACCTCTGCTGATGGAATTAAGGGCAGAGGAGACCGTGCTGCTTGCTAACTTCTACCTGCATAGGCCTGGTGTGCTGTCGTCTCCACCCGGGGGTAATAGCAGTCAACCATAAAGAGCTGACAAGGAAAGTATCAGAACCAATTGTACCCTTCATATTTCCATGAGGCTTGGAACCTTACCATCTTCCAGCACCGCTTTGACTGTAATGTAAATAGCAACTGTTGAATAAAAAAAGGTACGTCATGCCCGACTGCAAGGCAGTGAATTCTAGGACAATTCCTGGCATGGGAGGGGGTGTGTACTGAGCTTGTTTTAGCTGTGTAATGCAATACTAATTCTGACTTGTCGAATGTTGATGTTTTCATAATCCTGGAAGTATTTAGTTTTTTTGGTGTTAAATTTGCTAGCATAAACAGACAAGCACCAGCTTATCTACATTCTGCAAGATCCAAGGTAAGAAGCAGTGAGGACAAGAATGTTACTGTTATCTACCCAGAACCTTCCGCCAGCAATCCCTGTCCTGACAACCCTTTTGTACCCTTATACTACAAGCAACTCCTTTCCTCTGACCATCACAACCAATCTCTATTTTGGTATTCAACTTAAGGCAGTGTCACTCTGTTTCTGAAGCAGCTGCACCAGCCACCGGAGATGTAAATCTTCATAATTAATCCTGATTGTACAATTTTGGGTTTGTATGGGCTACACCTTAACTGACAAACCAGTTCTGAAGTATGCGAAGTGTTCCTTCTGAGCCAAACTTCCTTCTAGATGTTTAGTAAGGACGGAAAGGAAAGAACTAGCCTCCCCCCCCCCCCCAAAAAAGCTTAGCTCCTACCATGTAAAAATACATGTAACCATGGAACATGCCCAGAAGAGGGTGACAAAGTTAATGAGGGATGTGGAAAACTTTGCAGAATGTTTAAAGGATTTGGATATGTTTAACCTGGAGAAGTGGTGATTGTTTGAAGATGGCAGTCATGTGAGGCAATAGGAGCAAATTTGTTCTGTTGTTCTAGAGAGCAAGACCCAAATCAACCAGTCCAAGCTACAAGAAAATTTGGATTAAATATTAGGAAGAGCTTCCCAGTGGCACAAGCAGTTCAACTTTGGAGCGGGCTGCCTTGGAATGTGGCAGCCGTTTTTAAACGGAGGCTGGATGGCCCACTTATCAGGGTTGATGTAGTGGATTTCCTGCGGTGGCAGGGGGTTGGATTAAAGGACCTTTAAGGTCCCTTCTGAGGCCATGATTCTGTTTTCCCTTCCCCCTCCAAAATAAGACATCACATTAGACATTGAAGGAATAAAGGAATGATTTATTTCAGGGTTTTTATACAATTCAAAGCAGGAGGGGATGGGGAGGCATTAATTCCCTTCAATCCAAGTTCCCTCAAAAATATTACGCATCCCAGGAAGGAAGCCCATCGCATGTTATCGCGGCTAAGTCCTAGGCAAACAGACAGTGTTGTCTGAAAGAGAGGCTTCCTCATTCAACCGTAAAGCTAAGGAAACCAAATACATCCCACTCTCCAATTTTTTTCTGCTTACAGAATCTCCATCTTTGAGAACCCAAAGGTTTCAGCAGTCTCACTCATCCAAATTGGTACCCAAAAATGGCACACAGGTAGATGGAAGGACTGAGAAGGTTAGTCCATCTGAAAAGTTGCACTCCCTTAACGGCTGACTTTCAACTGAGGGTGGCTTCATTCCCACTCCTTACAGCGGACACCAGCCTAATCATTGGCTCCTTTTAGCGCTCCCGTATCGGAAATACCTCGTCCACCTGCACCGCTTAGTTGTTACAAGGTAGCTGGGCTGCCCCCTCAGGACACACAGATGTGATTGTCCGTCATCTTCCCAGCCTCTCCCTCCCTTTCCCAATTCACAATTGCCAATCAGTGCAGGCTCCACTCTTTTTGGACTTTGTTTTGCATGAAGGAGACTGGGGGGTTAAAAAGTCTGCACACAGTAGTTTAAAAATATCATGGGATGGAATTAGAGGGCAGCCACGTTAGTTTGTAGCAGCAAGATGACCAGAGTGCCGTGAACTATGTAGGAGTTTACATACACCCAGCTGCACGAGTTTATCAGATGCAACAGGGGAAGAAAGGGAGAGGCGGGTGCCCACAAACCCCGCCTTCTCCAGCTAGAGGAAGTAGATGAAGTCATCTGCACAGCTTTTTAAACGACACAGTTAAAGCAGAAGGGGGCGGGGGACACTTGCCCCTCTTCAAACCAGGCACACTTTTCAGCACTGTAAGGGTCTTATCTTGCATTACATACCAGATGGTGCCCACAGTGATGACCAAGGTCAGATGTGCATTACAGAGGTTTCAAGAATGGCACTAACCAGGGGACAAAACCCAACACAGACATGCCCTCCATTTGTCCAGGGAGGAACCACGACTCCTGGGTTCTTGAGGAGTGTTGCATGAAAGCTGGGGATGGTGGTGTCAGAACCGTTTGCTTCTGTTCCCAGTTTTTAAAGGATAATGGGGGTTCAGTGGATTATAGGAGGGAGAGTCCAGGAGCCAGGATTTTATGTTCAACTCCCCTTGCTAATAATGCCCAAGGGATCAGAAAATGGCCCTGCTAAAATCAGCATTAGTTTATTAACTCATTAACAAAGACAATAAAATGCCAAAAAAGGAGATGACATCGCCCCTTTCAATTCTTTGAAGGGGAAAATAAAGGGTAGGGGGAACCGATTTCCTTTCCCTTCTTTAGGGGAGGGTAACAGCCCCTCCCTTCCCCCAACCTGGCCACCAGGGTCTCACCCCAACACATCACATTAAGGGGGTCCAGAGATGGGTTACCAGGGTTCACAGCCACGTAGCAAAGCGCAGTTGTACAGCAAGTCGATAGGGGCACCCCCAAATTGGTACCCCCTGAATCCTGTGCTCCCCTCAAAAATCCAGTAGGGGAGCTGGGTACAGTCCCAAATCATCTCCTGGTGAAGCAGAGACCTGTAAGGAGAGGAAATACCATGAGGTTTATAGCTACTGACACTCAGAGGAGTCCGGACTACAGATCAGTTGACTGATTTGGCCCACCTATGAGGCAGCAACATTTAATCACCTAGTTGCAGCATGTTAGAAGTCACCAGGGCTGCTAAAGGAAAACTAAAACCAAAACACCAGCATCCACATACATGCCTAGGCTTATGACATTTGTAGTAGCAAAAATATGTAAGCTTTGATAAAGGCCAAGAGGCTCCAGGAAACAAGGTTTGTGTTCTCACCCCCCAAAAATTGGGTCATGTGCAGAAGTGTCTGCATCGAATGACCATACAACAGAAAACTTCTCCGTGACCACATTCAAATCGAATGATCGGATAAGACTCTGTCGATGCCCTTTGATGTGTTATGCACACACAGGAAATGTGGCAAGCGTTCCATGTGGATTTCATAACTGTGCGTTAAGTGGCTTGCCACATGTATTAGCCCTACTGTGGGCCTGTTTGCCCTGGGAGGTGGAGTCCTTACCCACTTGTTTGAGGGGGGCAATTCACAAGTTTAATCAGCCTGAGACAGCTGGTTTGCTTGCACAGAAACGAAACGCCACAGAACGATCATGCAGTGTTGGCCTTTGATCACGCGAGCGTGGCTTAGGTCACCCTACTTCTGCACCACAGCTGGCAGCCCTACTCGGAAAGGCTGCACTAAAGCCAGTTCTAGACTAGGCTACTGAAGAGTAACAGCTATGCTCACCAGTGGTCTGAACAGCCCTTCAGGGCCCTTGGTAGCCAGGCTGGAATCGTGCCGTCTCCTCAAATATCAGTTCTTTCAGCTTCTCTTTGGGCAGGTCATCCAGCTCCATGTCAAAAGTGAACGGCTCCTCTGCAATTGGCTAAGGGTGCAGCAAATGGAAAGAGATGGGACCCAAGCGTCCTGGTTCCCAACCTCCTTCCTCTTCCCAAAACCACCAGACAGGGGAATCTTTGGCCGCCCCGAACCAACCAATCCCTTTAAGTAACATTCCATCCCAAAGAACCAAAGCACACAGCACCTCATCTGAGGGATCGTAGTACTGCTCTAGGTACGGATGGGCCAAGGACTCCTCCACTGTGATGCGCTTATTGGGATTAAAGGTCAACATTTTGTCCAGCAGGTCCAGAGCTGAAAAAGAGGTTGGGGGAGGGGAGAGAAAAGAGAGGATGCAGGATCAACAAGTGGACAGCAGATGGCAATCGGAAGAACACACCGGATTGATAAATATACTTGCAGGCTGCAATGTTGGCCAAAGATGGCAGCAGAGAGCAATGCAGGATGGTGAGCGCTGGTCTTTAAGGCAGCTCAGAATCCACAAACTTAGGTCAACCAAACCAAACCAACCAACATCCCACAGCAATAGTCCATCTAGCTCACCTGCCTGAGGTCCTGGAAAGCTGATGCCAGGAAGCTTTGCTTCCAATATCCCTGAGAGTTCTTCACAAATTGCTTTGAATTTCATTATCCTGAATAATTTGGGTACCTCTCTGCTCGCTCCTGACTTCAGATCATGAATACCACAAGTTCCAAAACCTAGTTGCCAGCTTCCCTCCACTGGGAGAAGTATCCATTTATTCCCACACACTTACTTTCTGCAACCAGTTTTCTATAAAACAAGCTCTCCTCTTACACCATAACTGCTAAATGTACTTCAAAGCCTTTGATGAACGGCTTGTGTTAAAAGCTTTTTGAAAGTTTAAGTATAGCCAACCTGAGGCCGTCCAAATGTTTTTGGATTACAACTGCCATCATCGATAACCACTAGCCATGAAGTCTGGGGTTGGTATGAGTTGGAAACCAACAATATCTGGGTGGTAGACACACATTCTCTATCCCAGTCTGAGTCATTCTAATCTACATGCTTGTTGAAACACTGAACAAATTCCAGGAGGCGGGTAAGGCCCTAGAAGTCATGCTGATCCATCCTCACCATGGCTTTTCCTTCTGTGTGCTTAATACTTCTAACTTCAATCATGCTTTCTCTCAAGTTGTTTGGGACAGACATTAGGCTTACAGGCCTGTCATTTCTGAAACTTTTTAAAAATTGGTGTTACATTGGCCCTGTTCAGAAGACACCTTAAACCATAGCTTTAACCATGGTGAATAAGGTAATAAGCCTTATTTACCGTGTTTAAAGTTGTGGTTTAAGGTGTCTTCTGAACTGGTTTTAATGATAAGCTGCACCTACTTCGTATTAGTTCAGCAACTTCACTTCTGATTTTCTTAAGAGTTTGGGGGTAAATGCCACCTGGTGCTACTCCTTTCAAACCTCTTGTCATCTAAAAAAGTTCTACTGTGTTTGGCTGAGTTCTTGATCCTTAAAAGAAAGTGTTTGCCTGTTTTTATGCCTTTTCTTCCTCAATGTATCTGAGAGTAAGTCTGATTGAAGGCAGTGGGACTTACTTCCAAGTAAACACCAGCCTTCAACAAACCCTGTTGCCAGCAGACCTGGGGTGAGAAAGGCTTTGATCTCGGCAAGCAAAAATGCCAAGATCAACACAGAGTCTGTGTTCTGAATGATATCAGCAAGGGTTTCTCCCCTTTCCCCTCCTGAGAATACTACAGATCTGTTTGGCAGGCTGGTGTGTATGTGGAAGTGTGGGGGCTGGCCACACCATTTTCAATCTCTCACTGGTATGGTTTAGTATTGTTTCAGTTTATATCACCCCATGTGCAAAACTGCTCCCTCCAGGCAATTTTTTGCATTATCCTCCAACTATGCAACCCTACATTCCGCCCTTCACACTAAGAATATATTCCTTCCAAATATCTCCCAGTTAACAAGCTACTTCATTCCAACTGCAGGTAGATTCGTTAAAGAACAGGAAAGTTTGCTTTGTAAATGGAGTGATTGCATGGGAGAAGGCAGATGATAATTTCAAATCTCCCTTTTACTTCCCTCAACATCTCTAATTCTGTATTACTCTAGCCCCAATTGCAATGGGCTTCCCACCACCACCACCACCACCCACTTTCCCCATCAGAAAGAAAAAGGCTGATTAAGAAAACAGTAAAAAAGAGTGGGTTATGAAGAGGTGCTGCTGCAAGGAAGGAAACAAAATCTGGAGTAGATTGCAATAGGAGAGGGAAAGACTGCATCTCCCAGCTTTTTAAAGCATAGTTTTGAAGACAGATTATTATTATTTATTACATTTATATATAAATGTAATAAATGATACACCCCATAGCTGAAGCTCTCTGGGTGGTTTACAAAGATGCTTGCTGGGTTTTGCTGAGGCTTGCCAAATATTTAATTTTCAGAAAGAGACCTGCAGGGGACTCTGTCTTATACACAGCAATTCCAACTGTGCTGTTTGCCTTTCTCTTTCTGTGGGGAAAGCAGACTGCTACTTCCTAGTTAGAAAGGAAAATATATTCTGTATGTGTTTCAGAGGCACTTTTTACTAATATATTCTTGCTGGCTACTAGAAATATTTTTGGCCTACTAAGCCAAAAGAAGGACCGAGGGGACAGGAGCAGGCAGAAGTAACATCGGGGCCTGCTCCTGCTGGACTCTCTCCCCCCCCCCCCACAGGGCAAACTGCCATCTTGGCCCTGTGGGGAAGAAGAAAGACCGAGGGGACAGGAGCAGGCAGAAGTAACATCGGGGCCTGCTCCTGCTGGACTCTCTCTCTCTCTCTCTCTCTCTCTCTCCTCCCTCCCTCCCTCCTTGACTCCTTTTCCTTGTGTGTCATGTCTTTATTAGATTGTAAGCCTGAGGGCAGGGACTGTCTTCTTTGCTAAGCGTAAGCCGCTCCGAGAGCCTTTTTTGGCTGAGGAGCGGGGTATAAGTATGATAAATAAAAAATAAATAAGCCTGAACATAATTTGCAGCACCCTGATAAATTCACACAGAGTTGGGCTACAGCAATTGGATATATCATAGGAAGGGCTACTTCTATGGATTGGCTTCATTTACCATCTCCAGCTCCTTCTACACCCTCCCCTCTGGATGGATGACATCAACTGCCAGGGACCAAAAGAAACTGCTGTAAACAACTCCATGTATCACTAAAATATTGGACCTTTTAAAAGATTAATTGTAAGCTGCCTTGGGAGCCTATTTTGGCTGAAAAGTAGGGCATTACCATCTCAGCCAATTTCGCTTTGTGGCTTCTAGTATTAACATAGAAATACCTGTTTATTTTGTGCATCCTTACAATAGGGGTCACCAACATGGGCCCCTCCAATGGTGTCTGTGATTCCCCAATGTGGCGCCCACAAAACATTCTTTTTTTAAAAAAATCCCCCCTTTTCAGCATACATCCATGGCTTTGCATATATCCAAAGCAATGAATACACTTGAAATGCCTATATATGAAAACACAACTTCCTGGCAATTCTACCTAACCTTGTTGTTTCTCTCCCTTGCCCGTCCTTAGCCTTCTTGCTCTCTTCCTAGCCCCCAGCCTTGGCTCTTTCTCTCCCACTCGCCCCTTTATTGTGCTGTTTCTCTCGACTCCCAGCCTCTAGCCCCACTATTTCTCTTCCCTCCCCCATTACCTCGTTGCTTATCCTCCCCTCCTAGCCTCCCTCGCTTGCATCCCTTTGCTGTGCAATTTTCCCCTCCCAGCCTCTAGCCTCGCTATTCCTCTCCCTCAACCTCTTTTGACCAGCCAGGCCCACACAGCAGCCATTACGTGACTAGCCACATCGTCCACTGGAACCATTTTGTCGTGCCGACAGCAGTTTCTCAAATTCCCAGATGTGCCCAGGAGTCCAAAAAGGTTGGGGACCCCTGCTTCACCGGGTTTTTTGCATGGAGTTCCACCCACAACATCACTGACAATTCGTCTGTTGTCTCTGCATACCTATTACAAGTCTTTCGCCTGTCCTTGGTTTTGAGGGCACAGAACATTCTGATTATCCTCACCCCAACCCTTTCTATGGGTGGAGTTATCTCAAACAAGATGCTTCTCAGCTTCGGTCAACTTTCCTCAAGAAGTCGGTATTTAAAAGCTGCTCTGCAACCTTTTTGATTCCAAGTGCCAGGAATCTACTTCTCGTTGAATTCAAGTGGAGCCTCTTTCATGCAGTTCCAACTTCTCCACAAAGTTCCCCAATGCCTAACAAACTGTTCTCTTAGCTGTTTGTCTAAGGTTTGTATTTTTTAATTAGGAAAAAAGGACAGGCAGATCAGATACAAAGAAGCCTGGGGTTCTTGTCTTAGCCATGTTGCCCGAACCCAGTGAGTTATTTGAGGGTTAAGCAAACCTCGCTTAACCCACGAGTTGAAGTAGGGGTTAAGCAAGGGTCGTTTAACCTTCAAATAACCCATGATTGGGTGCAGATGACACGGCACAACCCCCAACCAGCCCAATTGGGGGTTGTGCAATCAAAACCACCAGAGATCATGCCTGGCATATGCCACAGCTCATCGTGGGTTAAATAATCCATGATGAGCCAGCTGTGTCTGTTAGGCTGTAAGCCTCTGGACAGGGACTGCTTATCTTTCACTATGTGCCTAATTCTTAAAAAAATTGTAATACTTTATCGGTGTTAAAACACCATCATCATGTAGCCCACGTTGCACCACACTCTAGATAGTTGCTTAAAAGCAATTCAGCTTTCTATTCAGATCAAGTGCAATATTTTCTTCTCAGTCTATAATCAGGTCCTAGTTGGTCCCAAGGTCTAAAGAGGAGGACAGCCTGTTTAAAAAACTACGAGGAAAGCAGACAAATGATCTTCATCTAGGAAAGCAAGCTAGGCCCCACATGGAGCAGGTCAGGTGGCTGGGTTTGCAACACATTTTGGAGAGTAGCTGAAAATGTGGATCTGCCAACATTACGTTTAAACAGTGATGGGAGGAGCGCAAGCTTCATGTGCTGGTGTGGCCCTCCCCTTTCAGCAGCTATTGGCACGCACGGAATGAAAAGGAAAACCAAAGTGAGATGTTGGGATAGGAGTAGGTCTTATGGTGCATGCAGATATTAAAGGTGGGCACCAGGGTGAAAAAGGAAGGAAAAAATCTGGCATAGGCAATATTGGTAAGGGTTAGCCAGCAGCAGATGAACTTTGGGATGTAGGTTTATCAGCAATGCATGCAGTGACCTAGGAGATGGCCATGCATCTTCTGTCTTTTCTTTCTCCCTTACCTTTGGGATCAGCCTTTGGGAACAGCTTGGCCCAGGGGACCTTGGGCTTTTGGGGCAGTGACTGGAGATAGTTGCGAGCCTTCATGTTGATGATGCAGTTCAGGTCATCCTGAGATGGGGAACCCAGTATACCTGTAGAGAGGGGCAGACAGAGTCATTGGGTATCGAGGGCAAGGGAATTCCTAGAGGAGAAACAGGCATTAAACCTGTAATAAAGGAGGCCTTGGGCAGTAAAAAGAGTGCTGTCAGAGGCCAGGAGGAGGACAGTGTCAGCCATTCAGCAGGAAGCTGAGATGATCTCTCCTACCATGCAGATTCACTTACACACACTGCTCTCGCCAGTGTAGCCATATTTATTAATTTATTTATTAATTTATTACATTTATATCCTGCCTTTTTTCCTCCAAGGAACCCAAGACGGCGAACATAATCCTCCTCCTCTCCACTTTATCCTCACAACCACCCTGTGAGGTAGGTTGGGCTGAGAGTCTGTGACTGGCCCAAAGTCACCCTGTAGGTTCCCATGGCCGAGTGGGGACTAGAACCTGGATCTCCCGATTCCCCAAAAGCTTTGCTCTTCCTCCTTACCCAGAATGTGGTTGAGCTGGTCCAGGTAGTGCTTGCCAGGAAAGATGGGTCGGTTTGACAGCATCTCAGCCAGGATGCAGCCCACGGACCATATATCAATGGACTTGGTGTAGCCCTGGGAAGGGGGAACAAGACATGGGAAGAGAACCCAGGATTTGGGACTTCTTGATCCTTCCCTGCTCTCACCTCCTATTAGGGCCCATGCATAGCAACCCCCTGACTGAAATGGATGACATTTCCTTCCTGCACAGCAGCTGTTGGTTTGGTGGAACGAAAACTCGAGGTTTCAGCTCCCCTCATCAAAAAAGGGATCTTAAACTGTGAACCCAGCAAAAGAGCAGCACTTGGGGAGACTTCACTTCTCCCAGTCCAGCTTGTAAGGTCAGGAAGGGTAAGAGAGAGAGAGACCTCCGTGCTGCCACAGGTAACAGCTCAGGAAATGCAGGGAGGGTAAAACGCAATGCGAGAGGAGTGGGCATCGGGACCCTAAGGAGAAGTCAGAGACTAGGTATGAGTAGGGTGTGGGAATCTGGGCAAGGAAGGATGGGATAAAAAGGAATTTGAAGATTACATCGTGGTTTTGGTATGGCGAGCTACACAGGCAAATGACAAAGCTCCATCTGCTAAGTATGAGCTATGCATTTGTTTCGGTTTTAAAATGTCTTCATGCTGCTTTGTGGCCATGCCAGACCTCATTTTTTCTTCCCGAAGGAGCTGGGAAACCTCACTCCAAACTAACCGAATACCCTTGGCATCACTTGACACAGGAATCCTGGCTTTCAAGCCCCCTCCAACCTGATCTGCTTACCTTGGAATTGAGCATGATTTCAGGGGCTCGGTACCAGCGAGTGGCAACATACTCTGTCAAGAACCCTGTGTGGTCATGGTCTGGGTCAGCGATCCGGGCCAGGCCAAAGTCACAAATCTGTAAGAGGAGAGAGAGAGATAGATAGATAAGAATGGGATGTGCAAGAGTGGCAAACCCCAGGATGATCACAGGTCTAAGCGGGAGGCAGCAGGGGAGAGGATGGTGTCAAGAGGGAGAAGGATGCCACCTTCAGGTCACACGTGGTGTTGATTAGAAGATTGCTGGGCTTCAGGTCCCGGTGAAGCACATTGGCAGAGTGAATATATTTCAGCCCTCGGAGAATCTGATAGAGAAAGTAGCAGATGTGGTCATTGCTGAGCTGCTGGGTTTTCAGAAGCTTATAGAGATCTGTCTCCATCAAATCCTGGACTATATACCTGCAAAGAGAGAAATGGCGCCCCCTCCAGGAAAGGGGAGGCAAGGAGAGCAGTCAAGGAAAGTAACTTTCTGCACAGTTTGCAAAAGGCATCATCTCTGGGGCAAAGTATTAAGTAAGTGCTCAGCCAGAGGAGCCGTGATACCACCCACAAGCTCTCTCCCCCAGACAGGGTTGGCTTTTAGTAGCTGGATGTAAGCCAACCAGAAAGGGCTTACAACACTTTTGATGAATCTCCAGTGGAAAGCATCTCCATTGTTATGAGGCAGCTAATACCACTATCTCTTTACATGCCTGTGATATAATGCTATGCACAGGGGCGGTACTGAAAAAGCTTTATTGGTCTAAGAGGGCATGAGAAAAGACAGTTTCTTAGGCTCAAGCCATTAACAGTGTAACACCTGGAGCCAAGCCCAGAAGGCAACAAGGAACTGATGCTGGTGTATTCCCAGCAACCCTATTACACATCATTCTGTTTTGAGTCACCCAAAGCTTCTGAGCTGCACATTTGGTCCAAAGATGGAATGGGGGTGGTATAGGGAATGCATACAGATCACAATGTCGCACCCACATCCTCTGTGTGTATAAACATCTGTTCGTGTGGGTATCCTCATGTTTGGGGCAACAGTGGTTTGCAAGGATACACATCACGCATCTGATCGATGGTAGGTGCCCGGAGAATGTCATTGATGCCAATGACATTCTCATGCTTGAAGCGCAAGAGGATCTTGATCTCTCGCAGGGTGCGTTGGCAGTACGTCTGGTGCTCAAAGGGACTGATCTTTTTGATGGCAGCTCGGATCTTGTTGACGTGGTCATAAGAAGAGCTGTGAGGAAAGGAAGACCAACAGATGCAGAGTGGGACCTCCAGGTCTATGTTCACGCCCAGGCTTTCTCCTGAGTAAATTAAATCTGCATACCTTCTTTCTCCAAATTGCCATATGTTATTTTTCCTCCCCTCCCCCATTGGATGAAAGGAGACTGGTAGTTCACAAGAGCAACTGATGGGGAAAAGTGCATTCAAGAAAGCCCTAAGCATACATCTTGATTTCAGACCTCAAACAGTGAGATTAATACAGGGAGGGAAGGACAAGAAAAAGCAAGCAAGCACAGGCATTCAGATAATGTGATACAATCATAATTATTCATAAGGCACAGTGTATCACAACTTTGCAAGAGTACCTTCTTTTGACAAGACTACTAAGGCTGACAGAACACAGACTTGAAGGTTCTGACACTAGGGGACATGATCAAAAGCTCTCATGACATGGAGTGTAAATGCAAAAGCCTAGAGATGTTTAGTAAAGCAATCAAGAATGCTTCAGAATTAAGGGGGTTGAAGTTTGAAAGCTACAGGTATTGCAGTACATGTGGAAGCTGAGGTACCAGACCCAGTTGCTAGGTCTGACACGCTGGGATACTGCAAAGAACATACTGGCTTGGGGAGCCATTGTAGGCAAAAAAAACAACAATGCATGTACAACACTCCAGAAGGCTCAAAGATTGTATCAACCAGCCTTAGCATTACAGTAAGAGCTGTAGACCAGGTGTTAATTTGAGTGTAGAAGACAGCATGTATTATAAATGACTAGGATCAACAAGCCTTAATACAGCACTTAACAATGCTGGGGAAACAATCTGACCTGCAGGAATAGTGGTCTAAATAGACCAGGTACTAAACAGGGCTAACATCTTGGTGAGCATTCCCGTGCTACGTAATAACTACATGGCAAGAAGATATTTGGCAAGGAGACATTGTAGCCAATCCTGACTCAGCAAAGCACTCCTGGGGCATCAACAGCTGTGTGACAAGGCAAACTTTACCAGGTGCAGCTTTTCTACTGACAGCACTGCAGTGATAAAAGGTCACAGAGCTGCAACCCACCCGGTGTTTTTTTTACCATCAGAATATAAAAGGGGGCAGAAGCGCCCTTCAGAGGTTGCTGACTTTAGGCGGGCACGCCACCAGCCAGACACTGGGCATCGTGGGTGCTAGCAAGAAGTCTGGCAAACGTTGACACAAGCAGCCTGTAAAGGGCCAGTCCCTGGGAGGAGCTTGGGCCAGGGTGTGTTTATCTGCGGTTTGAGTTTACAATGCTGCTTGATAGAGAGCATCTCCTGCGTAGGTCTGTGACAGGTTTATATGGGAACAATGGGCAGGAGAGCTCTTTAAGGGGAAGGAGACTGCAGCCAGGAACCAATGGGGACGAGATCTGGATGGAGGGAAGTACAATACTGAGGGAACGACACGCGCCTACATAGGAGCTCAGTAACTAAGGAACAATATGGCGGAAGCCTGTTGGCGAGGGTACGGCAGCCGCGCGGGCCAATTTCTGAGAGTAAGTCAGCTAGCCAAGCCTGGGCTGTTCGACCGGGTACGGCACCCGGCCGGGGCCATTCTGCACGGTCCGCGCTCACACTCACCAGACCATGCCGTACGCTCCTTCGCCGATGTACTGCAGGTCCGTGTAGCGCGGCCCCACGTCAAACACCTGCCCTTTCACCGTCTCCACGCCCAGCCTCGGCGCTCCTGGTACCGGGACAGCTCCTGCCCCGCCCGGGGCCGCTGTCGCCGCCGCTGCCGCCATGGCCGATCTGATCAAGAAGCTCCTGCAGCCGCTCCTATCGCAGCTTTACCCGGAACCGACACCGCCCGAGAACAGTGCGCATGCGCATCCTTGGAAACACGGAGCTGCCACCACTGCCCATGCGCTCCACGGCAGCTGCGGCTTGAGGCTCCTCTACAGCGCATGCGCCCAGTCAGCCTGATAGCGTTTTGCAGGCCGCAGCGCGCCTGGATCGGGTTGGGACGTCATGAACTCAACCCGGAAGCGCCGCACCCAAAACATTCCACCGAAGCGAAGCCCCGCCCGCTCTGTCGTGCGCGCTTCAGTCCCGTTGGGCCCCGCCCTTTGGCTCCGATTGGGCCCCGCCCCTTGGCTCAGCGCGCCTCCAATCCAGCGCGCGTTTGCTCTTGTTTCAAGCCCCTCCCCCTTGAATCGGCCTTCTCTCTGGGGCAGCGAGTTCGAATCCCCGGTGCGGGTTTTATTTTTTTAGTTTAGATTTGTGTGACCCATTGCATCCCGAATGGAGATGCGCAAAGCTACATCTGTTGTTGGATCTGTGCTTGTTGTGCAGTGACAGGAGCTCTTCTCTGCCTTTATTTGTTATATTTATATATCCTCATTTAGCCATAAATATCCTGAGGCTTTTTAAAATAAAAACAAAACAACTAACGCTTAAAAATTTAGAAACTAGTAAACCAAAATTCTAACCAAACGCCAGCAAGAGAAGGACAATGGAAGCAGGGCGTCAGATTAAGGAATATAATAGCGACAATAACGTGCTTAATCTATTGCTGGAAGCACAATGGAGAAGGTAAGATTTCACTCTCCTTCAAAACAAGAGGAGGAACGGACTAGTCTGTCTCACTTCCAGTGGGAGGGAGTTCCAAAGAACAGGGACCACTGGAGGAAAAAGCTGTGCTCCTTGTTGAGGGTAGCTTAACATCCACAAGTGGTGATACTCAAGAGCACTGCCATATCATAATCTTTGGGAGGGGAGTATTTATATGGACGCTATTATAATTGTTATTATTTCCTCAAGGCAGCTCACAACAAAAGTCAAACTTTTATACTTATTGTGTAATTTTAATTTCTTAATTTCATAATCATTTAAAATTAATTATCAGCATCCGATGAAGTCCATAAAAACTTTTTTTAATACATTTAGGTGCAAGCCTATGCATGTTTAGACAAACAGAAGCCCTACAACTCCCAACATTCCTTAGCCAAACATATCAGTCTAAAATTCTAAGAGCCAGCAAGAAGAATAAAATCAGTCTTTAAAAGCCTGATAAAATAAAAAAAGTTTCAAAATAATAGGAAGAGGGATTTCCCCCAGGTAGAAATGTTTACTGTCACGGTGCCTACCCCAATATGTCCCTGCTATCTACCAATCTACTAACAAATGATGGACCAGAGAAGAGGGCATCTGATGCCAATCTTTGGGCTCAGGTAGGTTCATATAGATGCGAGCTAATTGTAGGCTGTTTGGTCCTTTATGTACAAAAGAAACAACTAAAAGGGCTGATTACTAGTTGTGAGCGGTCTGGATACAGGAGAAGATGGATATCTGAAGATATGCTCCAACTGCTCAGCTAATTGTGGGCTGAATTGTGTGTCTGTTTGGATTATGTGTGTCTGTTTGCACCCACCCTAATATGAAGCATGCTCCTTAAATGGAGACATGGGGCTTTTAAAGGGAGGTGGATAAATGCCTGGAGAAGGCTATCAATAGCTACTAGTTCTGATGGCTAAGTGCAACCTCTAGTATCAGCAGCAGTAAGCCTGTGTACACCAGTTGCAGGGGAACGTGGGTGGGAGGGTGCTATTGCACTCATGTCCTGCTGCAGCCTTCCTCAACCTGGGGCGCTCCAGATGTGTTGGACTGCAACTCCCAGAATGCCCCAGCCAGGCTGGGGCATTCTGGGAGTTGTAGTCCAACACATCTGGAGCGCCCCAGGTTGAGGAAGGCTGTGCTTGTGGGTCCTCAGTCAACTGCTAGTTGGCCACTGTGTGAACAAAGTGCTGGACTAGATGGACCCTTGGTCTGATCCAGCAGGGCTCTTCTGTTCTTAGATTAATGTGACCAAGTCACCATTAATTTGTGAGGAGACATAAACATGATGTTTTGATACTCAGTGGGAATTCTGATCTCCAAGGGTCAGAATTCACAGTAAAGCAATGAGAATTGCTTCCTCCTTTTCTCTGCTTTATTCTGATTTTGGGTCTGATCCGACAGGATCCCACAGAGCTAAAAAAAGTGGACTATGCCTCTCCTAAACCAGGTGGTTACAGCAGTCATACTGCCCTCTCCTCTGCTTATTTTCAGATGGTTTGGGCGGAGTCCCAGCAGCCTAATGAACATTATCTGGGGATCCTTGTTTTCCCCCAACCCTGTTCCCTGCTCTGTGCAAAGGGAAAACATGGTGAAGGAGATGAGGCATCCTCAGAAAAGAACATATAGTCCCAGAGCCAGGCAGGATTTATTTACCCCAGCGAGTGCAAAAGCTTAGTGAATATTTTTTGTTTATATATGACATAAGTGTCTCAGAAAAGTGAGTCTTAATAAAATTCCAGTGGTGGAGGGCTGTGTGATGATGTCATCAACATGGCTGCCACGCTATTATGTAGTTGCCACATTTAAATATGCATAACTTCTCACCTGTTTATGCTACAGAGATGATTTTTTTCTGAAATGTTTCAAATTTAATGCCAAATGCTTTTTGTAATTACACATTTTTTTGTTAACGCCGGTAGTTTTTGAGATAATTTCATTTGAACGTATAAAATCAGTGTTCACGTTGGTTATGTGTGACGTTTAACCATGATTTATTCAAAAACTATATGACTTTCAAAAGAAGGCTCAAGAACAAAAAAGTTGCATTTTTTAATGAGGATTAAGAAAATGTATAATAACATGGGGTTCACTCCAACGCTTAGGGAATTATGAGTGATATCTCGTTATACGTCCACTTTCTCAGGATAAACTGTAAAATCATACAGTCCTGAGAAAGTGGACGTATAACGAGATATCACTCATAATACGTTTTCTGTATTCAATCTGTGGCCCCGGTTGATCGTTTGGCGGGAAATCTACTCCTAGGAATCAGTGTTCCTGTGACTGGAGCGAAGCTGCTCTTGTATTTTCTGCTCTCCCTGTATGTCGAGGAAATCCAGGATTTCCTCATGCTTCCAAAAAACCCCATGGCCTGTGCTGGCAGGCTCTACTTCAGCCATTGAAAGTAGGAGCAGGGAAGTTCTTCAGGCCCTGAAACTAAGAGGTCTTGGGATAGAATGCAAGGAAGAAATAAGCAGTGGGGGAAAGGAGGCTTTGGGAGAAACCCCCAAAAGGAAGCCCAGTGGAAACCCAGGTCCTAAAGTAACAGGATCTTGCTAGTTCAAAGTATCAATGCAAACCAGCAGCAACAGTATCTAACACTTCCTGTGCTGCGTTGGAAGGATGGGACAATGTAAGGATGAAACGAAATTGCCCAGAGAGTGGGAGTAGCTACTTCGGAGGGGAGAAATGTGATTTAGCATTGATTTAACGCTAAATCAAAGTAACACCCAGCACTGGTTGTTTAGAAATGCTGAACTGTGATCCAGTGGATCGAAGGAGTAGAGTAGTAGAAATAGATAATGTAGTGAGTGCCAAAGCGACAATAGTGAGCGGTATGAACACAGGGGAGGGGAAATAAGTAGAGTTAGCTCTGATGTCTACCTTACCCCACTGCGAAACAGTTGGGGTGCCAGGGGAGACAAATCACCCCCTTGACCTAGGTCACCAAGATCACGGCCAGGTGAAAGACACACCCCAGGGAATGCCTATCATGCTGACTGTAATGCAGAGGGATTACATCACACTGCTGCTGAACTGCATGGGAGCTGAGATAAGGAGTAAAAATACTCTGCCAAACAGCGATTTTTCCTGAGATAAGCTCCAGCACGACTGCGGACCAGCCATGACATCATGTGCCCCAGACAACCTCAAAACGCTCCCACCCCGCAGCAAAACACCCGTGAGGACAGTCTCCAGAACGCAAGTGATGCGAGGCCTTCTGTGACTGATCAAAGTTAGGAAGAGTTCATTCTCAGGCCAACTTGGCAGCAGTGACGGTGGCAAAGAGATGCCACTCCTTTGCCAATGCTGCATCCTCCGGTAGTTATCCAGCTGAGCTCTTCCAAATGGTGAGGAATCTGTTACAACTTGACTCTGTGAATCAGCCTTTCCCAATCCAGTTCCCTCTGGAAATTGTGGACTCCAAATCCCATCAGCCCCAGCCAGCATGGCCAATGGTCCAGAATATTGGAGGGTACCAGTTTGGAGAAGCCTGTGGGTGTGTTAGAACTCTCAGATGAGTAAAGTCCTTACTTGAACTTAAAGGGGTTTAAAAGCTCAAACCATAATATATAACTACATGGCTACTCAGAAGTAAAGTAGATAGAAGGCTGTGGTTGAATTTAACAAAGCACAATAAGGGTGAAAACACTCAACCACAAAAATTCACTTAGAGATGTAAAATAGATGCAATATATTAGAGATATAAGTGATATATACAACATATATACAGTTTGCAATCAATCTACAGAACAACTTCTCCTAGCTGGTACGTGTTCTTAAATCCCTTTAAACAAATCCAAAAGTGAAAAACCTCCACAATAACAATCAATAAAGAAAAACAGAAACAAAACAAAAATGTCCAATGTCACCAGCACTGAAGTTCACAGTAGCATTTTACGTTTTTACAAAACTGCCTAAGAGCACAACTTTTAGATAATAATAGTTCAGAAGTATATCACTCCACACATGCACAATGTCAGGTGTCTAGATGACATTCATAAGGTGTCTATTAAACATTCATAATGAAGCATCTAATAAATTCATAATAAGGCATCTAATAAAACAGTTGTCCGGTACATGTCCTGTTTCGAAGTATCTTCATCAGTTGGACACTGTAAACGATACAAACATACCTCTCTCAACATTGGTAACCAGTCACATGAGTTGTCATATACTACATCCAATACAAAAAACAATACAAAGAATCACCTTTGCATGGAAGGGAAAAAGATGTAGGAAACAGTGGGAAAAATCAGGAAGGTTACAAGTGGAAGATGACAATGTGTAGACAACCTCCCCACCCCACCCCAATAAAATTTTGTGAATGGGACTCGGTGATTGAATGATAAAAGTGTCATCAGGAAGCACTTTTCTCTACTTATCAGCAGAGCCATTCTTTTAACAAGAAAAGAAAAGAAAAAAGGGTTCTACCCTAGGACAATCCAAATTCTGCACTTGGAAAATGAGCAGATATTTCAGATTTTGCCTGATTTAATTATTATATATGCCTATTTCCCATACTTTGTTCTCTTATTACCCGTGATAAGTTAGGAGCACAAGGAGCCATGCCCAACCCTGCAACTTCATGCCCAGGTGACCAGCAATTCCTTTGCCTTCCAAGTTCCCAGGTTGCCCACACATTAATATCAACCATATGGTTATGTGCTCGCCATTCCCCCCCAGCAGCAAGTAGCATCAGGGACTATGCTATTGGGTTTAGTTTCCTTTGAAGGAAGATGCCCTGGACCCCTTGCTTCGTTTCCAAATATAACGTCAGTGCTGACTTCATTGGCTCCTGTTCTGTTTCTGGGCTCAGTTCAAAGTGCTGCTTATAGCCTATAAAGCTCTGTACAGCTTAGGACTTCAGGATCTGAATGATCACTGCATCCTGTATGATCATCCTGAATGGTCACTGGGGCCTGAGATCATCAGCAAAGGCCTTTTTCCAAATGTCCCCACAATCTGAGATATGAGAGAGAGGGAGCTTCTCTACATTCAGCAAAAAACCCACACCCTTACAAGGCTTTCTGTTTCCGGAGTCTTTCTGGGTTTACGATGGGCTCTTTTAGACAGTAAACACGTGATTTAGAATAGAAAACTTCCCTTCTTGGCAATGCTCTATCTGTTCAATGATACAGCACCATTTACTGGCTGTTTTATTATAGTGCTACACCGGCATTACACATTGTCAATATGGCACCATTAACTTTTATTACAGCTTGTCTGCGATCTTTTTGGAAGCAGGATAAAGGGGGGAAAGCATGGGAAACATTCTGGAGGTTGACAATGTTGTGTAAAGAACCCACAAACTTCCATGAAGGACTCACAAATAAATTGATTGTGTATAGAAGATCAGGGTCATTTTTTTGGAGTGGCTCCACCAGTAGTGAAATGCCCTCCCCAGAGAGGCTCACCTGGTGCTAACTTTAATGCTCTTTCAGTGCCAGGCATTTTCCCCCTTAGGCCTTTTAAAATAATTTATTGTAATGGGTTGGATCCAGGATCTGGTTTCAGTAGACATTCTGCTCATGGAAGGTGCCTCCACCTGATTTTCAGGGATCCTCATCCCTCCTTGGGATTGCCTTCTGTGTAGTATCTTCATGGTCTGGAGAGGCTACTGTGGGACAGAATGGTGGTAAAATCATAGAATCATACAGTAGTAGAGTTGAAAGGGGGTCTATAAGGCCATCGAGTCCAACCCCCTGCTCAATGCGAGAATCCACCTTAAAGCATACCTGACAAATGGCTGTCCAGCTGCATCTTGAAGGCCTCTAGTGTGGGAAGAGCCCACGACCTCCCTAGGTAATTGGTTCCATTGCCGTACTGCTCTAATAGGCATTTTTTCCTGATGTCCAGCCGGGATCTGGCTTCCTGTAACATGAGCCCATTATTCCGTGTCCTGCACTCTGGGAGGATCGAGAAGAGATCCTGGCCCTCCTCTGTGTGACAACCTTTCAAGTATTTGAAGAGTGCTATCATGTCTCCCCTCAGCCTTCTCTTTTCCAGACTAAACATGCCTAATTCTTTCAGTCTCTCCTCATAGGGCTTTGTTTCCAGACCCCTAATCATCCTTGTTGCCCTCCTCTGAACCCCCTCCAGTTTGTCTGCATCCGTCTTGAAGTGTGGTGCCCAGAACTGGATGCAGTACTCAAAATGAGGCCTAACCAGGGCCAAATAGAGAGGAAGTCCACTTCTGCCAGCCCACGTGCACATGTCTAAATCTGGATCTAGCCCAATAACTTATCCTCTGCATGTCATGGTGGTTTGCCCTATAAGGCTTTTCGGGATCCATTGTGTTCTATGATTCTTGCTGAAACTGTCAATCTTTGCTTTGCTGTGGTTGTTCTGGTTTTATAGGTTTTTTTGTGCTGTTACTGATTTGGTTTTATTGGAATTGTGATTTTAATCTCTTTGTCGCCTGGAGAACTCTGGTTATTGGTGTCCAATCCATGGGTGGGCAGAAGGTAGACTGGGATCTACTGATCGATCTCCAGGTGATTTGCAGTAGATCAGCTAGGACTTCTGACTTCCAATGGTTTAACAATATCAAAAATAAATTAGGCTCCTTTTTTAAAAAGGGCTTGGCAATGGGGCAACGGTAGTAGAATTGTGCGCATTTGTGTGGATTTGTGTGCGAGCTCTAGTTCTGGTACTGGAATCTAATTTCTGGGCTGAGCATGTGCTTGGAGACACCTTGTTCCTCAGTTCTGTGTCTTCTTTCCTCAGTGAAAAGCAAACTAGATCCTGCAAGCCTGAAGTCTGCCCAGCCCATGTCTGATCAATGTAATAAGTTTGTAAAATATGTACCAGCAGAGAAACGGTGGAAGCAAAATGCAGGCACTCCTACAGGCCATCAAGCCTCCCAGAAAGCAGATTTGGCCATGTACCCCCAAAACCCCTTCCTGCAAAAGGCTGCGCTCTTGGTTTCAGCTAACTCAAGTTAGAAACTTTGGGCATGTCTGCACCAGCCCT
Organism: Elgaria multicarinata webbii; assembly: GCF_023053635.1. NCBI lineage: Eukaryota > Metazoa > Chordata > Lepidosauria > Squamata > Anguidae > Elgaria > Elgaria multicarinata. Next base: position 32,787,573 of record NC_086181.1, on the reverse strand, counting down.
TTATCCCGGGTTCATCCAAATGACACACAGGGGATCCCGGGAGCAGGCAGGGCGATCCCTCCATTTTCCTAGGATAATCCTTAGGTGTAGAAAGGGCCTTTGTCGCTCTCTGCCCATCGCAAGAACAAAATGCCTCCCTCTCTCTTGCTTGTACACACACACACACACACTACACACAGCTGGTGTGTGTTTACTCAGAAGTAAGTCATGCCCAGCTCAATAGAGCAGGGGTGGGCAAAAGGTAGGTTTCAACCTACTGGTTGATTTTTGGGTGACTTGCAGTAGATTGGCAGAAGTTTCTGACTCCTAACTGTTTAACAATAGCATCAACGAAACGACTTCCTCCCCACCCTAAATTGTACTGCTGAGATGAAGAAAGCTTGTGGGGTAACCAGGAGTGGTGTTCTGTGCGGCAGGGCTGTGAACACCGTTCAGTTCTGGGACTCAGAGCACATTTCTGGGCTCCGAATGCTTGAGCATTGCAAGCATATGTCTTTTGCACCAGGCTCCAGTTGGTGGGCCTCAGGAGGATACTAGTGAAAAACAGGCCATAGAGCCTACTCCCAAGTAAGCATGCATACCGGATAAGAGCCACAATCTCCCAAGTGCTTCTCTCAGACAGGCAGGTAAACTGCTCATTCAGGGGACCAACTGCAGCTATTAAAGAAACATTAGCCTTTTGCCAAATCTCAACTGTAATGAGTGACACTTTTGGAAGCAAAGTCATAATGACGGACCCATTCACAGGCATGAAAAGAACAAGCTCACAATATTTTCACAGCCATAAGGACTAGAAATTTGGGTGGTTATCGATTTGTGTTTGGGTGTGTATATTTCTTTAGTGCTAATTTGGATGTTTCTGCACCCAATACCATCTTTCTACCCTTTTTTTCCTGGGCTTTTGTGCAATCTGAGGCACAGCCCTACAGGAATGTGGGAAAAGACGCTCACTATACGATGCTGGCTGTTGCATTAGATTTTTTAGGAAAATAACAACGCAGATTGTATCTAAAATGGTTTGACTTTCCTTGTCTTTTCCAGTGCTTTTTGGCTGGGTGGAAGGCCTCTAGATGGTGCAGGGCTGTTCTTCAGGGAGGAGTGAAGAGTCCTGTGCAGCTTGGGAACTTGCAACCTTGCCAAAGAGAGGTGTGTGTTTTTAATAAGGCATCACTCATAAGCCATTTGGGATCTCGCGTGTCATCTGTCTTTCGAGCAAATGGAGCAGCAGTTGCTCTTAATGATGAAGACGGAGTATACGTACAGTGGGGAAACTGAAGAAACGCGGGAGGTGGGGGTGGGGAGAAGACCTGAAGATCGGGGAGAGAGAGAGAGGGGGTAAGCAGAGGCTCTGAGCTCCTGCACGCTGGCCCTTTAAGAGACCAACCCTCCCTCTCTGACAGTTCCAGGGCGATGGCTCTTAAAAAGCTCTGAGCGGCTGCATCTCCAATTCATTGTGTGGCACATCCGCTACAGAGGCTGCAGGTGAGAGCTTAGGCTTGGGGGTAGGGGAAAGGGGCTTCGAGCCGGGATGTGTGCGTGCGTGCGGGTGGGTGTTTACCGGTGCAGCGTGGAGGGGGAGCCTTGCTTGCACAGCGGTGGGGGCTTTTATATTGATTCTTCTCCCACGCCTGTCGCACTTCGTAACGTGCAAAAATCGCCCAGCACACTCATTTTATACCAAATGCACTAAGCCCTGGGAGGTAAGTTTGCACGGCTTGCTGTGCCCATTTTAAAGCCTGGGAAACTGAAGCTGTTTCTGTAGCAGCTCAATCTGCATTTAGGTTTTATTGCTTCGCTATATTTAGCATTAGGAATTTATTTTCTTCCCAGGACAGAGGAGTTGGCCACCCTTTGGACTGTGTGTCTTTTCCGGGGTCCCCCCCCTTCCCTTTGCCCAATATGGTGAAGTAGATAATGTGTAGGATTTGGGCCAGATAGACCTGAGTTCAAATCCACCCCCAGCTCTTTTCAGCCATGAAGTGAACCGGATAGCCTTGGGCAAGTGACTGTCCTTCAGCCCAATCTACCTCATAGGGTTGTTGTGAAGATAAAAGGGAACCCTGTATACATCACCCTGAGCTCCTTGGAGGGAAAGATGGGGTGTGATTCTCAGGGATTCCCACAGCTTGCCTCCCCCACCCCCACCCCACACAATTTGTGGCTTGACTCTATTGCTCGAGTCGTCCAAACTCATGTGATGGCCTGCATGCTGAAGTACGCCTCCTCAGTTACATGTCCCATATAACCCCATGGAGCGGCCTTGTGAGTAAACCGGCCCAGGATCACCGCATGCTGTTCATTTGAAGCAAGCAGAAATCTTTGGGACGGGTTGCCTAGTGGCCAGAGCTCATGGACCCCTGCCAAAAACTGAATGCTTGTGGGTTGACCTCTTAGATGGGCCGGGCTGTGGGGCTGTTACGCCACGGTTTAGCGCATGGGGGATTCTGCCAGGACAAGGGCTCTGGCTGCATGACCCTCGGCCCTTTGGCAGCTGTACAAAGGGGAACTGGCCAGATGCTGTGTCTGAAACCAGAACTCCTTGATCCGAGATGACTGTATGGGCTGAGGCACGGATGCTGGGTTGGGACTCAAAGGACATAGCAAGTTGGAACTGAGGGCTGTCACCGCCACCGCCTGGGGTTGGGGAACCAGGATTCGGATCCAGAGCGCGCTGCAGTGTCCCCAACAGTAACCGTTAGCTCTGTGTGAACTCTATTTTGCAGGAACCATGAGCCGTAAAGTCGTGAGGTCCAGTAAGTTCCGCCACGTCTACGGACAGCCGGTCAAGGCCGACCAGTGCTACGATGACATCCGAGTGTCCCAGATGACGTGGGATGGGAACTTTTGTTCCGTCAACCCCAAATTCCTGGCCATCGTGGTGGAAGCCAGTGGCGGAGGGGCCTTCTTGGTCTTGCCTTTGTCTAAGGTACCTGACACACACGCACCCCTCTCCCGACGGCCACCAGGATGTCCCTTGGCCTTTCTCCAGCCTCCGCAGCTACCTCAGCCCTTGTCTCCTCAGCGCCTCTCGGCCCACCCGCCCCCAATCCGGCTTCTAGGTCGCCCTTTCTGTGCGTTTCCGGGGAGTGTGCTGTGGATGGCGGGAAGGAGAGGACTGAGGGCTTGTGAAACTGCCTAAACAACAGATCTCTCCCCTCACCCCCACCCCGACAGGTTCTTTTTTTTTGCCTTAAATGGCCTGAAGTCTGAACCTGCAGCGGAAATAGGGCCCAGAGAAAGAGGAAGTGGGTTTGGGGCAAGCGGAGGGGGGGGGGGGAAGGAAGAACAGTTGGTAATCCTTTCGAAGCTCTCGCACTGCCGTTCTGTACGTCTGCCCCAGTTCCATGCTCCCCCTAACTGTCTCGCTGCCCCTACTGGTGCTCCAGAGAACCCAGGAGTCCTGGCTCTCACACCCACTCACCCAGAAATGGAAGCCAGCAAATCCTGGTTTCTGTCCTTCTCTAAGCCTTGCAGCCTCTCTGATTCTCCCAGTGAAATCCACCGGCTTCTGTATCCTATTGCCAACATCTGGCCTCCCTTCCCATCCCAATTTTTGCAGCTCCATTCCCCACCTGCTTGGCTTGAGGTTCCCCACCCCCTGTAAAAATGATACCCCCCAAAGGCTTGGAGAAGACCTGGCATGGGTTCGATTTCCTTACACTGCTTACAACCCACCGTCGGGGCCATGTTTATTTCTTTGGTGATTAAATTTAGGCCGGGCCTGTTTTGCCCATTTCCTTGGCGATGATCTTGTACTTGCCCCTAGGCTATGTCTCATGACTCTAGCGTGATCGGGGAGCGAGGAGCGGATTCATACTTTCAAGTGCCGCAAAATGGGGGAGACGGGAGGGGATGCCAGAGAGAGACGTCACGTGAACACTGGCTATGCCAGCGTTGCTGGGGAAATGGCCCTAAACTTCCCTTCTCAGCTGGGCAAGTGGTCGTTGACTCGTTGTCCTTTTTTTTCACTGGATACTCACTCAAGTTGTGGCTCCGGCCCATTCATTGGCTGGATGGGACAAGCGACCCTCTTGGGGACCCTCTTGGTCCCAGGGGGAGGAAGAAGGATTGCACTGCATGCTGGGAGATACAGCCCAAGGATGGGCGGCAGACATCTTTGGGCATCTTCATACAGCTTATACACAGCCATATCTCAGTGACTCCCAAAATGTGGGATCACAGTGGCTCTGAATTCCCCTAAAGTAGCAAAATCCTGACGCCTGTTCCCCTTGATTCTTCGGGTTTTGCCAACTGATCAGAAAAGAAACAAAACAGAAAGAGCAGCCAGGCCTGCTCTTGTGCCGTTAATGGCAGCTTGACGTCAGCAAGTGAAGGTTTTCACAGCGTGGAGAGAAACGTGACCGACTGCGAATGTGATTCAGCTTGCTAAGACGTGTTGTATAAATTGAATGGATAAAAATAGCGGGAGAGGGTAACAATGTCTGCAGATCCACCTGTTGTTAAAGGCGCAGGAGCAGGGGCTGACTGAAAAATTGGCAACCCCGTCGTTATTTCAGGCTGGCAGTAGGGCGGTGTGGGTGGTGGTGAGGGCGTTATGGAGGAGCCGGGCGAGCGCCTGCGTTCGTCTGCGTGCAAAGGAGCTAATTAGGGAAGGAAAGTGGTGATACTGTGCGGGGGGGGGGGAGGGGGAGGGGAGAGAGGAAAGAAGTAGAATGAAGATTGAAGGAACTTTGCAGATATAGTTGGAGGAGGGGGGCAACTAGCTAAGTGCCCAGAAGCTATTGGTGCTTAAAATTGGGTCTGGCAAAGGTCACGGGGATGCAGCATCACTTTCCCCCTCCTGCCTGACTTTTTGAAAAGCCTGGTGGCTCCCAGTAGAGGCTGGTGGCTCCGAGGTCAGTGGGGTGATGAATCCGCTCCAGATTTCAGCCAGAACTCTAAAGCAGCCGGGACCCGGCTGCTTTAGAGTTCTGGCTGAAATCTGGAGCGGATTCATCACCCCACTGACCTCGGAGCCACCAGCCTCCACTGTTAGCTCCGAGGTTTTCCGAAAGGAATTTGTACTCCCAACAAGGAGATTTCAGAGCAGGGCAGAGCAGGGCCTGTGTCGGAGGTCAGCATGGCTGAGCACCTGCTAAGACCCCCACCCTAGTGCGGGGAGGGGGGCACGGTGGACTCCCTCTACTCCCCTGGGCCTGCTCTTCCTCTCTGCTGTTGCTGCCAGTTTACCAGCCCTCATCAAGTGTGTGAGCAATAGTGAGAGGGCAGAGATGGGGCGGCCTGCAGCTCCTTCTAGGCCAAGCTCACAGAATCTCAGAGCCGGGGTCAAAATCTGGCCCTCTGGGATTACCCAGATGGCCGTGCCCCTGGCTCCGCCCCCTGGCCCCACCCTCATTCCCCCTAAAGCACCAATCACTGGTTGGTGTCCTGGGTTCTGTGCAGCTCCCCCCCCTCCAATTCTGAAGGCTTCGTTACTTGCAGCCTTTCAGCTACAGTGGAAATTATTTGCTACCCTTTTCATGCCTGTCAATCATGTCTCTAGCAAAGGCAATAGAGACCCACTGGGAGGGTGGGGGACGGTGGCACTTTGCAGCTGTGAGAGATTTGTGGTCCAAGACTCCCTAGTTCTTCCATGCGGTTATAGATGTTTACTCGGTGGGGCAGGAGGGGGGCTCTGGGCCACCATATTGAGCACAGCCCTTTGCATGCTCTTTGTGTAAGGTGACCCTATGGAAAGGAGGACAGGGCTCATGTATCTTTAACAGTTGTATTGAAAAAGGAATTTCAGCAAGTGTCATTTGTGTATATGGAGAACCTGGTGAAATTCCCTCTTCATCACAGCAGTTAAAGGTGCAGGAGCCCTGCCCTGAGTGACCAGATACAAAAGAGGGGGGTTGTGATGAAAGGGGGATTTCAACAGGTGCTGCCTGCATACCACTGGCACCTGCTGAAATTTCCTTTTCTATATAACTGTTAAAGATGCAGAAGCCCTGTCCTCCTTTTCATTTGGCCACCCTGTCACTGTGGCGTCTCCCACACCTCTGTAATGGGACTGGTAGGCATCACCCCAGCTAGTTCACATAACAGCTTTTCGCGGGCCCATAACCAGAGGTGGAGAAAGTACTTTCATTCCCAGAAATTGGTGGGGGGCAGAAAGGCCGGATAAAAAACACTGGAAGTATTGGTACCTGCGTGAGAGTTCTGTGTTACAGAAAAGCTTGCCTATTTTATCTTTGGTGTTGTGAAGGAGACCATAGTCCCTCTCTCTCTTCCCCCCACCCTCCTTTTGCAGACGGGTCGCCTGGATAAGGCCCACCCCGTGGCGTCTGGGCACACGGCCCCTGTGCTGGATGTGGAATGGTGTCCCCACAATGACCATGTGATTGCCAGCGGATCGGAGGACTGTTCTGTGATGGTGAGTGGGTGGCTGGCAACAACAGAACAAGGCCAGGACTGGGCTCAAGGCAGCCTGCAGAGCCAGAAGGCAACTGGGGTGATTTACCCTGGGCTGCTCCTGCAAGTCAGGGGGGGGGCCTGCCTTGGCTGCTGTGCCTGCCCTTCCTCCCCCCTCCCTGTCATGGCCCAGCTACATTGCTCTCCAGAGCCTCCCCCCCTCTATACACACACATGGGGGCAGATCCCCCATCATCATCACCACCGCCCCAGTTCCCATAAAACCTCTGGGAGGCTCACAGCCCAGAGCATGGGTGGGGCCTAGAGATCCATGGGGTGAGGCTTAAAGACAGGAGAGGATGGGTGGGGGGGGGGGAGAACATAAGAAGAGCCCTGCTGGATCAGGCCAAAGGACCTTCTTATCCAGACCTCCCCAACCTGGTGCTCTCCAGATACTTTGGACTACAGCTCCCAGCATTGCTGACCATTAACCAAACCGCCGGGAGCTGATGGGAGTTGAAGTCCAAGGCTGGGGAAGGCTCAGTGGCTAATCAACTGCCTGCAGGGAGTTGCCAATAAACCTCCCGCCCTGTTACTAGCAAGCGCTGTGGCCGGTCCCGTTTAGCCATCGGGGCTCGTAAGTTTTTATGAGCTGTATTCTCCCCAGATTTTGAGTGAACTATTTGCCCGTGTGAGAAGAGGCAGGACAATGGAGGACAAGGCCCGGGAGATGGCAGAAGCTGAGCTGCCCAGGCAGGGTGAAGGGTGGGAGGGGGCCGACGTGGGTGGAAGCCAAGACAGGGGCTCAGAGAGAAAAAGCAGGACTGGAGCCAGGAAACGGGGGGGGGGGGGGAGACCAAAGCAATGGGGGGAGAAATGAAAAGGACGGGACCATGAAGTCAAGGGGGAGACGGAGAACCTACCTGGACAGAAAGGAGAGAGGCTGCATAGAGGAGAATTCGTATGGCAGGTGAGCGCATAACATTTTGCCGCCCCAAGCTGACCTGCATGGGAATCTGAGCAGCGTCCGTTTCGGGTCCCTTGCAAGCCACCTTGCTGAGAAAGCCAGGGAGTGCAGTAATCCGAGCGCTGCACCCCAAACCCCCCCCCCCCCCCTGTAAGGGATCGTCTCAGCTCATCCCCCAAAATACCAGAGTCCCAAGCCATGGCCTATGCTACATATGGAGCTGGAGTTAGGCAAGATGGAGGCAAGTGAGGCTGGGTCAGCAAAGCATTGTTGGGAGTGTGGGGGTGTCTCTGGCTCCCTGCACCCCTGATGTCCTCTGTCCCTTCTTCCTTGCCTCTCTCACCTCCAGGTCTGGTCGGTGCCGGAAGGCGGCCTGGTGCGATCCTTGAACGAACCCCTGGTGACCCTGGAAGGACACTCCAAGCGGGTGGGGATTGTCGCGTGGCACCCAACGGCGCAGAACCTCCTGCTGAGCGCAGGTAACACACGGCGGCCGCAGGTTGTGGCAGCGGTGGCCGCCTGGCCGAGCTTGTCTCCTGCTCGGCTCGATCGCTGGCCGGGTTGCCCCGGCTTTATATTTAAGGCCTTGCTCCTCTCCCCCTTCCCTTGCAGGGTGTGACAACGTCGTAAAAGTCTGGGACGTGGGTGTCGGGCAGGCATCGCTCTCGCTGGACGAGCTGCACCCAGACGCCATCTACAGCGCGGCCTGGAACCAGGACGGCTCTCTGCTCTGCACGGCCTGCCGGGATAAACGCGTCCGGCTCTTTGACCCCCGGGCCAGGGGCACCACCGCCAACGTACGCACGTGCTTTAGGCTCTGAACGTGAAGGCTTCTTCCTTAACAAGCCTATGTATCATGGGGGGGCAACCACATTTGGAGTCTTTAGGAAGTGTTGTGGGCACCATCACAAAATGGCTGCCATGCGGCAGGGTGTGCATGTCACAGCTTTTCACAAGAGAAACTGAGGAAACACCCAGCCACCCATCTCTCCCACAGCACGCTGCCCCACAACCCTTGTTTCAACGCAAAGCGATGGCTACCAGCCACCTGCCAATGTGCGTCTTCGGAATGCCTCTGGGCCCATGTGGGGCATAGGAGTGTTGATGGGAAATGTAGATGGCGGCAGCTAGAGGTCCTTGCTTGGCTTTGAAGTGATCCCAGCCACCAAGAATATTTCCTTTTTATTTCTTTGTTCTTTCAGTGGACATTAAATTGGGGGTGCCGTTGGCAGGCACCCAGGAACACACTGGCATTCACAGCACCTTGTTGCCAACCACAGATATATATCCTTATAGTGGTCTCAATTTTTATGTTGCTGAAACAGCACCAGGGAGCTATTTGCAGGCTTAGGGGAAGGTTTGCAGAAGTACAAAAAAATACTTTCAGGGGAAAAAGAAACCCAGGCTGATGACCGATTCTCTGAAACAGTACAATAAGGATGGAGCATGCTCAGTGGGCACCGAATGCTGACTATGTGGTGGTGATGGCGGGGGGGAGGGAGGGGATGAAAGCTGGGAACTGGAATGGAGGGCGAATGGACTGGAGTGAATGGCATCGTGAACGGAAGTACTTCACGCTGCAACATTTTGTTGCAGGTTCCACCTATCATGGTGAATAGCCACTGATGCTGTTCATTACTTTGCCTGGTGCTTTTTTTTTTAAAAAAATGCCTCTGCTACTGGCCGTTGCAACATCTTTTGTTGTTTAAGCAGCGAGAAGCACTTCCTTTTGTTCCTCCGTTACCCCCGGGGTGGGGAACTTCAGGCTCAGGGGCCAAATCCGGCCCTCTGGCGTTCCCCAGAAGGCCACGCCCCCTTTCCCTTAATCACTGATCATTTGGTGCTTTTGTACTATTTTTCTCCAAAAATTGGTTGGAATGTTTGTATTTTGGGCTCACCCCTTTTGCCTTTAGGCCCCAGTGGAATGCTTCTCCGAAACAGAATTTGGCTTTCGGGCTGAAAGTGGTTCCCCAGACTTGCTGTATCCTATTCCCAATCAGTTCAGTTCAAGGTACAACCCTGAGCTCGTAATATTTTGAGCCAGTGAGGTAAATATGTGTTGGACGAAGGGCCTGAAGGCACATCTCCCTCCCAAGTGGGTGGGACTTCAGAGGAGTGGGAGGGGCCTGGCTGGAAGAGGCGTGGCTGATGTTTAGGCCATGCCTGATGTCCTCATTTGTTTCTCCGTCTCACCCACAGGAGCTGCCACGGCCTCATGAGGGGTCGCGTCCTGTCCGGGTCGTTACCGTGAATGACGGCAAGCTATTCACGACGGGCTTCAGCCGCATGAGCGAGCGGCAGGTAGCACTCTGGGATCCGGTAAGAAGAAACGAGGATTCCTCTCTATGACCACCATTTTGCCAGCATGACAGGGGAGGGACTCCTTCCAGAGCGTTGGAGAAGGGGAACTGCAGATACCCTTTCTAGAGGGTCCCCTTCTAGACCACTACTGTGCTTCAGTTCCTAAGTGCTCATCATTTACAAGATAGATAGATGGGGGGGGGGGGAACACTTTTAAAGAATTGCACCTGATGTCTCAGGAATGCTGCCCAGTTAGTGCTCCATAGCAATCACTTGAAAAGGATTTTGAACAACGACGCTTCATTTATTTATTTGCATTTATATAGCCATTTCAAGCACTCAAACCACTTTGCTTTCATTATTTCAGTAATCTTTACAATAACCTTGTAAAGCAGGCCAGTTAGTGTCAGGGCCGGCTCTACCATGAGGCAACCTGTCAATCAATCAATCAAGTTTATTACGGCAAACAGCCAGCATGGGATCCAGTCATACTTAGAGCAAACCCACTGAAATCAATGGGACTTCATACATACATTTTATTATGCGGTCACAGACCCAATAGGACCATGAGGCAAACCCTCTCAGGCGGCAGATCCCTGAGGGCGGCAGCAAGACTTGATTCAGGAATCCGCAACTGTCAATGTGTAGTTTGAGCTCTAAGCAGAAGCACTTCATGCAACGAAGGCGACACTCTCGCCAGGGGTATTATCGCCTGCGACAACAGAATTGCCTCAGACTTGGGTTTTCAGTCCTCAAGCTCTCCCTCCCGGAGCCCTGGGCTCCCCCTGCTTGAACTGAACTTGTTTTCTTCTTGCACATAGAGGAATCCCGAGGAGCCGTTGACCCTCCAGGAACTGGACACGAGCAGTGGAGTCCTTCTGCCTTATTATGATCCAGATACTAATGTGGTTTACCTGACTGGCAAGGTGAGTTCTGGGTGGCTCTGACTGGTGGGGCCTGGTCTAGAAGCAGAACTTTGGAGGAACTGGCCAAGATTCATGGGAGGAATGTGTTCCAGCAACAGATGTTAAATCAGGGAGGCTAGAATGATACACCAGAGGGGCAGCTTGACACTGATATGGGGCAGAGGGGGGCGGGGAGAATAGAAACTGACATTTGGAAGAGATGGGAGGGAGCCTCACATCCTTCGAAGTTGTTGGCCATGCCTGGCCAGGAATGATGGAAGTCGCAGTCCAATACATCTGAAGGGAACCAGGTTGGGGAATGCTGCCTCCGCCCATAGCGTAGAAGGGGGTGTTTACAAGTGAGAAATCCTTGGAATGAGGCGGAACCGAAGTCTCACGCGCCCCTCCTGCACTGCAGGGCGACAGCAGCATCCGCTACTTTGAGCTCACGGGAGAGGCGCCGTTCGTGCACTACCTGTCCATGTTCAGCTCCAAGGACTCGCAGCGAGGCGGCGGCTGGATGCCTAAACGAGGACTGGACGTCAGCAAATGCGAGATCGCCAGGTAGCTCCCGTATTTGTGCGCGTGTTCTTCTCCCTTTCTCCTTTCTCCCAGGGGCTCAGAGCGGCTTACCTGGTCACCCCCACTCCACCCCACCCATTTTGACCCCTCAGCAATGCAAATTTTAGGCTACAACCACCTTCCCCAACTTGTTGCTGGATGGTAGCTCCCATCATCCCCAGCTAACATGGATGATGGGAGTTGTAGTCAACACATCTGGACGGTGTCTGGTGGGGGAAGGCTGGTCTATGATGTGGTCAAATTTAAAACCAAAGGGGGGATCTGGAGCGTGGAATCACACCTACAAGAGCTTCCTCCTCCTCTTTGCATTCTCAGCTGGTGAGCTTCATGGCTGGGTGGAGATTTGAACTCCACTCTTGCAGGTTCCAGTCGGACACTCCACAAATATTGCCCCACAGGGACAAAGGGGGTCTTTGGCTCGAGGACACTGGTCGCCGTCCTCCTGTCCAAAAACTTCTCTGTGTCCGTGACCCATCCTTCGTCTCTTCCAGGTTTTACAAGCTCCACGAGAGAAAATGTGAACCCATCGCTATGACCGTGCCTCGGAAGGTAAGGCAGGGGAGGGGGATGGAAGCCTAGGCCCAAGCCGGGGTGGTGATAGCAATGCGTTGAGCAATTTCAAAAGCTCCCGCGAGCCTCAAGTACCCCCTTAGATGCTGTGGCTGTGTGTATAAGCGTACAAAGCTGCCTTCTATCAAGTCGGGCCATTGGCCTATCTCAGTGTTGTCTACACCAGGAATGGGAGAGCTTTTTGTTTGACCCTGACTCAGTGGTAGAGGACCTACTTTGCATGCAGAAGGCCCTCAGCTCAATCCCCTGCATCTCCAGGTAAGGCTGGGAAAACCCCTGGCCGGAACCCTGGGGAGCCGCTGCTGCTGCTGCCAGTCAGTGTTGACAATACAGGACCAGGGGGCCTGACTCTGGAGGAGGCAGCTTCCGACGGTCTCCTCTTCCTGTGTTCTATCGAGGAGCACAATCACTTGGGGCTCATATGTCGGGGGCCGCTCCTCCCCTCTCTTTGCCCCCCTTTCTCTCTTGCTGCTCTCCCCACTCAGCAGGCTGCCAGGGGAGTGAGAGATTGTTCTCACCCAGAGGTTTGAACCTATTGCTTGCTGACTTCTGGTCTACACCGACAGGCAGCTGTTCTCCAGAGTTTGGAGGCAGGCATCTTTCCTGGCCCTTTCTGGAGTTGCCAAGGATCAGAGCTGGGACCTTCAGTTTGCTCCACTGCTGAGCTCCAACCTCGGGCCCCCTCCCTATGACTTTCTGCCCTGCCTCCTTCCAGCCTGTCTCCATTGGCGGAGGGTAGTCTGGCTGCATCAGATGTGACTGGATCATGCAATGGCTCCCCGTGCAGAGACAGCTGCAGGATTAACTGCCCTGAGAAGCCAGGATAATGACTCGTGCAGAGCCTTCCCAGGACTGCATCATTCTTACACCTTCATGCTCACAGCAAACCTTGGGAGGTGTAACAATGACATCGTCCTTCCATTTTTAATTCGGGGTGGAGAGAATCTGGTTCAGCTGTCAGCAGTTTAGAAAACAGCACTGTGGAGGATATGGAGGAGGGATGTCCGTCACCAGGAAATCCAGCCCTCTTTGGGTCCCGTGGCATCCCCTAGCCGGCTTGCATTTGTGAGCTGAATTGTGGGTTTTCCCCCAAATCTGGAAACTCTTTTGTTTTGTTTTATTCATGTAAATAGAAATGTGTGCAAGTTGCAGCCACGATTCGTGTAATTTATGCAAACTTGGGCTGTGTTTTATGCAAATTTGGACTCTAAATTTACTTCCTTTGCACAAATGGCGTCCAAAGTTTGCACAAATTACTATTGACACGTTTTTTTTAAAAAATGAAAAACCCGCAAGCTGGCCTGACTCAACGCAGAGCGAGCCGGCCTGGCCTGTGGGAAACGAGCCAAAGTCCAGGGACTCCGCCGATGAAAGCTCAGTGAGCGCCATCCCTGCAGGAGGTTTCCTCCAACGTCCCGAATATGGGACAGGACAAGGGGACACCCAAGCCAAGATGTCTGGATTTTTCTGGGAAGAGAAAATGAGTGCATGTGTCTTTAAAGGACGTCAACAGTAAAGGACTAAGCTGTTTAGGGAGGAAGTGGCTTCAATTGGAGAATACCATAGAATCACAGTGCTAGAAGGGGCCATTTAGGCCATCGAGTCCAACCCTCTGCAGGAATCCAGTTAAAGCATCCCTAACAGATGGCTATCCAGTCTCCGACTGAACACCGCCAGGGGACCTGAGTGTTTTGTGTGTGGAATGCTGGACTGATGACCCTTTTAGTCTGATCCAGCAGGGCCCCTTCTGTTTTTAATTCAGGTATGGATCAGAGTCCAAGCAGCTTTCCCCAGTCTGGTGCCCTGCAAGTGTGTTGCACTGCAACTCCCATCCTCCAGCCTGCATGGCCAGTGGTCAAAAATGACCGAGAGTCGCGATCCAACACATCTGGAGGGCACCAGGCTGGCGATACAGGGACCCTAGTCGCAAAAGTTGCTGCTTCCTCCAAAGAACTCTCTCAGCCCCACAGTCCTTAGAAAAATGTGTTCTGAACAATTTGGAGAGCGGAAAATAGTGAGCTGATATAATGGCCGGACCCAGCTTCTGTGGAGACATTCCCAAGACATGGCGCTTTCCTGACCCTTTAGGGCAGCCTTCCTCAACCTGGGGCGCTCCAGATGTGTTGGACTGCATCTCCCAGAATGCCCCAGCCAGCTGGCTGGGGCATTCTGGGAGATGCAGTCCAACACATCTGGAGCGCCCCAGGTTGAGGAAGGCTGCTTTAGGGGAAGCCTTGCCTGCTACCATGCCATCTTCTCTGGGTGCTTCCAGGTGGCGCTTTCGCCCTGCTTCACTCATGCAATTTTATGGCCAGCCGGGGTGGGGTGGGGGGCCGACATCATCGTCTTTCATTCATAACCCTCCCATATTTTCCCTACTTCAGAAAAAATTATGCATGCTGTCTATTTGTTAGTGTGACTAGGCCTCTGTCTGGAAGCATCCCATGTACCTGAGGCAACAACATTCATTTTCCCTCTGAATATGATCTTGGATTTATGATTATAAAAATGTCCTTGCTGTATCCTCAGCTGTAGAGGCTTTTCAGGAAATCCTTTACAAAGGGTAGATTGAGAGGCTTCAAGGCCCAGTTCTCCCCCCAACACCAACACCCAGGGGTGAGAGATTGCTATTCCTCTCCCTCCTAAACACCTGGATGGGATCGCTTCCTTTCTGCTCACCCCGTGTTTTCATCTGCCTTCTGCAGTCAGACCTATTCCAAGAAGATCTGTATCCCGATACAGCCGGCCCGGACTCTGCGCTGACATCGGAGGAATGGCTATCAGGGAAGAACGCCGGCCCCATCCTCATCTCTCTCAAGGACGGCTACACTCCCCAGAAGACCCGAGAGTTCAAGGTCAACCAGACCCTCCTTCAGGGGCCCAAAAGAAACCAACATGAAGGCGCATCGCAGGGGGTAAGGAGTGGGAGACCTACAGCCATCCTGGCTGGGGTGGCGGTGGTAGCATTGCAGTCTAACACACCTGGAGGGCAGCAGATGTTTTGGACTTCAACTCCCAGCATTCTTGACCATTTTGCCATGCCTGCAGGAGCTTCTGGGAGTTGAATCTCCAAGCATCTGAAGATCTACCTTTTGCCCAGCCCTTGGCTCGATTATGGCTCATCAGCAGAGCAGGGCCAAGGAGTCCTAGATTTTGGGGTGGGGATGAGAGACGGGGTCTGGGCAGAGAAGCATTAAAAGAACAGGGAGAGCTCAGAGAAGTGGATAAGGTTGAAGGTTGCCGTTTGATCTCTTTTAGAGTCCAGCTTTAGAACAGCTCTCCGAGGACCTGAAGCGGCTCCAAGCCACTGTCTCGGACCAGGAGCGACGCCTCTTAGAGCTGGAGAAGATTGTGAAGAAATAGCTCCTCCTGCCAACCGATGCTGTCCTCCATCAGTCACACGGGACTTTGTTTCGCTGGTCTTTTTAAAAACCCTTTTCTTTTTCTTATGGGTGGATCCTCAGGGCATTATTAAGCTCCACCCACCCCAAACTCAGGGCAGAAACTCAGCTTGCCAGTTCTAGACAGGCCCTTCCTCTGGCTAGCTGGGTTCCACCAGCTGCCTTGGTGTTGCTAAACACCCCCCACCCCACCCCTGCTAAGCCCCTACGAGGGCAGCAAAGGCAAGCAGTCTTTTCCTGTACAATCTGCCAGGGGGGCGGTATTATGCATGCTTGCTATTTCTCCCAGAAAACAATTCCCTTCCCCTGGACTTCCTTGGGAATTGTGTCGAGAGCACCTCCTTTGCTCTGCTTTCGAGGGCAGGAGGTGCACCTCACGCTTTAATGAGGGCGGCGAGGTTCAATCGATTGGTTGGTTAAACATTTTGATTAACCAGGGTGCGTTTTAGTTTATCAGTCAGTAATGTTTCAATATATATATACACACATATACGAGCATTTCTAAAAGCTGCAGATGGCAAGAACCCTCTTAGTAGAAGCATTCTCCCCTTTGTGTGTGTAAGGGAAGAGGACGTGCATCTTAAGATGTGGGCTGTGACGCACGTGTGCGTTGTTTAATAAAAGTATGCTTGTTTCTTTAGAACAGTTGTCATGCGGCAGTTCATGCAAATTTAAATCGGTGCAAATCCATCTCCAACCAAGATCTCTTTGTGGCAGTAGTACTTAAGTTTGTCTAATGATACTTTTAGCCACAATACTAGTTGACCCAGGTATTTCTTCTGCTGACCAAAATGCAAGCTCACACAAATCCACGACCCTGCTACTCTATTCCTTCTTGCTACCAGAAGGTAGCAACACCCACCCACATCCTACAAGGTTTTTATTTTAGCCACCAGAGGGCAGCACCTCCAGTCTTTTAACAATATAAGCACAGCCGGACTAGGCCAAAGGCCTATCTAGTCCAGCATTTGTGTTCTGCAGCAACTGGCACTGAGATGCCTATTGCCTCTGACGATGGAGGTGGCTAGTAGCCACTGACAGCATTATCCTCCATGAATTTGTCTATGTCCCTTTTTAAAGCCATCGCTCCATCCTGCAGTAGCAAATTTGACCATGTGCAGCATGAAGTTGTGCTTTCATCTATCCTGCCTCTCCCACCATTCAGTTTCGATCTTCCTCTTTCATTAGATCCAGAACAATCTTATTTCATTTATCAGTTCTTCACTGGCCAATACTTTGAGATGCATACAGAAAGATCAAAGTTTTATATGACCAGCCAGCGGGCAAATCTTTCACTTGTGGAGGAAAGTAGACTTCAATAAAGCCTATAAATTGCTGGTGTCGCTTTGTGCCCGGAGTAAAAGTTAATTAGGACAACTAAATAGGATAACTAATCAACCAATTAGTTTATATGGTCCCAAAAGGATGTTTAACAAGCGACTGGAGGGCAGAGAGAAGGGGTCTCTCTCAAGGCTTGGTTTCCATGCTTTCCTACAAAGCCAAAAGTGTTATGTTTCCAGCCATATTTAAAAGTTCAATTGGAAGCTTTTAACCTGAAGGAAGAAAGCTTTTTTAAAACAACAACATACTGCCCTCCCCCCCCAGTCCCCCCAAAACGATCAGGGTAGGAAGAGTTGCAGCCTTCCCAAACTAGAGTCCCTCCAGATCTGTTGTGACTGCATTTCCCATTATCCCCAGCCAATATGGTCAATGATCATGCTGGCTGGGGGCGATATTACAGTCCAACGCATCTAAAAGGTACCTGGCTGGAGAAAGGATGAGTTAGAGAGATGGCCTTCAGAGCAGAACATCAACAGGTAGAACAGACAGACATCACTCACACAGAAGCTTTTTGGCTGTTTAATTTACTGCTTCATGCTCTTTCAAGTCCTCCTAGTCCTTCTGGAGTGACATGGATGTGTCCCGTTGTCTGCATCTAAAGTTCATTCCATGGTGCTGTTGCACTTGTCCTCTTAGGGTACTGGGTTTGGTCTCCGTACTGTTGCCTTTCTGTCAAGTGGGGGTGGGTTCCTCTCACTTAGCTTCTTGCTCTTTTGCCCACTGTTCTGGTGTCAGTGTTCTCTGCTCAAAGGCGTGAATGAGTTTCAGCTCCTCTGATAAGAGTTCATTCACCAGCCTAGGGGAGGCAGGGTGGAGAGGGGATGGAAATTAGAAGAAATTCAAGAATACTTTCTTGTATTATCTGCCCTTAGACAGTAATGTGTGTTTCTAAAGTTTCAATCAGCTCAGTTTTAGTGACCAACAACATATAACAATCATGGAAAAGCAGACTGTTGTTCAAGAGGGCGCATGTGTTGCAATCAGTGATGTGGGGTATAAAAACGTTTGGCTGCTGTATTCTGTGGGAAATTTTCCATTTCTAAAAATGAATTGGTTCATAAGCAATCCTAACCCACTCCAAAGGCCTGCTGAGGGGTGTTGGGTAGATGGAAGTGCCACTCCATCAGTGGAAAATAGCCAGACTGCAGGTACTCCTGTAGAAAGCTTTGGGAGCGTAGGAGTAACGTTGGTGCTCCTGCCAGTGACAGGGGATGAAACTGGGCATTCCAGGATCACGTCAAGGATGGCCTTGGCTCCAGTCTCCCCTTGTTCCCCTGAGGTACCCCTGAATTGGATCTTGAAGCTGGCATAATTAATTTCAGCCTCTTTGGTTACAATAGGACAAAAAACGTAAAAAAGTAAAAAAAACTTGGGAAGCAATGGATCTTCCACCATGGAACCTCCCATCCTAAAAAGATAGGATTGCTCTGCCCATTAGTATCCATTCATTATGTCACCCCCCCACCTCAAATTGGTCATTTTCAAAGTTGTAACTAACTTTTTTCATATGACTTATACTATTGAGATCTCTCTCTTCTACATTGTTCTTTGGGCTGTTGGTATGTTAAGTTCAGTGCCTTCATTTTCTTTTCTTAACATGTAAACTATGTAAGGGAACTCTGTGCTACCGACTTGTCATGTCTTAAAATACTTGCAAGTGTTCCAATAAAAATAATTTCCAAGTAAAGCGTTGATTTCTTTGAATATATTTGAGACACGTATGCAGCACCTGTAATTAACATGACACACTTTAATTTTGGGTATCCCTGACTTTGGGAACCTGAGGCCGCAATTCTATATCCATTTCCCTAAGAGTATGTCCTGTTGAGCTCAATGGGGTTGCATAAAGTGCAATCCTATACGTATAGGATAGCACTATTATATTATTTAGACTCTAAATCTTTTGACGACCCTGCCGGGATAGTTCCAGCCACTGAGAGGAACAGAGAGTTAGCCCCATCTCACCCTCCACCTACTAAATTACCTCTCCACTTACCGGTGCCGCTGCAGCAGCGCTTTCCCCCGGAAACGAGGAGAAACTACCAGGACCTTGAAGCTTGTGGCACAGCGTCCAGGGGTTGTGTCTTCCACCTCCTTGTGGAGCAGATGTGATGTGAAGCAAAGGTTTAATATACATTATTTAGAAGAGGATCTAGTGCAGGCCATCCCCTCCCTGACAAATTTGTTGGTAGTTAAAATACTGGCATACTGCTAAATAGCTCAACAGGCAAAAGGAGAACCTGCATGCATTTCTCACGTGCAGGAAATGGAGAAAGCAGCAAACTTGGAAAGGGGCTGTTAGTGAGCATATGGAAAGACAGGATACAACCGCCCAGAGAGCCCTGGCTATGGGAGCGGTATATAAGTGAAATAAATAAATAAATAAATAAATAAATAAGACAAGGGATTGCAGAGAAATACCCTAAAACGAAGTAGAGGAGGAGTGTTGGATGACTTAGGGTACAATCTATGAATTCCAGCACTCCCCAGGCAGTGTGGCTGACTGGAGGATGCTGGGAGTTGTAGGACTTTTCTCTTTTGAAACATTGCACCTTTAAAATAGTAAAAAATAAAATGAGCATTGAGGAGCCTAAATCAAGAGAGCATAGACTCAAAAGCGACAAAGAACTAGTGATTAATAGCTGCATCCTGAATTAAATGAAGCTTGCTTCCAGGTAAGAGAGTATTGGATTACAGCCTAAAAGGCCTCCTAAAAGAAACAAAAACGAATAAACCAATTGGATAATTGCCTACCAAGGTGCATGCATATGCTGCCCAGGACATGCAAAAGAATCACCCAACTCCCATCCATTGCACTACAGAACATCCTTGGCTGCCCAATGCTGCAATCCTAAACACATTTACTAGGAAGCAAATTACACTAAACCCAGTGGAAAATACTTCTAAGTAAACATGTGTTTGATCGCACTGCTTGCGTTTTCAGAGGAAGCTGGCACATCAGTGTCATCTGAACTGACCTGGTCTGAAACGGTGTGATTCTCATCCTTTTACTGGCATTCCCATGTTGGGATTCTAATGCTTTAATTACATGTTACTCAAAACCATCACTTGATGCAGTGTATGCAGTCTACTCAAAAAGACATTTATCAAAAAAGGGTGGGGGAGAGAAAAACCTGTATTTAAAGCACCACACCCTCTATTCCCCAATGAGAGCTACAATTTGCATCTTAATAGGGTGAGGCTGCAGCTCTATATACCTCTTCCTGAGAGTAGGCAGACAACACTGCAGCACATACAAAAACTTGTGCTGTGAGAGGAGGCCAGCAGCCACATGGAGGAAGAAAGAAGGGTGGGGTTTGCAGCAGCAAAAGTTATGTATTCATTTTAAATGCTATTATGCTAGCTCTTAAAACAAAACATGTTCCCAAGATGGCATATAATAAATAAACGTTAAGCAACAACAAAACAAATGCCTAAAATATGGAAAGTTTAAGAACTAAGGATGCAATGCTACACAGCCACTTACATGGGAGTAAGCCCTGTAGAACTCAATAGGACTTACTTTTGAATAGACTGGATTTTAAAAAGAAAAACAAGAGCAGCATAAAACACATCAGTGCAAAGATCAACTCAGAGTTAGGAGCATCACAGTTTTTAAAGGAAGGGTTTTAAAACAAGAGCTGTAAGAAGTGAAAGCCTATGCAGAGAGAGATGAGGGAAGGAAAGGCCATCGGGGGCCTGCCCCACTTACCACATGCTCGGCTTCCAGCCCCTGAAGCAGCCGCTCCCGCAAGGCCTCCACACTGAGAGCTCCAGGCGGCTCCATCCTAATCAGAAAAACCACCCAAAATGAAAGAGAAGGACTATCGCAGCCACTTCCGCCTATGGTATACGTCACTTCTGTTCCTGGCTAGGCCTCCATTTTCATTTGCCAATCAGATCGATCGCAAGTAGTATTACGTCACTTCCGTGTGATTTTTGTCACCAAAGAGAAAGAAAAATGGAGAGTCATATACCACCGTAGTTCATAATAAGGATTTGAGCTAGCTTTCTACTGTAAAGAAAGGTTCCGTCAAGGATACAGCGACTCCGCTCTACACTTATCATAGACTAAGGCTTATAAAAACGCTGATATAAAGAAGCACAGACTTGTTATTAAAGTTACACCTCTTCTTCTTTATGTTGTTAATAAGTCTATGCTCCGTGTCTGCTCTCATGACGTCATCCGTTCCGCTCGTGGGTTGCACCCACGTGAGCGGGACATTTCTTCGTGCAGCCAATTGAATATGAACGAGGCTGAATTCAAAATTACGGCTAGCAGGAGTAGGTAGTGTTGCTAGGCAACACTCGACCGGCGGCCGTCCTCACGAGGGAGGGGTGGATGCTTCCAAGAGGGGTTTGGGGGAGGGGTGTAGCAGCAGAGCATGACGGGAACTGAGACTAGGCTTAGGCAGAGGGGACGATGGGAAATGGGAAGATCGCTGGAGGGAAGGCGCAGGGCATGATGGGAAATGCCAGGGATGTGAAGTGAGGACAAAGCAAGGCGCGCTTTTGTGGGAAAATACCATCAGGCCACGGCGGGAAGGTCAAATGTGGCACTAGGTTTGTATCCAGGTTCCCACCGACCCACCCACGCCCCTCTTGGCTGGGGTCTGTGTGTTGCACGACAGGCAGAAGTTCAATATGAGCCGTTCTTCTTACAGTGGGAATTGAACTGTGTTGACAGGCAGGAATTCAACAGGTGTAGCTCTCCCCCCCCCCCAATGTAGATCCAGTGATGTCGACATCCATGTAGCTCTTAAAAGGTGCAGGAGCTCCATCAGGATAAACTAGCAGGGGTGGACAACTTGTGGACCCCCAAAGGTTTGGACCTACAACTCCCATCAGCCCTAGCCAGTAGAGCCAGTGGCAAGGGATTATGGGAGTTTTAGACTAAAATATCGGGAGGGCAACACATTGCCCACCCCTAAACTACAACAACCTGAACCACGTCCAGAGCAGGGTGGAAAATGGGGAGGTGTGGGAGCAGAGGGCGGGTAGAAGTAGCAACGGGAAATGGTGCTACTGAAAGAGCTGGCTCTGTATTCTAATACTTGTTTTCTCCTTATCTGCAGATCTCTCAGGCTTGCTCAGCCATTGGCGGCAGCCATGGTGGTGGAAGTGCGCAGCTTCTTTGGAGTCTATCTTCTCTACTGCACCAACCCCCGTTACCAGGGCCGGGTCTACGTTGGCTTCACTGTCAATCCTGAACGACGCATAGATCAGCACAATGCTGGGAAACGCCGTGGGGGGGCTTGGAAGACAAGTGGCCGTGGGCCTTGGTAATTCAGGGGGACATAGAAGGCTGCCTTGTTCATAGCCAGTCCATTGGTCATCTAAGCCATTATTGTCAGCACTGACTGGCAGCGGCACTCCAGGGTTTTAGACAGGTCCTTGGAGATGCTGGGGGTTGAACCTGGGATCTTATGCAAGGAGAGCTATTGAGCTACGGCCCTCCCAGAATTAATTTTCTGTCTGGGTCTTCATTGTCATATGTCCATTGTTGAGGCCAACCATGCTGAGGGGGCACCAGTGCATGCTGGGAACTCCATTCAGGCTAGGATAGCGAGCTCCCCTTCCTCTTTCCTTGCAGGGAAATGGTGTTGATTGTCCACGGATTCCCCTCTGACGTGGCTGCTCTGCGGGTAAGGCACATCTCAATCTCTGCTCATAGCTGCCTTTCCGGCTTAGCAACGGGGTCTCCCCCAGTTCCTCAGGCAATCCCTTTTGATTCCCCCGCCTTCTTTCTCTTGTTTGTTCCCACAGTTTGAATGGGCCTGGCAGCACCCACATTCCTCCCGCCGTCTCACCCACGTTACCCGCCGCACCTCCCGGGAGCGGCAGTTCGACTTCCACCTGCGCGTCTTAGCCCACATGCTCCAAGTTGCCCCTTGGTGCCGCCTGCCCCTCACTATCCGCTGGCTCAAGCAGGAATATTGCAGAGACTTCCCCGTGGGCCTGGAGCCTCCTCTACACATGCCGGTGGCCTTTGGGCAGGTCCGAGCTGTCAAGGAGGCCAAAGGGGTGAAGCCGGAACCCTCAGAGGGATGGGTGGCAACTCCAAAACGCTGTAGTATCTGTCTGAAAAAGTTCCAGGTGAGTGTAGACACATGAAGCCTGAAATGTGCTCTCCCTGGCTTAGAGGGGGCAGAAAGGCTAGAACTCTGGGTTCCTCAGTGTTCGGGTGGTTTAAGAACTGAGGTTTCTGGGAAGAGTGTCAGTTTAATCTTATTCAAAGCCAAGCATGTGGCCTCTGAAATGCTCTTGGGCAGGAGTTGGATTTGAATTTGGGGGGCAGGAAAGTCAAGGCACTTAGGTCATCTAAAAGGGGATTTTAGGGTTTATTGGATCAGACATGGCATCAATTTCTTTTCTGTCTTTTGGAGGAAGGGTGTGTGTGTCAAGGGGGGCTTAACTGGAAGGAATTGAGGGCTGTATTCCAAAACCTTCTCTCTTCAGGATGGGGATGATGATGACACCCCCTTGCGCTGCTTCCACTCTGGCTGCACCCTGGCTGCTCACATCATTTGCCTGTCTCAGGTTTTCCTAGAGAAGGAGCCGCAGCAGTTCCTGCCTATAGAAGGGCAATGCCCAGGGTAAGCAACTTCCCCTGTGCACAGTATTGTGGACAGAATTTAAATGTTCGCACTGATTCCCCTCCTTTACCATCCCTCCCCCTCCAAATGACCACACTCTGTTTATTTCAATATTTATACCACTCCATCTCTAAAAAGAGATTCCAGAGCGGTGAATGACTTGGTTCACATGTCGCGACAGCCCACCGTGGCTTCATTTACCTACACGGGTGCCATTTGGGTTGTCGTGTCATGCGAACAAGGCAGCAGGGGTTGCTTGAGGGTTGTCTCACCCCCGAGCCCTGCCGCCTCACTTCGCATGATGCAAGCCAGGCACCATGCAAAAGTGGTGCCAGAGGCACAGCACGACAGCCCAAGCAGGTAAATTAAGCTGTGACTGGTTGTCATGATGTGTGAACAGGCCCATTGATTTCAGTTTTTCCCCACTTCAGCTGCAAGAATCTTGTGCTTTGGGGAGATCTAATTCGTTACTACAAAGGGTGTTATGGTGACCTAGAGGCTGACCCCACCTCCTCCCAGGTAAAGCTCTCTCACTGTTCTTCCTAGACTTGCCTGCTTTGTTCTAGAAACCCAATTCACTGTATTGTTTTCCTGCAGGGGATGTATACCCTCATCTCATGTTTAAACCTTTTCTCCTTATACACCTTTGGACCATCTTTCTTCCCTCTTAGTCACCAACAATATAATCTCTTGTCTGAGCTAGTTAAGTGCTGCCCCCTCCCCTTTATTAGGGCACATCTCTTCATGTATAAGTCCCACTGATGTCTTCAACCCCCCATAACTACCTTTCCTTTCTTTTATGCTGCAGGAACATTGGGCTGATGAACTGCAACAAAATTGACCTTTTCCCTTTGGGAAAATGGAAGAATTCCCAGGAATCCCAGCACTGAGTGTAGTCCAGTTCTTCTTCCTCCTCCACCCAGAGGGCTGGGTCCCTTGAATCAAAAGTCCCTTTTCTTGTTCTTTTCCCAGCTGGACCTGAGGTCTTGAAACTCCCAGCCCCAGAATCATGTAACAAATGAACAAACAAATGAATTTTCTGAAGTGGAATGAGTAAATAAAAGGATCAATAATCAGGCGCGAGGTCTGTGAAATTCAGGACTCCTGGATTCTCTGGAAAGAGCACAAAATCAGGATTGGCAGCCACCCCCCACCCCCCGGTCCCCTTCCTCCAGCCAGCCTACCTGGATTTCCTGGCTAGGAAGGGGATGTTCTAATGCTTCCAGACAACTGTGGTGATTGCACTGCTGAATAGCTACAGCACAGTCAGTTGGGGAAAGGACAACATGAAAAAGGCTCCATGAATCTAAAGTGGGGACAGGCAACCTGATGGCATTCAGACGTTTTGACTGAAACTCCCAGAATCCCTGACCATTGGCCATGCTGAGTTTTATGGGAGTTTCAGTCCAGAACATCCAAGGGGACCCAGCTTGCCCTCACCTGACCTAAAGTGTGTATATAAAACTACGGCTCAGTTCAGACAACACATTTCTCAACGGTGGGTTTAGAACTCCACAGTGGAGTTTTTACACCACAGTTGAGAAATGAATACCCGTGTTGTGCAGAGGGGAGTTCCTGCACAATCATTATGTTGTCTGTTGTGTGGAGGGCACCGTGGAGTTTTCCGTTGAGTTGACTTTTCCCATTGGCTACAGAGTTCTCTGGCAAGAGTGACGAAAAGAGCGAGTGCTGCTCTAGGAGAGCCGCCAGGATTGTTCTTTTGCAGCAATGGCTGATGGGATACCATCAGGACTGGGGGAGAAGAGAGGGCAGAAGAACTGTCAATCAAACAGTTCCTTTTACCCAAATCCTTTTAGAAAAGAGGGAAATAATCCACGGGAGCCCACAGTCAAACAACGGTGGAGTTAGAACATGTTGTGTGGTGAGTACCTCCTAAAAATTCAACCGTTGAGTGGGGTTTTCCCACTGCGTAGAGAAACGTGTTGTCTGTACCAAGCCTATGACTGCTATTACTGTTTTTTATCATGAGTTGGGTGCTTATATGAAACACAGAAAAGACCTGTTTCCTGATCACAGTACAGAAATAGTCTTGACCATTTTGCTATCTCAGCACGTGCTTTTTTTTAAAAAAAGAAATAATTGAGACTCTGCTCAAAGAAAAGTTGGATTTCTCCCCTTAGATAAATTATGCACTTTAAAGAAAAAAAATGGTACACTTCTGGAACAGGACTAGGATAGGCTTGAAAAGCAAGAGGGATCCCGCTTAGAGAACAACAGTGACTGTTGATAGTTTTTATTAGAACAAATGACTTGATTTATGAATGTTTGATAATTTATGTATTTTCCAGTCATAAGCTTTTTGTAAGCAGCCTTTGGACAACATATTAGAAAAGAGGGAAATAAATTATTACATAAACAGGTGTTGCATTGATTTTCTATTTTAAAAGGGTTAAGTTAAAATGAAAACACTTTTAACTGTTGTCAGTTACACCTCACAGGACTCAAAGGGGGATGAATCAGCCTTGTGTGAGCACTGACTAGGAATACCTAGGGTCCGATGAAGACCTCCTCGGCAAGAGCAAGCCAGAATGAGAGGCTGGAGTGTTTCCCGTTTCCTTCTCCAACTTGGGTTGCCAAATTTTCAACTAGCCACTGGACCTGTGCTTTTCACAGCAGCTCGATGTGCAGAGATTGGCAGGTGATAAATGTCATCCCCATGCTGTGAAACCTGTTAATTTCTGCACATCGAGCTGCTGTGAAAGGCACAGCAGCACAACAGGCAAACTGTTTTTTCTGGTCAGTTTGCAATCTTATCTTCAGCCGAAGAGCTGGAGTTTGATTTAACCTGGGCCAGGCTAGACAATGCCTTATTTTCGCTGGGCTCCCATCACCTAGGTGTTCAGTTGCAGACAAAGACTACACCATGCCCCCAAAGCCAGAGCAGACAGCACTGTTCCTCTGCCACTTTCGCCCTTTAAATGCCTCACATTTGTCTCCTTGATGAGAACAGGCAGCTTCAGGCACGGATACAGAATAACAGCAAAAGCGTAATTCCGGGTCAGCAAGGCTGGCTTGGTATAAAAATAGTAGCTGGATCAAAAGTTAAGTCCTTCAAGGAGTGTCTGGTAGTTTGGACTCACGTGTCCTTCCAATGCTGTGATGAAATGCTAACTTTTGCTCCAGAACGTGGTCTGATAATTCACACACACACACACACACCCAAGTTCTGGAATTGGACCTCACTACCACAATTCTTGACCGGGAAAAGTTGGATGATGCCCCACCCCCCTCTTTCTCGGATGCTCCCTCAGTCTTGCTGCTGTTTGCCAAACAATAGACGTGGACACAGATCTTCCCTGACCTGGCGTCCCTGGAAGCTGCCTGATCTCCGATGCATTTTCGATCACCGGATCCAAGATGGACACAAGCGACGAACACCCTCGAAGCCGCCCCACTGCACTCCGAGCCTTGCAACGCTAACATGCGGTGATCCCCTTTGCCTCCGGAGAAGGGAGTTAAAAGACTTCGCACGGACCGGAACCGGTGGTTGTTTCATCAAGACCTTCCTTGGCTGCAACCAATGCAGAGTGTACACAGTTAGAAGGAACAGAAAAGCCTAGGCTTCTTTCTCTTGTCAATTTGGGGCTGAAACTGAATGGAGAGCCCTCACTTGTGGGGCGAGGACTGATCTACACGTTCAGGAAAAAGTGGCACAGTCCTCTTGGGATTGCGTGGCTTTGGAAGGCAAACGGTTTGCTTGCTTGACCGTCGTTCCCCTGTGTTGGAAGCCTACCTTCCAAGTTGCTGCCAGCTACAACCCAACCCTCACTTATCTGGGAGTATGTCCCCATGAACTCAGTGGGGCAGACTTCTGAGTAGACATATATAAGCTTGCCATGTGGGAAATACATATTTAAAATGCAGTCTTTGTAGGTACAGTATGGGATAAAAAACATTGCTGATTGATGCAGAAATAGGATGAAACAGATATGGGTGAGCACATGTGACTGCGAAATAGACGAAATCACCCATCTCTACTTCCCTTTGGCCCCAGCCACAATTTTATCGAAGTCTAATCTGACCGACAGAAGCTCTGCAGGGGCTCTGGAGCAGAGCTCTTTCTTCTCATCTCTTGCTACCTGTTCCCAAGGATCGTATCTGGGCCCTTCTGCAAGCAAAAAGTGTGCTACGGCCGCTTTCCCTAATTATGTCAGGGGGAAACGTTGAGCCTGCTGGTTCGGGGAACACGGCCCGTTCATGAGTTATCTGTGTGTGTGTGTGTGTGTTTGCTTGCTGCCTAGAAAGAAACCGAGGGCCCACTTACCTTACATGGCTCGGGACCACAATATCTGACGGAACGCCTCTCCCAACATGAACTTACCCGGACACTACAGTAGACATCTGGGGCCTTCCTTCGCGTGCCTCCTCCAAGGGAGGCTTGGAAGGTGGCAACAGGGGAGAGGGCCTTCTCAGTGGTGTCCTTCCCCACCCCCTAACTTTGAAACAAACACCCCATTGAGGCCCTCCTGGCACCAACACTGCCATCTTTTCAGTGCATCTATCCTGCTGCCTGAACATGTTGAGTATTCTGTTGTAATTGTTTTTAGCTGTTTGGAAAGGAAAGGAACCTCTCGTGCAAGCACTTGAGTCATTACTGACTCTTAGAGGGACGCTGACATTTTCTTGGCAGACTTTGTCGCGGGGTGGTTTGCCATTGCCTTCCCCAGTCGCAGTTACCTTTCCCCCAGCTAGCTGGGTACTCAATTTACCGACCTTGGAAGGATGGAAGGCTGAGTCGACCTGAGCCAGCTGCCTGAGAACTAGCTTCCGCTGGCATCGAACTCAGGCCGTGGGGAGAGTTTCGGCTGCAGTAATTGCCGCTTACAACTCTGCACCACACGAGGCTGTTTAAATTATATTAAATTTGTACATTTAATTTTTTTTATGCTACTTTTATCTGCGTATTGTTGCAAACCACCCAGAGAGCTTCAGCTATTGGATGGTATAGAAATGAAATGATGATGATGGTCCAGTTAACCGCGTCAGGAAAACCCTCCCTCCAAAAATGAACCATACTTTTTCTAGGCCACCATCTTTGAGCTCACATTTTCTTTCCACCCGCACATGCTCATCCCGCAGCCTTGCTACAGGCTGGGATGCTAAGCCCAGGCCCAGCGAGAGAGGAACGGAGCGCCTCCTACCATGAATGGCGTCTCTGGTGGTTCACAACGTGCGAGCGCCGCGTGAATCTCTTCCCGCAATAGGCGCATTGGTGGGGCTTCTCCCCTGAGTGAATGAGGAGGTGTTTTGTGAGGGTGGTGTTCCGATTGAAGCTGTTCCCGCATTCCGGGCACTGGTACGGCTTCTCACCCGTGTGGATCCTTTCGTGCCTGATGAGGTCCCACTTCTTGCGGAACCTTTTCCCGCACTCCTTGCACAGGTGCCGCTTGGCTTCCGGGTCGGCTAGGCCGCCTCCAAGTCCCCTGTCCTTGATCACCCTCACTGGCAGGCAGCCCCCCCTCTGTGGTTTCCCTAAGCCGCGCTCGCTCATGTGCGATCTCCTAGGGTCGCTCTTGAGGAAAACAGCTTCTCCCAATTCCCCTTGAGATCGCCTGCCTTGTTCATCCGCTTCGGGGTCTCCCTGGCGTGCATCCTTGGTCCCAGCTCTGCTTGCAAAGTTGGTTTCTGTTGGGGGAGGAAGGAAGAGAGCGAGAGAGTGGAAGGCATGTGGTAGGGAGGGACCATAGCTCAGCAGCAAAACACTTGGTTTGCATCCCATGTTCAATCCCTGGCAGCTCCAGTTTTATTCATTTAATTAAAGGTGCAATCCTAGGCATGTTTAGACAGAAAAAAAGTCCTACAACTCCCAGCATGCCGCAGCCAACCATGCTGGCTGGGGCATGCTGGGAGTTGTAGGACTTCCCCTCCAAATAAATATGCCTGGGATTGCGTCCTAAATTGTTTTAAAGTTTAAAATTGTAAGTTGCCTTGGGGTCCTTTCTAAACTGCAGGGTGACTCAGAAATATTTTTTATAAATAAAATAAAATGAATACATTTTTGCTCTGGGCAAGATATTGATTTTGAATACCGGCTACCCAAAGAGCTCAGTACCTTCTCCAGCATCGAGAAACTGCAGGATTGTGATCACTATTGTTATTCTACTCATTCTAGATCAGCCCTTCTTTTCCATCTTCTTATGGCTTTTCTTCCTTTAGTTTTCCTTCTTGCTCAACATTGGCATTCACAACTGGTATTTCTCCAGGGATGGTTCCCTTTTGCAGCTTCTTTACTGGGTAAAATAACATCGAGGCCTGGAGTGATTATGCATTTGGCTGAATCCACGCGCCCTGTGGCAAACCCCAATCTGATGAGCTTTTTTATGTCAAAAGGTTACTTTTGAGCAAGGGGAAAAAGCAATCAGGTGAATCCAACCTAGATCCTACCTATGGGAGAATAGGCTCCTACATGCCATGAACCTAATCCTGCAAACAGCAATAACCCCCTACCCTTCTGAGGCGCTACAGTTACCTTGCAATGAACTGGTATCTTCATTGTTAGCGTTTTTGGCCTCCTTGTATGGATGTCTCTGTGTTGCATCTGACAGAGCCTGATCTACAACAGGGGAGTTTACAATCACCATCTCAATTGGCACTGTTATCTGAAACAACGACAACAAATGAAAGTACATGGTCAAGCTGAACCAGGATGGGACAAACATTATAATTAAGTGTGAGATGCTTTCACTTGCTTTCTGGCTGGAAACAATAGGCAGGGCTCTGGCGATTTGGGCTGCATAGAAACTAATGCTAGGTGCAAAATTTGGCATCCAAACAAGGTCAGATTTCATGTTTTTAGAAAGTCAAGTTTCTAGCCCTTATAGGTACACAGATAAGCTTAAAATGCATGAGGAATGCTTTAAAAATCTTACACCAGAGAGAGAGAGAGAGAGAAACAGAACAAGCGATGGAGAAGGTGCAGAAAAGGGCAACCAAAATTTGGTTGACTTTAAAATGGGGCGGATGAATTCCAGGAGCAGAAGGCTATCAATGGCTACTGGTCCTGTTACCTCCAGTATCCAAGGCAGTAAGCCTATATACACCAGCTGCTGGGGAACATGGCTGGGAGGGTGCTGTTGCACCATGTCCTGCTTATGGGTCCCTGGTTGACAGCTGGTTGGCCACTGTGTCTAATCCAGCATGGCTCTTCCTATGTTCTTATGATCAAGGGGCTGAAGCAACTCCCCTATGAGGAAAGGTTACAACGTTTGGGGCTTTGAGCATCAGAGAACATGGTAAAGGTGTATAAAATTATGCATGATGTGGAGAAAGTGGAGAGGGAGCCGACGAAAGCAGAAAAAACCCCTTTGACACACAACCAAGGCCACACCATCATGTCCACTATTTGACTCTTCTCTAGGCACAACACAATACCCCTGCTTGCAAATCCAAGACAGCCCCCCCAGCTCCAGAAAAAATTCAGGGCTGAAAAAAAACTCCTCACCTGTTGGGCCCATCTCTCGGTCTCCTGCTGTTCTTGCAGGAACTCCTCAGCCAGCGCCACGGCCCGGTCACAGGTCTCAGGTCCACGTTCTCGAATCCAATCTTGCATTTCCTGCGGCAGGATAACAAGGAACTGCTCCAAGATGAGCAGGTCCACAATTTGCTCCTTGGTGTGGCTCTCGGGCCTCAACCAGCGATGACAGAGCTCCTGGAGCTGCCGGCACGTCCCACGTGGCCCCTCGGCATCCTGGTAACAGAAGTGCCTAAAGCCTTGGCGGTGGGTCTCTGCAGAGGTATAGTCGTCCAGCCTCAAAATGGCCACCTTCACCTTGCCATAGTCACCCTTGTCCTTTGCGTCCAGGCTGAAATAGGCCTGCTGGGCTTGTCCACTGAGAACAGGCACGAGCCGAGTCACCCACTCCTCCCGAGGCCACTGAGAAGCGTCGGCCACGCGCTCAAAGGTGGCCAGGTAGGCCTCGGAGTTGCCTCCTTGAGTCAAAGGAGGCAGCTGTAGGTTGTCCCATCCTGGGGTGCTCATGGGAGTTGGGACCACCTCTAACACCCGTTGCCACTGGCAATCCCAGCTCCTCAGCGGCGCCTCTACCAGCTCCTGCTTCACCCTTGCTGCAGATGCCTCCCTCACCGACTCCTCGGCGGTCCCAGATTGGATTATGCCGGGGAATTTCCCACCTCCTTCTCTTGTGCTGCTGCCGTCCACTTGGCACTGAGCCTCCATTTTCACTCGAACCTGTGATGAGAGTCCCAGGTCCGCCATTTCTCCCGGAGGAGCGGCCATTTTGTTTGCATGTTGCTGTGCGGCCATGTTGTTTCTCAAGGGACCGTCACACAGCAGTAGCCTTCTCTCAGCTTCCGTCCCTCTCACTGAAGAGAAACGCTCAGGTCCCCAACACTGGCCTGTGGTTACAGTAATCTGTGGTAAGGCAGCGTAGGCATGGTTCTGTCAGGAAAATGGAACACTGGTAGTTTCCTAGATTAATGGAAGTTGCACAGGGTTGCTTAGGTTAAGACAGGCTACCTTTTATTTCCACCTGCACCTTACAAGGGTCCTGCCTGCTAGCAACCATCCCTGGCGTGAAGATGCAAGGGCGGTAGTTAGACCCAGGAATTTTCACAGGGAAAAAGGAGTAGGAAAGGTTGATAATTCTCTTTGCCTGTCACCAACTCTTACTACCTACTAGCGTAAAGCCCATGTTGCCATGGGCACTAGTAGTCCTGCTCCTTTCCTCCTTTTTTGCCCCTCAGTCCCCTCACCACAGAGGGGTTCATGAATAATGCAAATATGGCTCATGCATAGCGAATCCCCCCTCTGAAATTTGCATGAAGAATGCCCCGCCCCCTTCTTCACGTGCCCCGATTGGCTGGCTCTGTTCCCTTCCTCCAACACCCTGCCAGCGACAGCCTAACCACGCAGCTGTGCCAAGAGCCCGCCTTTGCACCACACTTATTGGCCGAGCAGGGCAATCCGCCATCCTACTGGCAGAGGGGCTACCCTGCCTGTTTGGTGTGGAGGGAATTAATTGCTATTAAAGCTCAAATGTTGCACGTTTTTGAACTTTCAATATTTTCTGCATGTCTACACGGCTCAAGCTTCAGTTTAAAACAAAAATGAGCAAAATCGGTCTGATAGCTCTCGAGTAATAAGCCTTACACTATCGTATTCTTATATAAGATTATTGTATGTGGCGATCCATCCATCTTGGCCTCTGGTGCAGATGCAGTTTGGCATCTGGACACTGGCATGCACAGATGGTACAGCCAGATGGAAGAATGATAACGCATGTAAGTCCTTAGCTACTAGACTGTTTAATTCAGGCCCAAGGCTGGGTCTACACAGACAGCAAAATGGGATGGGAATGAGGGGCAGAACGGACCAAACCTCTACAGATTGCAGATGGTGTACATTTTTTCAATGCTCCCTCAATTAAAATCTCTGTAAATAGAGACCTAGAGTACCAGAAAAAAGAGGTACTGGTTTTCTATTTGCAGGGAGTTCTTAACATAGGAAACTATTAAAAAAAATACCCCTCCCCCACCCTGTAATTTGAAATCTATTCTACTTCTTCATTCTGCTGCATCTATATTATTACTAATGTTACCTATATGGCATCATCCATGTACAGAGTGCTTTATAAAGAACAAGAGGACATTTGCCTACCCCAATATGCTTACAATCTAAAAACAGGAGGGATACAATGGAGGAAGGTGGGAGAAATGGGAGTAGGCGAAAACAGGGTAATAATATGCAATTATTTCAATTACACATAATTGGCTTAGTTACAGTAGGATAATTGCATGAGGAGGTTGGACCAAAAGCTTCATGGAAGAGGTAGGTTTTTAGAAGGGATTCAAGAGGCATTCTGGAAAGCAGTTCCTGACATAAGAGGCAACAAGGGAGAAAGGCCGGAAGCATTTGAGAGCAGGAGTCCTTGGGACAGCCAAAAGCAATGACACTGGGCAATCAAAGGCTATTATTATTATTATTATTATTATTATTATTATTATTATTATTATTATTATTATTATTATTATTATTGCATCTACTCTCTTATATGACCTTTCAAAGTCCCCACCTTTAAAATTACAATTTAATAGACAGGATACAAAAGGGGGAAACAAGCAAATTAAGGCATCAATTATTTCTAAAGTTATATAAACGTTATAAGGACCAGCTGGAATCAGTTCTGGGAAGAAGCAAACTGCAGCTCGTCCCAGCTAAGCCGAAAGATTGGGCCTGGCTGTTTCATCTCTCCCTTTGATGCAGCCAGGCAGGCAGAATGACTGCCGATGGGGACAGTTCTACGAGAGTAGGAGTCAGATATTAAGGTAGCCCCAGCTGAGCCAATGGAAAGGGTCATCTCACCTTTCGCTCTAACGCATCCAGGCCTGCGATCTACCCATGCAGTAGGATGCAGCGGAAGAATGGACCGTACCACTGCAGGTTGAGGATTTGGGAGGGGGGGAGGATCAATGCTCTCCCTAGGTGGGCCACTCTCTGCAAGTAGAAGGCTAGCCCAACAGGAAGAAAGGACTGAGATAGGATCCTTTTTCTTGATGAGCTTTAAAAAAAAAACAACTTGCGAGGGCATTTGTGTGTTTTTTGTTTCAATAAGAGATCGTTGAAAATGGCATCCTCTAAGAATAGTACAGTCCTCTCGACCGCGTCAGGATCCTACCATCTCGCTCTGCTGCATGGATAGAGCCCAGCCTGAATCTATGTAGCAGTAGTAACTAAGGTTCCAGCTTGCCCCAACCTGGTGCCTTCCAGATGTGTTAAGACTACAACTCCCAGCGTCCCCCAGCTGGGGGTGCTGGGAGTTGTAGTCCCAACACATCTGGAAGGCACCAAGATGAGGATGGCGGCTTCCACAAAACAGGAAGAAAGCGTGTGCATTAGGTAATGCAAGACGGAGACCCGACTAGAAGTGGGGGGCTCCACCCCACCAGGGTTGCCCACCCATGATCCAAAGAGGCCAGCCTACAACTCTTGAGCATAATGGACCACGTGGCCCTGGGAAAGGGGAATCCGAACCTCTTCCAACCCTTCCTTGTCCTTTCCCACCAACCCCCGCCCCATCCCGCCAATTGCACGTGGAACTCACCCCTTTGCCCTGGGCAGCCCCTCTTGCTTTGCTGGGCTGGGGGAATCAAATCAGTCGCCACATTCCGTTTCTTCCCCGCTTTGGGCGGAACGGAAAAGCATGCAGGAGCATTTTCTATCCCTCCCTAACCTTGAATATTTCAGAGCCTCTCTAGGATCGTGGCTGGAGTTTTGATTTCTTAACCCCTTTGGAACACTTCGATATACTGAAAACTTCCACCAAGAGAGGTTAGTCTTTCGGTGCAGTGGCACACACGAACGACACGATGGATGAAATCCAACCGAAGTCCTACTTAGAGTAGACTCATTGAGATAAATGTTTGTCTTGACTATTCATTTGAATAGGTCTACTCTATGAAGGGCTTGTGTTGGATTTTACCCAATGAAACCTATATCAGAGGTGGGGCAGAAAATAGACCGGGATGTATTGGTAGGTTTGTAGGGGGTTGTGCAGTAGTTTGGCAAGCAAAGAAGGGGGAAAGGCAGAAATTGCGCTATCAAGAGTGGGAACTTTCGAAAGCAGGAGGCTGCAACGGATTTAGGGACAGAGCGGCACATCTGACTCGTGGGGCACAACCCACTAGCCAGTTCTCCTGCACAAGCCCCACTGAACTGAATCAGAGCGGAGTACTGGGTTAGCAAAGTTCCCGTTCATTGGGTTCGATCCAACAGTAGACCCACGCTCCCCGACCTGTTGCACCATGTCCTGCATGTTCATCAGAGTCCTGGACTAGATGATGGTGATGTTGAACATTTATATACCGCCCCATAGCTGAAGCAATCTGGGCAGTTTACCCTTGGTCTGATCCAGCATGGCACTTCTTATGTTCTTATGTACTTCATACATGTTGGACTGCAATCCCCATCGTCCCCAGCCAGCATGGCCACATCTGGAGAGCAGCAGATTGCGGAAGATGGTGTAGATCCACGGAAGTCATGACTTACTACTGTTCCATCGATTGCATTGGGTATCCTCTAAGTAAGTCTGGATCCACCCCATCGCAAGGGAGAATTGCACAGTGGATTGTGCTCCACTAAAAAGTAGTCTGTAGAGGGCAGGTGCTATTTGAATTTTCTGTCTCAAGCACTACATATCATGGGCCCAGCCATAACAACAAGGAATAATTGACCTATGCCTTCATGTGTGTTGCCTTTTTAAAATTTGAATCAGGTCTAATGTCAGAAATATATTAAAGTAGCACTTTTAACATGCAGAAGACCTTACAACAACCCTGCAAGGTGGATCTCTATACTTCCCACCTTATGCGTGGGAATTCGGGCTGACTTGCCCAAAGCCGCAGGACTTTGAACCCAGACAGCAGCAGGAGGAAGGTCTTGATCCAAGATGTGATCTCCAGTATCCCAGTTGAAGTAAATCCTTACCAAGCATCCTCTCCCCAAGGTTGCCTCTGTTTGGTCTCTGGTGGCATCTGTTCTTCCCTGGGGGACTCTTGGGGACTCCATTCCATTACCTCACCCACCTGGTTATCAGTTTTTTTCCCCTTGTCTGTCAACATTCAGTGCTACTTCAACCTGTTTTTTTTTATGGGGGTGGGGAGATCCTCTCTTACTTTTCTCCCCCTTTTAATTTGTATGTAACATGAGTCTCTTGATACCGTGTGTATGTGTGTGTAGAGCACCCTTTTGGGTATATTTGAGCACATGACGCCTTAAATCCAAATCAGAAAGAATATTATGAAAGAGGTGCCTCTGAGTACATACAGAGTTCCTTTCCCTCAATCCTGAGCAACTGCAACCTGATTTCTTCCAGGCAAGTTGCCAGTGAGGCCATGATATTTTAAGTTATGGTGTTTCCCTAGGAAAAAAAAAAGGATGGGGGAGATGCAAAAATACAAGCACTGTTCTCCCTCCATGGAAAAATACAGGGGTACAGGCAAAACCATTCTGGGAAAACGTTTAAAATGTGTATTTTCTGGTGATACTTCTACTAAAGTACATCTGTGTTGCTGCCTTATATTGGTACCTCTAGCCTAGGAACATTTGTCTTGACAGCAGTCCATGACACAGCTGGCACCTTTCAGACGCTATGTAAACTGATATATTTGTACTATATCTACACAAGCACAGAGCTTTAAGAGTGCAATCTTATGCACACTTATTTGGAATGGAGGGTGCTTCCAGATGAGGCTTTTAGCATGCAAGCACCTTGGCAGGATCTACACTACTGCTTTAAAAAGCTGCAAAAGGCCTCCTCTAAGTTAGCGCTAAGACCCCCCCATCTGGAGGTGCCCTAAGCCCCATTTCACTTCCAAGTAAACATGCCCAGGATTGGGCTGTAAATATGGTAAATATGAATCACCATTAAAGTTTCACACCAAATGTATTAACAATCCAGCTCAAGTGAAGAAGTTATAACTTGTCAATAACGGGCATGACTGAGAGATCCATCAGACGAGCGTTTTATTGCATGCTCGTTACTGGGCACTCACAGATTTTTGCAGGTCCCTCTCATGACGTCATCTGCCTCCCGCACGCCTCCCACCCCTTCCTAGCCTCCTTCGTGCAACAAAAAAACACCCCAGTAAGTCTGACTTATTTTTAAAGATGGAGGTTGCTGCTATCTCCTGCTGTGTGCAGAAGCAGCGTGATCTGAATGGGCCACGTGCACGTTGTTTACTTCTTCTTTCAAAAGAGGAAGTAATGAGGGACAAATGCGCAGCCGGAGAAGCAACGGTAAGCAAACGCGATTTCCCCCTTTGTGATGACGCTCTGAGACAAGAATGGAAGAAAGGTGTTTCATCTGTTTGATGCACCAAATAGTTTATTTCTATTTTTCACTTCACATCTATGGCTTTACAGTTCGTTTCACAGGCTTTTGAATGTCTTCACTTATTCCAAACTCCAGGTGATTAAGGGCCAAACCAGATGAAACATCTTTAGCTCTTGCCTGGCCGACGTTTTAAATAATAAATAGACAGTGCAGGGGATGGGTCGGGGATTGTGTCTGCAGGGTGGGAGAAGGAGGGGTTTAACCCTTAGTCCCTGCCCTGGTCTTGATTCACTGCTATTTTCAGTGAGAAGAAAGCTTCCTTGATGCAACTTTTAAAAATGAATGTTTCTGAGTTCAGGGAACATTACATCTAAATCTGCCATTTATGTCCTTTACATTCAGATGGCTTGCATGGATGAGATTTTTAAAATGTTATTGTTATCATTGTCCTACAGAGTTAAGGCTGCAATCCTATACAGTATAGTATAATTCAGTATGCATATTAGAGATGTAAAATTTCTGGAAATAATGAGGCCATGGAAAAAACACTGGTTTTTCTTATGTTTTTCTGGAAAAGAACAGAAATTTTGGAAAAATTAGAAAATAAGCAATATTTATTTTTGTATTGGTCTTTACAGATGTAAAGTCACTTTGTTGCTTTAAGACAGCTTTCACCAACCTCATGCTCTCCAGATATTTTGGATTTCAGCTCCTATCAGCTTCAGACAGCATGGCCAATGTCCAAAACATTCAAGGGCACCAGGTTGGGGACGGCTACTTTAGGAACATAAAGCAGCCTTTCTGTTCCTGAAGTTGTTTTATGTATAACTTAGTTTGGCCATAAACTTATCATTATATTTTAAAACTTTTAAAAGCAAACTCAGTTAGTAAATTTGTAATTAGTGTCTGAATAGATTAGAACTACATTAAATGACTGCTACAGCACCAGGAACACAGGACTCTATGGAATAAAAGCCAAATTATCAAGAATACACCAAGGTGACTCGACTCACATGATGGGAAACTGAGCATAAATATCTATCAGTAAAATATATTTTAGACCAATAATTTTAATAAGGAATGAAAGAAGTAACTATGCTGGGAATGTTACAGAGGATTAAAACAAATTTTCCTCATGGCTTCATTATTTCCGGACATTTTACATCTAGTATTCTGTAAAAGTGTTCTTATTACATAGTTTTTGGAAATCATTTTTGGGGGAATAGAAGTTAGGTAACAACAATATATAAATACTTTGACTTAAATTCTAAAAGAAAGTATTTCATAATCCAAAGCTGTTCAATTTTTCAGAAAAAAACCCCAAAAATGGTCCTCAAGAAAAAGAAATGTCCCCCCCCCTGGCCCGAATTTTTCCAGGCCTTCACATCTTTATTATAGTTTACAGACTTTACTTAATGAATCCCATTGATCTCAATGTGTTTACACCTGCATATATAGGACTAAAATTTAAAAGATACACGAACCTGTCTTGTATCAAGTCATGCCATTCCTTTATCTAGCACAGTACAGTATATTCCAGGGATAGGCAGAGGGTAGATCTGGGTAGATTTCTGGGTAATTCGCAATACATCAGAAAGGATTTCTGATATATTTAGCAGCAACAAAATGACTCCTCTCTGACCCTAAGTTATACTGTTGAAATGAAGAAAGCTTGTGGTGACCAGGAGTGGATTTGGGTGTACAAGGACTGTGAGCTCCATTTAGTTCTGGGATTCAAAACAAACAACAGGGTTCAGAATCCTCAGTGTGTATCTTTTGCACTAGGCTACAGATGGTGGATCTTGGGGTTCTAGTAAGAAAAGAAAAAGAAAAGTAGATTCCACAATCCCCATGTCTTCCCACCGCTGGTCTACCCTGACTTACATCAGTTCCTCAAGGATTCAAGCAAGGGCATTTCCATCCTCACTACAACCCAGGCTCTTCAGTGATGTGGGAATTGGATGCGGATCTTCTACATACAAAGCATGCATTCAACTGCCCACATCCAGATATATGCACAGGCAACCAATAGCAAAACAAGGATGCAAATATACTGAACACATATGCTTATCCCTATGTGCCTTTCATTCCCAATTTGAGATAGTTTAAGAACTCCAGATCCTCTGGAGATGCAGAGGACACAACATTCAGCAACACACGTGGACACACACTCACAAAGCTGCATATGCAGATACTGTTAACATGCACCCTCAGTCACACAGGCATCCCTTCTCCACATCCCACAACTGGGATGTTCAACAAGGGATTAGAGGTAAATACATGAGGCTATTAGCCAGAAGAGTAAATTCCAGGTCCAGAGGGTAGTATCCAATGTGAGTCCTACTTACAGTCGACTTATTACAATGAATGAAATTAGTCATCTCTAATAGAAGTGTCATTTATTTCAATGGGGTTACTCTACATAGGACTATCATAGCATACTACCTGTAGAACTTATGCCATATGAGGAGGAAGTGGCAAGTATAGAACAGCACTGCAAATCAAGAGTCCATAAAAGTCACTAGCCCACAAAAAGTTTTAAACTGGCCCGCACACATATGCCTGTGCAAGGGACGTGTGCTTACAGGTGGCTCTTCAAAGTGGAGGGGGTACAGTTTCTGCTGTGGGGTGAGGTTGCACTCCTGTACAGATGTACAACCACCCAATCCAGCACCATGAGGCAGCCACTTCAAGCGCTGTTTTGATTATTTGTTGTTTTAGTATGGGTGGAAACAGTGATTCGACTTAAGATTCCATGGCATTGTGCAAAGAATGGCGTTGGAAATCACGGGAGAAATATTTACATGTTTTTTGCAGTAGCACAGTTGTGCTGTTAAAAACAACAACACCCAAAAGTACACACACACACACAGAGGCATGCCTACACCTGGGCATGCTCAGAGAGGAAGAACTTTACAATGGGTGGGAAGAGGGGAGGGAAAGACGGTCAAGGAGAAACCTGTCTACATCCACTTGCTGGGGTTATTGGCAGGGGGTGGGGAATGTTTTAAAGGCCTGCAACACCTTCTATGGTGCAGAAAGCACACGGGAATGCCACAAGCACCAAAAAGCAGTAAAACATCAAGATGTGTGTGCTAGAAGGCTCCCATCTGGCACCAAATATGTTTTGGAGCTGCCCTGCTAGATGCCTCCAGACCCTTCAGATAGGTCTTCTCTTGATGGTTCCAGAAAGCATATATTCAATTCCCATCCTGCCCCTTTACTCACTTTCTTTCTGCTCTGGCAACTCTGTTATTCCCAGCTCTTTACTCAGGGACAACAAGAGGACCCCCACAAAACTATCATCCAGTTACAGAGCACATCTGCCTCCACAGACTGTACCACCAAAATCACGGATCCAGCATTTGTGAGCGTGGCTATGGAGCACAAACATGGAAAACAGGCAAGGGTCCTCATGATTTCATACAATGTTTATAGAGCAACACCCCCAAACCACAATCCAATCACAGAGCACGTCTGCCTCCACAGACTGAACGATCAAAATCAGGGATCCACCACTCGGGGGCACGGGCGCAGTGCAAAAATGTGGATAACTGGCACAGATCCTCATGATTTTTTCATGGAATCCAATCACAGAATACATCCATGCTCAGGGAATGAACTACAAAAAAACATAGATCTGGGCCTTTATGGCACCACCATAGTATTAAATCATGGATATGAGGCACAATTCAGTGTGGATCCCAGGATTTTTTGCACTGAGTTCCCCACCGCGCCAAAACCTCATCAAAGCATGGAATTCATCTTTGTCCAACTGGAAAATCCCATATCTGCCTCTTCAACTCAAATAGGGTGATCATTTATGCAAGGCGTGGATGCTGATGGATCATCTGGATTTGACACGTATGTCCAAAATCCACTTTGAGTCATATAGCACATCCATGTCAGTAGCATGGATCCTATACTTCTCAGAGCCAGGATGGGGGGAGGATTCAAGATGCAGTTCCTTATGGGTCCACTGGATTTTAATGTAGTGTCCCCACAAATGCACTGTTACATCACAGGGCACATCATAAGAACAGAAGACGAGCCCTGCTGGATCAGACCAAGGGTCCATCTAGTCCAGCGCTTTGTTCACAGTGGACAACCAGCTGTCGACCAGGGACCCGCAAGCCGTGCAACAGCACCCTCAAACCAGTGTTCTCCAGCAACTGGTGTATACAAGCTTACTGCCTCTCATAGCGGAATCTATAGGAGGCAGTATTTCATAGGGCAGCTAATTTTATGTATTATATTTTATTTAGTGTTGTTCCCTGCCTCGATCCAGAGGGAGAGGCAGATATATATATACCAAGGGTTTTAAAGAAGTTACTACATGTTCAGCTTCTTAAGATCCAGCTCTGAGGATATTTCCCTCAAATCAATGGTTTTGTACTGCAGTGGAACACTCAAATACAGGATCAATAATTTGGTTCACACTAAACAGTGTGATCTATGATTTGATTATGGCTTCATGTGGATCTCATATAAGCTTCAGATCCATGTTTTTGTGTCGTAGTCACACCCATGAATAGTGGATCCATGATTTTTGTTGTTCAGTCTGCGGAAGCAGATGGGCTCTGTGATTGTAATGTGGTTTGGGGGTGGGTGGGTTGCTCTGTAAAAATCATTTGAAATCATGAGGATCCCGGAGGATCCTTGCCTGTTTCCCATGTTTTTGCACCATGCCCATGCCCATGAGTGCTGGTTCCGTGATTTTTGTGGTTCAGTCCATGGAAGCAGATGTGCTCTCTGATTGGATGGTGGTTTTGTAGGTGTCCTCTTTAAAAATAATACGAAATCATGAGGATCCTTTTTTGATTTCATGGATCCATGTTTGCCCAGACCCAATGAAAAATCCTCTTTAAAAACATTGATTTCAAAAGAAAAATCTTGGGCTAGGGTGGAGAACTGTGAGAACCCATCAAAAATGCAAGCCCCTGCAGGCCTGGAGGAATTTGGGGGTCTCCATTTTGGGGGTGCTGTTTTTCCCTAGCACGACTACTCAGAGTTCAACTGTGTTCAGTGTGACTTACTCTCAGGAAAGTGGACTCAAGAATTGCAGCTTTACAGAGATAATCTGGGTAAAATCCAATGTAAATTCTATTTAGATAAGATTCTTTGAAATTATTTTGTATAAATTAGTCGCGGCTAACTGAAGTTCCATTCATTTCAATGGGTTGAAGTTCCATTCATTTCAATGGGTTTACTCTAAGAAGGATTTACGTTGGAGTTTACCATTCCGATCAGTAGTACTTCCCACGCCGGCTGTATCTTTGGCCCACCCTGGCCCGCTGCCCCCCAGCTTCCCCTGCCTCCTCCCCACCCTTCCGAGGCCTCCTCTTCTACGTGGCGGCGCAGTCCCGTGGAGCGGCAGCAGCCTTGGAGGAGGCAACCCACGTCTTGGAGATCCAGGCCAGGCTCGGGTCCGGCTTGGCCGCCGTCACCCTGAAGGCGCCTTTGCCGTCGGCCTGCCGGAAGCAGCTCTTGGCGGGGCTCAGGCCGGCGAGCGCCCCGGTGGGCTTGGGCGGGCCCCTGGCGCCCGGGTGCACGCGGCTGTGCTTGACGAGGTGGGAGACCTGGCTGAAGCGCTGCTCGCACACGTGGCAGGCGTAAGGCCGCTCGCCCGTGTGCGTGCGCTCGTGCTGCACCAGGGTGGAGCGGTCGCTGAAGCGCTTGGGGCAGGCGGAGCAGGGGTAGGGCCGCTCGCCCGTGTGCACCCGCTGGTGGATGGTGAGGTTGGAGCTGTGGCGGAAGGCCTTGGCGCACACGCAGCAGCGGTAGGGCTTGCTGCCGCTGTGGATCTGGCTGTGCGTGCGCAGGTTGCAGCTCTGCGAGAAGGCCTTGCCGCAGTCCGGGCACTGGTAGGGCCGCTCGCCGCTGTGCGTGCGCAGGTGGATGTGCAGGTTGCTCGGGTGGCGGAAGCGCTTCTCGCACAGCGTGCAGGCGTAGGGCTTCTCGCGCGTGTGCACGAAGTGGTGGCGCCGCAGGTCGGCCCGCTGCTTGAACGCGCGCCCGCACTCCGCGCACGTCAGGTCCGGCACCACCGTGGCGCTGAACGGAGGGTGCCACGTGATGACCGGCAAGGCCGCCGCCTCGTGGATGGTCGCCTGGAGCAGCAGGAACGGCGGCGGCGGCGGCCGCTTCTCCTGCTGGCGGGGACTCCTTTTCCTCTCGGGCAAAGGCGGCTCCTTCTCCAGCTTGGGGGGCTCGCCCGCAGCCTCCGCTTTATTCCGCAGCTTGGGGGGCTTCCCCACCGACGCCGGCTGCTTCTTCAGCTTCGGCGGCCTATCCTGCGCCTCTGGCTTCCTCTTCCTCTTGCCGGGCTGGGCTGTCGAAGTGGGGTTGCCGGAACCCTGCCCTCCTCCGGAGGTTTCCCCCGGCAGCGACGGCCGAGGACACTTTTTCCCGGGGGCGGCCTGGCCTGGCGTTGCCGGCCGTTTCTTCCTTTGCCGGGGTTGACCCTTTGGGGCTGACGCTTGCCTTTTCTTGGGGCGCGTTCTGGCCGGGGCCATCTTCGGGTTTCCCTGGTTCAGAGGCTGTTCCTCAGGGCTGGGACCCCCGAATGCTCCCGCTGGGCCCGAACATTCCCCAGTTGCTTCTGTTACCGTGGCCTGTTCATGTTGTGCCATGCTGGCCCTTTTCGAAAGAGGCCTCTTTTCCGTCGCCTGGTCCTTAAAGTTTGGAAACAGAAAATTTCCTGGAGTGGAAAGAAGGAAAAACGGATGCAGGTTTGCTTTG
Organism: Elgaria multicarinata webbii; assembly: GCF_023053635.1. Classification (NCBI taxonomy): domain Eukaryota; kingdom Metazoa; phylum Chordata; class Lepidosauria; order Squamata; family Anguidae; genus Elgaria; species Elgaria multicarinata. The sequence continues at coordinate 32,744,004 of NC_086181.1, read as the reverse complement.
GAAAGGGGCAAAAAGAGATGTCCCATTCTTTAGCTGAGGAAGGGAGAAGAACCATGCAAGCCTGAATTTTGGGGGAAAGAAAGACCATCACTACTAGATTTCTTGATTGTAAGACCCTGGGGGCAGGGATCTGTCTTCACATTCCTTGGAAAGCACCATGTACACATACGGGGCTCTATACAAATAATAATCGCTATCACTACTTGGGGTGGGTGGGGGAGCACCTCAGTACTGAAAGGGAAGGAAGAGACGTTCTGTTGTCAGATTTTGTACCAGGCCTCCTAGATTTTATGGTTGCCCTGATTCAACTAGAACGGGAGGTTAAAAGAATGAGGGTGGATGATATCTCTTGTTTAAGGACCACAGAGATTACAAGATCCAAGTCATGGTTCAGAAATCTGCATTTGACACTCTGGCTGCTATGGTGTTTGAGATTCTCATCAGAGGCCCTTTTCTGGGTTCTGTCGAATATCTGAGGTACAACAGGTGGCTGCAGGGGAGAGGACTTTTCCAGTGGATTTGGAATGTTCCCCCCCAGTGAGGCATGCCTAGTGCCCACCCATACGTTTCTGGTACCTGGCAAAGACCTTTGCAATCCTTTTTATCCCTTTATGCATGTTTATACAGGAAAACGTCCTGCAACTCCCAGCATGCCCCAGCTTTTATTAATGTTACTGCTGACTCCCTGTATATAGAATCATAGAATAGTAGAGTTGGAAGAGGCCTATAAGGCCATTGAGTCCAAACCCCCCCCCCCCCCGCTCAATGCTGGAATCCACCCTAAAGCATACCTGACAGACGGTTGTTCAGCTGCCTCCTGAATGCCTTTAGTTTTAAATATCTGGTGACATTAAAAATATATATTCTTATTTATAGGATTGGATTCTATTGTTGTTTTGAAGGGCAAGGTGCCCTGTGAGGATTTGCTCTAAAAGGATCTAAATTACTTAAAACAAATATAAATAATATATTATTCATGGACTTTGCCTTTACACCCCAACCCTCACATTCCATATTTTACTAGCCTGTTACAGCATCAACAAGCTGTATGCATATACATAATTATTCAGGCTAGATATTTTTACTCCAGATGCAGGTTTCTGATTGCTGCATTTACAATTATATTATTATTAGTAGTAGTTCTAATACTACTGCTGTTGCAGAATTCTTAAACATTAAGAGTGTCAGAGGCCTTACTTTCTGCCTCACCAACAGAAGCCATCAGACTGGCGGATATTAGGAATAGGGCTTTCTTAGCGGTGGCCCCACACCTTTGGAACTCCTTCCCCAGAGAGGGCCTCATCACTGCTGGCTTAAAAAAAAAAAGAGACCTGAAGACATAATTATTCTAGTCTGCATTTGGTGCCTAAAAATAATTAGCTGCTACTGCTGTGTGTCTTTTTAAATGTAATCTGTATGTTTATATTTTGGGGATATTATAAACCACCTTGTGAGGGCAGTGCACCCTGAAAAGCGGTTTAAAAGTCTTTTATAAATAAATAATAAATCTTGATAGCCCAACCTCCCATGTTTGCTTTACAAAATAGACAAACAACCCAGCTAAACCAACTGCTTAAGAGGTTTGCCAGCTGTAGCATAAGCAAAGCTAGTGACCAAATTAGGTGAATCAGAGCTAAGATCCTGGTTTAATCCCTTTCCTCACCTGTGAATTGACTCTTTGGAGCAGTTTCTGTCATGGTATCACTCTGAAAACACAGTTCTACCCCTTGCTGTATCTGAGCCATTATCTCAGGTTTCTCGTGAGGAACTCCTACCAAAAAGGAAAGGATAGAGATCTGTCACAGCAGGATCACAGATTACTTAAAGGCAAAGCAAAGAAAGGCTACTGTCCTTGGCATGTCTACATAACACTTTTAAAACCAGGTTTTGATCCTGTTTTGACCAAGAAACTCAGGGAAAATAAGATCTATAAAGGGGCTACTAGGTAACCTGGTGCCCACCAAATGTTTTGGACTACAATTCCCATCAGCCCCAGTCAGCATGGCAAGTGGTCAAGGATTATGAGACTTGTACCCAAAACATTAGTAAGGCACCAGGTTGCCTGCCCCAGAAATATCTTGAATTAAACATTTTTAGTAACCTCACAATTGCAGGACAAAGTTCTGAAAGTCAGGCCTACTATTTTAGTGGAAAAGTGGGATAGAAATTAAATAAATGAGTAACTACATGAGACACCAAATAGAAATTGTGTGGTGGAGGTAGAGGGCTGATCCAGATTTGGACTGCAGTAAGGCACAAAGGTGCCATCCTAGGCTCCCACCTAGATCAAGTGCTCTCCTTTCTACCTGCTATTTCTTTTTTAAAAAAATCATTTATACAATGATTGTGTAAATGGCTTCTAGTTTTGGTCATTAAAGAGGATTCAAGCCACTTTATATTTGAAGTGTGCCTGCCAAATATGCTTTGAATATAAACAGTCACAGCTCCACAAGGGAATAGGAGACCATAATCTCCCTCCACAAAGCAAGACCAGTTATGCAATGGCATAAATCAAATTCCCCACCTCGCTTCTGATTAATTATACAATTCAAATCACAAAGTGCATCACACAGAAAGCAGTGGACCACGGTGTACCATGCCAAGGAGTACAGGGAATGTACAGAGGGTTCTTGCAATGAAACCATGCCACATGGAACATAAGTTTGACTTATACTGAGTCAAACCATCAGTTCATCTGGACCAGTATTGCTGACACTGACTGGCAGCAGGTCTCCAGGGTTTCAGGCCTGAGTTATTCCAGTGTTACCTGGAGATGCTGGGGATTGAAACTGGGTCCTGGATGCAGTCATGAGCTGTCCCGCTGAGCTATAGTCCCTTACTCGAGGAACAAGCAACCATCTCCACCCGCAAACCGCCAGAGTTCCACTAGTCAATACAACATGGCAGGGCAAACATCCCTTTCCGCTTGCAAGTGTTCATAACTAGATTCATAAGGGAACTCAAAAAGAGCCCTAGGCCTCTATGCTGTGTTGCCATGGTACAAGAGCGAGGCCTACCCAAGCAGGCCAATCCTCACCCAAGGTGGACACATTCTGGAAATTCTCCAGCGTGACGTCACGATACAATGCTCGTTGCTCCTCTGTTAGGAAGGCCCACTCTTCATTGGAGAACTTCACGCAGACATCTTTGAATGGCACTGGCGGCTTTTTGGATTGGGAGGGAGGAAACAGGCATGTTTAGAAATGGAATGGAACGAAAGTAAATGCAAAATCCCGTCAATCAGTCCCCCAAATGCACTAAGAGAAAAAGCCCTTTTTCTTAGGTCTTAACATGTAGCACTAGGAAAAACAACAGCTTCTCCCAGCTCAGCTATGGAACCTGAACAGTATCCCTAAATGAGGTAGCAAAGCCTCCATTCTCGTGCTCCAATTCAAGCTATTTTACTTTCCCCTAATTCTATCAGTGACAGCTCTGATGGCTGCTTCACACATTACAAAATTCCTGCAAGGACTGTGTAGGGAACAGCCCAATACCCACATACAGACAATAGGACAATCTTCCATGAACGGGTGCCCTCCAGATGTATTGAAGTACAGCTCCCAGCGTCCCCCAGTCAGCCATACTGGGAATAGGTCAAGCTGCCATAGGGTACGATGATCCTACATGTGTGTAAACCACTGCATGAACATATATACTCAATGCTGCAGTATGTATGTGACAATTTATAAGCATGTACCTAACAAATAGGAAGCTCCCTTATACCAAGTCAGTTCATTGGCCTATCTGGCCCAGTATTGTCAACACTGACTGGCAATGACTCTCCTGGATTTCTGGCCGGATATTTTTTTTTTTAAAAAAAATTTTTTTTTTGCCCTAGCCCCACATGGAAATGCCAGGGATCGAACTTGGAATCTTCTGCATGCAAAGCAGGTAGTCTACCACTGAACTCTGGTCACAAGTTATATGACCTACAAGGTGACCTACAAAGTGGGTCCTATGTGCAAGAATGGTGACATTTTGTACTCACTGAAATGACTACACAGAATACAAGTAGGAAACTTCAGTGGACAGACCATAGTGCAGTGGTCCCAGGTTCAGAACCCAAAATCTCCAATTCAAAGGATCAGTTACGAGATAATGGGCCTTTGAGTTTCTGCCAACTTCCCCAATCTAGCACCCTCCAGTTATTTTTGACTTCAACTCCCATCATCCCCAACCAGCAAGGCCAATGACCAGGAATGCTGGGAGTTGTAGTCCAAAATATTTGGAGACCATCAGGTTGGGTTACACGGCCAAATAGTTTAAGGCCTGTGTTGGGTCTCACTGACTTCCTGGTAGGACCACCCAGGAACTGGATGAAACCTCAGAGTAGGAGGAAGATCCTATCACTGGCTTAGTGTTTGCAGGGGTCTAGAGGAGTCAGAGGATGCCAATAGTGCTCCTAAGAACACTATGTGAGGAGATGCACCATTCAAGAAAGCCATGGAACCAAAAGGTCTTGACTGGTCATCTTTTCTGCTCCAGATCTTCCAGGATCAACCCCAGGAGCAAAGGCATCAGCAAGACCCGAATGGAGGCCCAGACTTGGAGGCAAAGGGCTCATCTGGCAGCATGGCAAATATTTCTTAACCCTACTCATGAGGAGGGTGCAGGCAGTAGATCAGGAAGGGGTGGGACAGCAACATCACATTTAAAGCGGCTCAAATGGATTCTAAACATTGCTGAAACAACATCTCTTCCTGTGCTCCATGCTGGACAGCTCCCATGCTAACCTGAATTGTCTTATCCTTGACTTAAAGGACTGGTCCTGGTAAGGCAGGATTTGATCCACATGGCAGGGCTAGCAGGAATGGGACTACCTGGTTACAAAGCAGCTTACTATTATTTGTATTTATTTTATTGATTGATTGATTCATTTCATTTCATTTCTGCACCACCCAATAGCCAAACCTCTCTGGAAGGATCACAAAAATTACAAGCTGCAAATGCAAGGTGTTCCTAATATACAAGTTCCTAATTGGGTTGAAGCTATCACATAGCTCCTGTCATATGACCCTTGCCCTCACCACTGGCATAATGAGCCAGGAATCAAGTAATCTAAGGAAACCTGAAGAAAATGAAAGAAGTGGCAATCTTCAAGAGTGCCAAATACAGATATAACAACATAATATGAGAAGAGCCATGCTGGATCAGACCAAGGGTTCATCTACACCAAGCAGGATATTCCACTATGAAAGCGGTATACACAGGAGCCACACTACTACTTTATAACGGTATGGAAGTGCACTGACAACTCTTGGGGCCCATGACACATGCCACTTTCATACCACTTCCAATGTGTTATATCCTGCTTGGTGTAGATGTGTCATGGGCCCTAACAGTTGTCAGTGCACTTCAATACCACTATAAAGCAGTAGTGTAGATCCTGCAGTGCACTTCAATACTGCAAGAAAGCAGTAGTGTGGCTCCTGCCTTTCATGTAACACTTTCATACCACTTTCATAGTGGAATATCCTGCTTGGTGTAGATGAGCCCCAAGTGTCCATCTAGTCCAGTGCTCTGTTCACTCAGTGGCCAAGCAGCTGATGCCCAGGAACCTACAAGCAGGACATGAGTGCAACAGCACCCTCCCACCCATTCCTCACCCTACCCCATTCCATCAATTGGTGTATATAGGCTTACAGCCTCTGCTACTATAATAACATATAGCCATCAGGACTAGTAGCGATTGATAGCCTTCTCCTACAAGAATTTGTCCAATTGACTTTTAAAGCCATCCAAATTGGTGGCCATCACTACATCTTGCGGTAACAAATTCCAGAGTTTCACTATGCGCCGGATGAAGAAATACTTCCTTTTATCTGTCCTGAACCTCCCACCAATTAGCTTCATGTTATGAGCCCGGGTTCTAGCATTTTGAGAAAGGGAGAAAAATGTCCCGATGCTTAATTGATGTATATGTGAAAACAACCAAGCAATATAGAATGGTAGGGGGTCAAGGAAATTCCATCACCTAAACAGTCTCCTACCTTCAACTCAGCTTTGGATAAAACAGTCTTCCCCAAACTGGTGCCCTCCTGATGTGTTGGACTGCAATGGACTGGAATTGCAGTTTGGAATTGCAGTCCGATACATTGGGAGGATACCAGCTTGGGGGAAGATGGTATAATGTGTACATTCAGTTTAAGTACCTAGCATGAAATAAGCCCCAGGGTTAGCCAATGCATGAAAACGAATGGGAAGAATATCCTATAAGCCTCTCCGCCACCTCTCCCATCTCTCTCACCTCATTTCCCAGCTGGAAACCTTCAGCAAGGTCCACCGCCTGGGCGCAAGTCTCAGGGCTACATTCCCTGACCCAGCTTTGCATTTCCTGCGGCAGGATAGCCAGGAACTGCTCCAGGATCAGTAGCTCCAAGATCTGTTCTTTGGTGTGCTTCTCGGGCTGTAGCCAGCGTTGCCCGAGTGCCTGGAGCTTCCGGCAGGCTTCCCGGGGGCCCTTGGTCTCCTGGTATCGAAACCGCCTGAAGCACTGGCGTTGTGTCTCCGTGGTGATGCCATACTGATGCAGGATGCTCCCCTTGGCTACATCATATATGTGAGCCGACTCACGCTCCAAGACGCTGCAGGCCAGGAGGGCTTTGCCATTCAGGTATGGTTTGAGCCGGGCTAGCCACTCTTTCCTGGGCCAGCAGTGTTCCTGGGCCGTCCATTCAAAGGCCTCTAGGTAGGCTTCGATATCATCCTCACGGTGGAGGTGAAGCACCCACGTGTTCATCAGTGGAAGAGACATGCTTGGGAAGGCCTCAACAGGAGCACCAACGCCTTTGCCAAGTTCTTCAGATGCACCCGCCGGCTCTAAATTCTTCACAGGCCCATCAGCAGCTTGAGTTTGCAGCTTTTCACCAAGGTGTGGCAAAGATGTGGTGCCCACTGCCTGTAACACTTGCTGCCAGGCATCCTCCCAGCACTGGGGTGCCCTGGAGTGCGCCTGCTGCGGCACCATCTGGTGGAGCAGCTCCTCAATGGTCCCACAATGCACCACATTGGGCAGCCCATCGGCCTCCTTCGGAGCTGGCTCCCCTTGGCTCTGCTCGGTGAGAGCCAATCCAATATCCACTGCGGTGGCCATTTTCTTCAACTTTCCAAGCCTGTGCCTTATAGCTTATAAAGTCTCTTTCTTAGGCAGCTGCTGGGCTGCGCTCAATTGTCAGCTGTATTTTCGAGGAACTGGGCTGGGACAATAAATATAGATACTCAACGCTGCTTCGAAATCCTCTTTACCAGAACAGAGGGACCGAAGGCATCCAACAGCATTCTTATCTAAAGAAGCAATGCTTCCAAACACCTCCTTCTGAACAGAGAGAGACAGAGAGGAAAGAAGCAAAAGGTTTAATCTACCGAGAAGCTGTAGATTAATTTTTGTGAACCACCCAGAGAGCTTCAGCTATTGGGCAGTATTAAAATGCAATTAATAAATAAATAAGCTGAATTCTGGGTACTCATTAATCAACAAGTTCCTAACCCCAGCTCCAGGTTTTTGAGATCCCTTGGGCAATACACCCTCAAGGGGCCCCTCCCTCAGTGCCAGCAGCTACTCTTGCCCCTCCTCTTCCTCTTCCTCCTTGTCCTCATTACTGCCACTTGCTGCTTGACCGGCAGCAAGCCAGTGAGCAAGTAGGTGAGGGCATCTGCTTCTTCTGCTTCTTACTGTCACCATTGTCTGGCCAGAGCAAGAGGCACAGGAATAAGGAGGTTGCAATGGTGAGGTTGGCCCCTCCCAGGGTATGGGCCCTCAACAGGTGCCCGACCATACCTGTCCTTGAGTTTGGAGAGGCATCTGTCACAAAAGCTGCAGTGTAGGATGTTGTATACCAGAGTCATCAGACTGATAAATCAATCAAGCTCTCTCCTAACACTAAGGGCATTTTTGCAAATGAGCCGCAAAACTGCTGTTTAAATCTGGGGTGAGTCATTCACAGGTATTATTTGTGTGGCAAATCAGTTAGGTGAATTTAATGGGGAGGCAGCTTGGTTTGTTCCTTATCACTGAATGGGGCTTTCTGGTTGTGATTTGTTTTTAGATCACAGAAATCTAAGCTTGCCTTCCCCACACACAGTGTAAACAGTGAGGGAGGAAGCAGCAGCCAGGCACCTCTCCATCTTGCCTGGGTCCAGCTCCAGCTGAGAGCCCCCTCCCTCCTGCTGTCAACTGTCTCTGCAGAGGCCACCAGTGAGGGAGGAAGCAGCAGCCAGGCACCTCTCCACCGTGCCTGGGTCCAGCTCCAGCTGAGAGCCCCCTCCCTCCTGCTGTCAACTGTCTCTGCAGAGGCCACCAGTGAGGGAGGAAGCAGCAGCCAGGCACCTCTCCACCGTGCCTGGGTCCAGCTCCAGCTGAGAGCCCCCTCCCTCCTGCTGTCAACTGTCTCTGCAGAGGCCACCAGTGAGGGAGGAAGCAGCAGCCAGGCACCTCTCCACCGTGCCTGGGTCCAGCTCCAGCTGAGAGCCCCCTCCCTCCTGCTGTCAACTGTCTCTGCAGAGGCCACCAGTGAGGGAGGAAGCAGCAGCCAGGCACCTCTCCACCGTGCCTGGGTCCAGCTCCAGCTGAGAGCCCCCTCCCTCCTGCTGTCAACTGTCTCTGCAGAGGCCACCAGTGAGGGAGGAAGCAGCAGCCAGGCACCTCTCCACCGTGCCTGGGTCCAGCTCCAGCTGAGAGCCCGCTCCCTCCTGCTGTCAACTGTCTCTGCAGAGGCCACCAGTGAGGGAGGAAGCAGCAGCCAGGCATCTCTCCACCCTGCCTGGGTCCAGCTCCAGCTGAGAGCCCGCTCCCTCCTGCTGCCAACTGTCAACTTTAACTGCTGAACTTTGCGTTGCAGTGCCTGAATTTCCTTTCCTTTCCCCTCTTCTCCTCCTCCCTCCCAATCCCCTTTCCTTTTGTGTCATGTCTTTTAGATTGTAAGCCTGTGGGCAGGGACTGTCAAGAAATACTTTTGTAAGCTGCCGTGAAAGCCTATTTTGGCTGAATGGCGGGATAAAAATGCTTAAATAAATAAATAAATAAATAAATAAATAAAATAAACCACTTTCACAGGGATGGCTGGAGGATCAGCCTGGAATGGCCTGCCGGAGGAGATTCATCAACTTGACAGTCTTTTAGCATTTAAAGAAGCAATAAAGACTGATCTATTCTGGCAGGCCTATCCAGTGGAATTTTAGAATGTTTTTAGGATGTTTTTAGGATGTTTTAATCATGTATGCTATGTTTTAAAACAGTTTTTATGTGTTTTATATTCACTGTTGTTCCCCGCCTCGATCCAAGTTGAGAGGCAGGTAAGAAATATTTATTATTATTATTATTATTATTATTATTATTATTATTATTATTATTATTATTAGATTAAAGCTCAGTTATGCAAAAGGAGGAAGGCAGAACAGACTCTGGCAGCCACAAGTTTGAACAGACCAAATTCTAGATTGAAACAAGGCACCTTGCCATAAATTGATTAATTAAGTCTTAAGAATGGATTTATTACAGAGAACTACAGGAGAAAAACGAATAGCCTGATATTTGCACCTTTGCAACAGACCAGCTGAGAGCCGGTGTCATTTGCCAGCTTGGCTTCTCCCTTCCTCCTGGTCTTTTATTCCTGACTTCAGAATAGATACTGTATCTAGGGTGGTCAGTATCGATTTTTTAACCACTTCCATCTTTCCCAAATGCTTGGCTGGTGGTTAGGTTTGGGGAGGGTCTTTTTTTTCCTTAAAAATTGCTCCTTGGAGATAACCAAAGAAACATCATTTGCTTCTTTGGTCTCTTCTGCATTCCAACTGCAAAGAGCCAGGTTAGATCGCTAAGTGACCAGAAGCCAGACTCTGGAGGTGAGGAGGTCTGCGATGATTCTCCTGTGCTGACAGACGAGGGGAGGTTGATGAAGATTAAAAACTGTGACATCTGCGTCATGTTAGCACTTGGAGTGATGCAAGCCAGAGGCCCTCTGCCAAAGGCAGTTTGCCCAGCTCTTGTATTAGCAACACACCCTGGTGACACATGCAAAATGAAACGGAAGTAATGTCTAGTTTCTATGAATGGTATCCTGAGTTTCTTGCATTGGTGAATCAAACCAAAGAGCACCACATGCACACACATGATTTTATATTCAATTTTTAAATGTCTCTCTTCCACAAAGAACGTATCACAGCTGCTTTCCAGGAATATCCCCTCCAAAAGAAGAATATATACAATGGGGCTGGGCATAAGGTTGTGGCCCCTCCCCATATACCACACCAGCCTTTCTCGTGCTAATATCCCCCAGATGTGTTGGGCCATAATTCCCATCATGTGTGCTGGGGGAAATGGGAGTTGTAGTCCAAGACACGTGGAGGGCACTAGGGTGTGGAAGGGTGCCATAACCTTTTTTTTTTTTTAAGGATGCACTCAGGGCTCTTTCACCCAAGACAGAATTTCCTACATGGAAGCCAATTGAAATATATTTATTACATTCTGCATACGTGGTCAATCTACACACAATGAGCATTTCATCCTCATGACAACCCCAGGTAGGAGAGAGTGAGAGAGAGAGAGAGAGTGAGTGAGTGAGAGAGAGAGAGAGAGAGAGAGAGAGAGAGAGAGAGAGAGAGAGAGAGAGATTTGACAAAGGAGCTTGACAGCTGAGCAAGAACTGAAACCAAGACTTCCTATATCCAAGTTTAATATCTAGCCACCATGCTGCATTATATTGTGCCAAGTGGCCTTTGCTCCCTATTTCACTATCAGAAGAACAAATCCACAGGCAGCTGAATATAACCCCACCCCACAAATGTACTAATCATCCAGAGGTGCAAAAATTAGACCCACACCTAGTGAACATCATACCCAGATGTTTATATGACATGTCACCTACTTTTTTTTTTTTAATGTCCAGGACCATACTCTATCCACTGCTGATGTGGGGGACACATTAGCTGCCTCGTCCTGGCTTTTTTCAGCCTTCACGCTCACGGCACGGCACCCATTTTCGTGGGACCAGCCCCGCAGCAGCTCCCTTGATGTGGGCACCCCACACTATGCACCCACTTGTTCAGATGTCTGCCTTTAAAAGAGCACATTCTGCCCTTGCATCACACCTTACTTATACGCATGCAGGCTAAAAAAGAAATACTCACCTTCTTTCGACATACGGCTTTTTCGCCACCTCGCCCTGTTTCTTTCCCAGATCCTTGTCTGTGCCTCTCTCCATACACCCCTGTGCCAAATTCAGTCCCTGGTCCCTACACACAGATGGCCCACAAGTGACTTTCCCCTACAACTAAGCACAGTTCGACATTCCTATATCTCCTGCAACATCCCTGCCCCATAAAGCCATCCCCCCCCCCACACACACCATGTGTCCACAGTCCTGATCTCCCCGTACACGTCCTGTACCCTTTCCCGTGTGTCGTCTTCTTTTTGGTATCTACCCCTCTGATCCTCTCTCTCTCTCTCTTTTCCCACAGTCCTGCTTGCTTGGACGGGCGGATCCTGACCTGCAACTGTCCAATCATAGACATCTGGAGGAGGTTATTTTAAACTTTTAGAATACAGTCTGTGATAGGCTGGGATGCCTGTCATTCTGGAAGGGACAATGCAACGTGTTTTACGCTCCGTCCCTCCCTCCCTTCATTTGCCTGCCGTCATCCACAGATCCTTTATTGACCGCACAAACAGCTGGCCAAAGTAGAGAAAGACACACATTTTTTTTGATTGCGCACACAACACACATCTCAGTTCTCACTCATCCAGGAATTGGGATAATTTTTTTTTTTAAAAAAGTTCCGTGCTCGTCAATCTATCGTTCATCACAAAAACATAAGAACGTAGGAAGAACCATGCTGGATCAGACACTCTGTTCACCCAGAGGCCAACCATTTGTCAACCAGGGACCCACAAGCTGGACTTGAGTGTAACAGCACCCTCCCGCCCATGTTCTCCAGCAACGAGTGTACATAGGCATATGGCTCTGATACTGGAGGTAGTACATCCATCAGGACCAGTAGCCATTGGTAGCCTTCTCCTCCAGGAATTTGTCTAGCCCCTTCTAAAGCCATCCAAATTGGCTTTAGATTCCATTCCTGATCTGGTGATGGATTAAGATGCATAGCAGTTTCAGCTACTTTCCTTCGGTCTCCCCAGGGCTCAGACTTCTTCTTGAGGTTGGTTGTTGTTGTTTAATGAAATGTAGGTGCTGGCTGGAGAGTTTGGCAGCTGCTTACAAACATTCATGTTGTGTGAAACTTATTTTGTTCCTATGGTGCCCACGGCATTTCTTGTTCTCTTGCTGCCACATCCTATTTTAACTACTTGGTTGGAGTGCTTCTTCTTACTGTAAATGCACACACAAAAAAAGAAACTGCGATTGCTTGGTAAAAAGCTTAAGGCACAATCCTATGCATGTTTAGACAGAAAAAAGTCTTACATCTCCCAGCATTCCCAAGCCAACTGGGAGTTGTAGGACCTTTTCTGTCTAAACATGCATAGGGTTGTGCTCTAAGAAAACTAGGTCTGTGCATCAAAGCTCTCAAAAATGGAACAGGATGCTGCAAGAGTGACTTTGAGAATGAGTTTCACACCAGGAAGTCCTGGTTCAAAGTTTGTCCCCACCATGAATTCAGTAGGTGAAGCCACTTTCTCTCTGTCCCAACCTACACTCTCTGATCTACAGTATGGGAATAATATTACTGGCCTACCTTGCAGGGTTGTGTTATAAGGATTACTGTAATCTTTAATGATTTAGAATCAAGTGCTCTACACAATCTTATGCGGGCTTAGGCAGCCTTCAGGCTTGGGAGATCTACAACTAGAACCTTGAGATCCACCACTCAGAGCCAGGTACAAAATGGTGGCTCTGGTGGGCAGAGAGGCATATGCTAAGAATTAAAGAACAGGATGTCTCTCAGTAGGGTGACCATGTGAAAAGGAGGACAGGGCTCCTGTATCTTTAACAGTTGTATAGAAAAAGGATTTTCAGCAGGTGTCATTTGTTTGCATGCAGCACCTGGTGAAATTCCCTCTTCATCACAACAGTTAAAGCTGCAGTTAGCCCTGCCCTCTTTTGTATCTGGTCACTCTAGTATAGCTCTTGCAGCTTTAACTGTTGTGATGCATACACCTGCTGAAATTCCCTTTTCTATACAACTGTTAAAGATACAGGAGGCCTGTCCTCCTTTTCATATGGTCTGAGCATATGCTCAAGCTAGGGATTTGTAATTGGCATCAAAACAACATCCTTTCTTACACAGATCAACTCCTAGTTTTCTTCCACATATTCCTTTTGAGCGAAACGGATGTCTTCTTAATAAAGACCTGTGTTGAAATGTGTTGGGAACACAACCAGTGCATTTGTCTCTTTTTTGATTTTGGGAAACTATGACTTCAAATGCCTTTCTCTGCAAAGCTAGTTTCCAAGCAAGCAACAGCCAGTCTGTTTTCCGGACAGCCAACATGGCGAGACACATCTATTCATTGAATGCAGGCTCAGCGCAACCAGTCCAATTTGATACGCAAACTCTCTTGTGAAAAGGATGGATCTGCCAGGTGTGCTGGTTTCTGCCTGGAACATAAACCATCAATTTGTGCCAAAGGTCAAGAAAGAGGTTGTCAAGATCTACAAGGAAAATGAGTGATCATATGACAGGATTTGCCCAGATTTGTCTGGGGTTTTGACGACAAATCCATGAGGGGGAGGGGAAATCCGGATTTTCCCCCAAAGAGCAGCTCTAATGGGAATTAACAAAAATGCTTATAACTCCATCATTTTTAAAGATAAAAACATGAAACTTGGTACAATGGTAGCTCTTAGGAAGGGCTTTAGTCATACCAAATTTGAAACAGTTCCATTCATCCGTTTATTTTTTAGGGATTTTTTTAAAAATTGAGGTTTTAAAATTATTATTATTTTTAAAATCATCATTTTTAAAGATAAAAGATGAAAGTTGGCACCATGATAGCTTTTAGGTAGAGCTTTAGCCATACCAAATTTGAAACAGATCTGTTCATCCATTGATTTTTAGGAATTTTTTAAAATGTGAGGATTTTTTTAAAAAAATTAAATGTTATTTTTAAAGATAAAGAGATGAAACTTGGCACCATGATTGCTCTTAACAAGGACTTTAGCTATGCCAAGTTTGAAACAGATCTGTCCATCCGTTGAGTTTTAGGATTTTTTAAAAAGTTTGAGGTTTTAAAATAATTTTTTAAAAATAATTTTAACATGGCGACCATGTTGTCCTCCTTTTTGGTTTCCAAAATATGGTCACCCTATAAATGACCAACCTTTGGATTGAATTGCCAATCAATTAGAAGGGGATAGGGCCTGTCCTGGAATAAGCCACAGCCTCTTGAAAAACGTGTCCAGATAAGAACAATTTACTTGGAAATAGTCTTTGCTTGCAGAATAAGTCCCACCTGCACTCTGTTCCCACCCACAAGGCTATATAGAAGGCATTGGACAATATTGTCAATATTTGGCCACAATGTATGCTTTGAGGGCTTGGTTATCAATGTGAGACATTGAATCCTAAAATGGCAGTCAACTGAGGAAAGAACTCTTTCTTCCAAAGTTCTGGGATCTGCCTTAAATCACAACCACCAACCAGCTTGAGAGATTGTACACTATTATTGCTTGTTTGGAGAGAGGGCCTGCCCTGACATGGGGTTGGGGGGCGCGCGACGGGAACAAAATGGCAGTCCAGGAGCAAAGATGGAGAGCTCATGCTAATGTTGGATCCTGGAAAGGATCCTGGTTACGTTTCCAGGGATTTACTAATTGCTGAGGAGCTGGAGGAATCAGAAGACTCAGCAGAAAACTTAAAGGTCAACGTTGCACCTGGACATTGATGTCATGATTGAATAATTGGTGACTTGATTGTTTCAATTAAGGGATTGCAAGCAGTTGCATCACTGTACAGTTAGCCTATAAAAAGGATTGTATTCCCATGTACATGTAACTCACTCACTCCATCTATATATCAGAGCTGTATTGACTGACCGTATGTAAGTATTTGTATTTGTGATTGCCATAACTAAATTATATTTTTATATGCCAGTAAAGGTTTCTTTAAACCTACTGAAAGTCTCAGTCTTAATCTGTGTCTGTGCTGACTTTGCTGGAAACCGCTGCAAAACTCTGTTATAAGGTTATTGGCCAGAAGCCCAGTCTGGCAATAACTAAAATAAGGTTGTAAATATTAGACCATCATATCCCAACAGGTTATGGGCCCAGGTCCCAAAACAACCAGCAAGCAGAGTGGTTACAGCAAGAACAGTAGGACTGAAGGATTAAGCCGTGGTTGATTAAATTCCTGAGCGTCTTTGTTGAAAGTCGTAGGAACAGGCAGCCGGAAAGCTATTTTGTATAGCTGGTGTCTGAAAAATCACACGGAGAGAACTGGCAAGAGTGGTTTTGAATTTAAGGGGGCACTGAGGAAGCTGAAACTGTATAGCTGGTCAGGCCCTAAAAGAAATTAAAACACTGAAGGGGTTGTATATCAGAAAAAACCTGTTAAATTGAAAGTATGGCATTAAACGTTGGGAACACTGTCCCTATGGAATTACTTACAGACGAAAATTATATGTCATGGTCATTCAAATTAGAAATGAGCCTAAGAAATCTTGATTTGTGGGAGGTTGTAACAGATGCCCCAGCAGAAGATTTGAATGCAGCAGATTTACGGGAGTGGAGACGTCGTGCTGAGCGGGCGAAAGCCCACATTGTTTTGTCCATGAGAAATGACCAACTGTCGTATATAAACAGAGAAGACACAGTTGATGTTATTTGGACTAAACTGGGAGCTGTTTATGTTAGGGATACCGCAGGAACTAGAATAAGTTTAACCAGAAAGCTCTACCGCACACTGATGAAAGAGGGAGAAGATGTAAAAGCCCACTTGCAGAAATTAAGAGACTGTTTTGAAAGTCTAAATGCAGCAGGCTTACCTTTGAGTGACGAAATGAAAACGTATGTGGTTTTGTCGAGCTTACCACCGTCCTGGGACGTGCTGGTGACAACTTTAGAAGCAATGCGGATCCAAGACATGACTTTAAATTTGATATCGGGCAGATTGATAGAAGAATATCAAAAGAGGACTTTGAGAAAGTCAGCCCAAAGCAGTCCAGGCGATAAACCAGACGCGTTTGCAAAATGGTCTGGGTATGACGGGGTTAAGGCTTTGGTGAAGAAGGAGGAAAATGAGTCAGCGTTTTCAACTTCGAGAAAGCCCAAACCTAAGAAACCTCTACGGTGCTTCAGGTGCCAGAAGTTGGGACATTTGCAAAAGGATTGTAGAGTTAAATTACAATCAGAGCCCAACAAAGAGGACAGAGGGAAGAATAAATCAGTGCAGCTAGTGACGGCAGAAGAAAGGAGTCAGCTCTGCAAGCAAGCAGGAGGAAAGAGCTTCCAGTGGCTCATAGACTCTGGATCTTCTACAGTGATTTCGAATAGACCTGACTTCTTCCAGGACTTCAGGGACTCTTCTGAAAAATCTATCACGCTGGCTGATGGCAAAAAAGTTCAAGTGTCTGGCGAAGGCTCGTGCAGACTACCTTTTTTGAAAGAATGCTTTGATAATGCATTGTTTGTTCCCAGTTTAAGTTATTCTCTTCTAGGAGTGTCAAGTTTAACAGAAAAAGGTTTCTGTGTGTCTTTTGAAAAAGACAAATGCTTTATTCGGAAGCATGGACTCCTAAGAGGAACTGCAAAGCTGCAGAATGGATTGTATTTTATACAGGACAATCCAAATGAGGAAGAAACTCCAGAGGTGCAAGCAGGTTATATGAAACTTTTGAAAATGTTCCTAACCATGACAATTGCATCCATGTTTTACATAGGAGACTTGGACATTCAAGTTTTAAAGTTCTGAACAAAACTCTGAATTTTTCAGAGGGTCTAAAGGTTCAGAAGTGCAACAATTTTCTGGATTGTTTGGTTTGTAAAGTTGCAAAGTCTAAGGAGAGGAATATTCCACGTGTCAGAGACTGGCGGAGTCAACACGTATTGGGACTGGTGCACATGGATTTGACCGGCCCATTTCCAGAGAGCTATGGAGGAGCCAGATATGCTTTAGTCATTCTGGATGATAAAACCCGTTTTTCGTGGGTATATTTGTTAAAGCACAAATCTGAATGTTTAGGCACGGTGCAGGAATGGGTTAAATTCATAGAGAGAAAACTTCAGAAGCAAATACGTGAGATTTTGACGGATCGTGGAGGCGAGTTCCAATCGAACGGCTTTAAGCAGTTTTGTAAAAAGACTGGCATAAGTCATAAATTATGCAGCCCGAGGACACCGCATCAGAACGGCAATGTTGAGAGGCGCATCGGCGTGCTTAAAGAAAAAATGCAATGTTTATTAAAGGATGCCGAAGCAGAGCCACAATTGTGGGGAGAAGTGTTTGTGGCAGCCAATTACCTTTGTAACAGGACTTGGACTAAAACCATAAATAACATTCCTTTCTTTTTGCTTTACAACAGGAAACCAAATCTAAAGCACTTGAGAACTTGGGGGAGTTTTGCTGTTGTAAATGTTCCAATTTCACAGAGACGTACTTTTTCTCCGAAGGGAATTAAATTGAGATTCGTAGGTTATGATCACAACAACTGGAGGTTCTTGTGCAAAGGGGGAAGGATAGTGGTCTCTAGATCAGCTAACTTTAGTGAAGCGAATTGGAAAAAGGTGCATGACAACCCGGAAGTGCTGGTAGAACTAGAAAGCAGGCAGGAGCCTGAATTGTTGGTTAACCGTCAGAGTACTAAGACTCAAGAGTTAAGGCAGGAAGAGCAGCAGGAAGAAGCTCCAAGACGCAGTCAAAGAGTTAATAAAGGCATACCACCAAAACGGTACGGCTTTGAAGCTTGCTGTGTGAATTATGAGCCTAGTTCGTACTCTGAAGTAAAGAAGTTGAATTCTTTAGAGAGGCAGCAGTGGGAAAGTGCCATGCAGAGAAAGTTAGACAGTCTCAGAGAAAACGGAGTGTTTGAAGAGACGAGTTTGCCAGTAGGGCAAAAATCTCTAACTTGCAGATGGGTATTTAAACTCAAGCAGCTAGAAACAGGGGAGCAGAGGTTCAAGGCTAGGCTGGTCGCCCGTGGGTTCAACCAGGTTAAGGAGGTCGACTATGACCAAACTTTCGCCCCAACAGCCAAATCAGAGACTTCGCGTTTGTTTTTGACTATTGCAGCCAAAGAAAACCTTAAAGTGAGGCAATACGATTTTCAAACTGCCTATCTCAACGCACCAATCGTTGAGAAAATTTATTTAAGGAAGCCTGAAGGTTTAGAAACAGATGACAACACCGTGTGGTTTCTAAAGAAGGCGATTTATGGGCTTAGGCAGAGTGCTAGGTGCTGGAATTCTTTACTGAACAATACTCTGGTGAGTGAAATGGGATTTGTAAGAAGCCTAGCTGACCCTTGTCTTTATACAAAGGGAAAAGGTAAAGCCTACAAGGCTATTTTGATTTATGTGGATGATTTGATAATATCTTGTTCTAGTGACGCTGAAATCAACAAAGTAGCTGAGCAGCTGAGTAGCAGGTACAATTTAAAATCCCTAGGTGTTGTAAAGAATTATCTAGGAGTTGAAATCAACAGGGCAGAAGATGGAAGTTTTTTGCTAAGTCAAAAGCAAAAAATTCTGAGTTTGCTGGAACGGTGTGGAATGTCTGAATGCAAACCAGCAAAAAGCCCTATGGAACTGGAAGACCTAAAGAATCTACAAGGAGAGGACTTTAGTGATCCAGGCTTGTATCATTCAGTGGTGGGAATGTTGATGTATTTAGTGAATTGGTCAAGGCCAGATTTGTCTGCTTCCGTCAACATTTTAAGCAGGTTTGTTGCTAAACCAACTGTGCCTGCTTGGCAAGCAGTGAAAAGGATTTTGAGGTATTTGAAAGAGACCTTAAATCATAGCTTGAAGTTATCTGCCGAGGCAGATAAGAAGTTGTTATGCTATGTGGATTCAGACTGGGGTGGCTGTGTCGAGGACCGCAAATCCACGTCTGGATACGTTTTGACATTTGGAAAGGCACCGATATGCTGGAAGTCCAGGAAGCAAGCGTTTGTTTCTATATCGTCTTGCGAGGCTGAGTATGGTGCTCTTTCTGAACTGTGTGGAGAAGTTACTTGGCTAATTCAGTTAATAAAGGACTTTTAGGTCCCGGTGGAGAAGCCAGTGACAGTTAAAGTTAAAGCACATAGCCAACACAAAGAAAGTGGAAGTTAGTTTATTGTGAGTCTAAAGAAAACCTTGCTGACATGTTCACAAAACCACTAGGTCCCACCAAACACAGGGAAGTTTGTGAAACTTTAGGTTTCAGGGAGGACAAATGTAAATAACTGTACAATGTGTTGTTAAATCCAGTGTAAACATAAGAAGGGGTGTTGGATCCTGGAATGGATCCTGGTTAGGTTTCCAGGGATTTACTAATTGCTGAGGAGCTGGAGGAATCAGAAGACTCAGCAGAAAACTTAAAGGTCAACGTTGCACCTGGACATTTATGTCATGATTGAATAATTGGTGACTTGATTGTTTCAATTAAGGGATTGCAAGCAGTTGCATCACTGTACAGTTAGCCTATAAAAAGGATTGTATTCCCATGTACATGTAACTCACTCACTCCATCTATATATCAGAGCTGTATTGACTGACCGTATGTAAGTATTTGTATTTGTGATTGCCATAACTAAATTATATTTTTATATGCCAGTAAAGGTTTCTTTAAACCTACTGAAAGTCTCAGTCTTAATCTGTGTCTGTGCTGACTTTGCTGGAAACCGCTGCAAAACTCTGTTATAAGGTTATTGGCCAGAAGCCCAGTCTGGCAATAACTAAAATAAGGTTGTAAATATTAGACCATCATATCCCAACAGCTAAGTCATGATAATGGTAATTATGGCAAAATGACTCATAAAGTATGTGATGCATCAAGGTGGAGTAGATAACTGCACCACAAATTCTGAAAGTGCAGATTTTTGGTGCACAAGTGTGTTCTGGTTCGCATATATGTTCAGGAGGTGAAAAATGGGTACTTTTATATAAAAGTTGAGACTGAACAAATTTCTCCTCCATCCCCACTTCCAAACTGTTCATGCTAGTGATACTGAAAGGAAACCTCCTCCCTGCCCCTTTTGGGAATGCCACCTTCCACCATTCTACTTCCTTTTTAGAAAATAGGAGGGACCTGGGATATCACCACTTAACAGAATATTATTACTGAATATAAAGAAAATGTGAGAAACATTTGAGAAGACTATAATAGAGTCTTCCAGCATCAGCGGCAAAGTTAGGGAATTTAAAACTCTGGACTTACAGAGACCCCATCTTTACATGGCAATTTGTATTACTTCACTTACTTCAAAATGTGGTAAGTCCACCCTGCAGCATTTAGGCCCTGTCCTGCTGGCTGGGGATGATGGGAGTTGTAGCCCAATAAATCCAGAGGGTACCAGGCTCGGGAAAGCTGGTGTATTCTAATGGGGAGGGGGTGGAGTAGAGTTAGAGATAGAAAAAGGTTTGTAAACTGGAAAGCTCAACACCCACGAAATGTAATGAGGTAGCGCCTAATTGGCTGCTCACATAATGAGAAGCCACCGTGGAGGAATTTTGAATATTCATGCCGCAGCAAATAATATTATTATGGATGTTGGCTTTTTTTAGGGTAATTGACCAGGGCGTGGGAAGTAATGACAGGAGACTGTCTGCCCATAGATGAAAATCTGTCTTGAATATTTTGAAGGAGCTAACCCCAGGAGCTTCAGGGAGTGGGCAGGAGTGTGTTGGCTGAACATGAAGTGCTTGCTATACACTGGGGATCTGCTATGTTTCTGCTCTCTCTGGAGATCTGATGTGGGTAGCATCTCTGCTGCCTTGTTGGAAAAGTGATTGTTTACCTTTAAACAAAGCAAATATTATAAAGACATCCTAAGTCTCTAGTAATTTCCCACCAAAGGAAACTACGCTCTGCACTGTTGCCCCTGGAACTGCTTAATACTCAGATTGTTGTTGTGTTGTTGTTAACCACTCTGAACAACCCATCAACAAGCCATGGGTTCTCAAGGTGGCTTGTTTGAGAAAAATAAACCACACTACATGGCTAACAAGCCACCATGCGGAAAACACGCTGTGTTCAGACGACACAATAACCCACCCTGTGGAAAACATACTGCATTCAGACAACACATTAATCCACCATGCAGAAAACGTATAGCGTTCAGACAACATGATAACCCATGGTGGGTTAGTGTGTTGTGTGAACTCGGCCATTTTCAAGTTTCACAGACCATCCAGCAGATTAAGCACTGTATACAGTAAAGAGCACTTCATAAATGACAAATTGCCAAACAACAATTAATATTTGTGTATGTCTCCCTTTCTATTAATTAAGTAGTATTTCTTAAACAATTATGTAGTCTCTAGCACTTTTTAAATAGGTTTTAATTTGTTTCTCTGGGTTTTTAGTAGCCTGATTTCAAGAAACTTAGTGTTTCCCATGACTTTACTTCCATGCCAGCACAATCTTCATTTGCTAAATTCCTGTGGATCAGGCTGCTTATTAAACTATACATAGACAGGCACAAAAGCTCTGGACTACCCTATTTCTTCGATTCTAAGATGCACTTTCCCCCCATATAAACATCTCTAAAAATGGGGTGCATCTTAGAATCGCGGGTGTGTCTTAGGTTTTTTTCCCCCCTGTTGGTGGTACTGAAATTAGTGTGCGTCTTACAATCGATGGCATCTTACAATCGAAGAAATACGGTAGTTTGAAAGCTGGCACTTCCAGATATATGATGTGTAGACCCATAAGTTTTCTTTGACTAAGAAGTGGGATGTTGTGTGTAGAGGAGACAAACAATAGATGTTGGAAGACAGGAGTTGGGCAACTCTGTAAAATAAAAGGTTATATGTATTAATTAGCCCACCAATGCCAGGATATCTATGATATCACCAACACCTGTTTTATAAATGGACACCGTTCATCATAATGCAATTGTCATTCCCTATACTTTGTGCATTTTATTTCTCTGTCACCTCACTGTTTACAGTAAGAACAAAAGAAGCAAAGGCCCATCTTTGGCATTCTGTTCCCAGTGACCAACCAGATTTTTTATCTGAAGCCCACAAGCAGGACATGAGCGCAGCTAGTGCCATGTTCCTCAGCAGCCAGAAACATTCTGCCTCTGATCTTAGAGGAAATATACAGCCATCGGGACCAGTGACCATCGATAGCCAGGTCTTCTGTGAATTTTCCTAGTTTCCCCTGTTCAAGCGGGTGGCCATCTTCCGATAGCGAATCCCATAGTTCACCTAAGTGTTGTGTGAAGGAATACTTCCCTTTTATTTGTCCTGAATCTTCCACCATTTTTTGGATGAAGCCAAATAGTATTATGAGAGAGGTTTTCTCCCTATTAGCTTTCTCCATACCGTGCATCATTATAGACACCTCGATCATGCCCATCCTATCATTTTTCGCTAGTCTACGAAAGTTTATGCCATAATAAATGTATTAGGGCACAATCCTATGTCCTACAACTCCCAGCATTCCCCAGGCTGGGGGAATGCTGGGAGTTGTAGGACTTTTTTCTGCTTAAACATGCATAGGATTGCGCCCTTCCGTTTTTAAGGCTCACAAGTTGTTGTTGTTGTTGCACAGGCTAAAATGATCTCCCCACTGGAAAAAGTTAATGCTTAATCCCGGGGCGTGGGGAACAAGAGCAGAAGGAAAGAATCATTTGCAGAGGAACTTCCTGTTGGGAAAAAAAATCCCCTTTAATTCGCGGACTCTCGAGTTTGATCTGCATGCTGGGAATTTTCATTTGAGCGTGTGTGTCTAATGGATCAAGGTTCAAACCTCTCGCACAAGAAACGCCCTGGTAGGAATTATAACGGAGTTTTCCCCCCTCCTTGGATTAGGAATGTCATTCAAGGAAGGGGGCGGGGAAGGGGAATGGATTTGATCCATTTAAGGAACTGGTCTAAATGTGCACGTGGCTTTCCCTTTTTCTGGCCAAATATCGTCGGGTCTTTTAGAAAGTTCAGTCAGGCGACTGGGGAGGGTCTCAGAGCAGAAAGGGAGATGAAGGCTTGGTGAACTTTGTGGGGAAATAGTGACGCTGGAAAGGAAGGGGCTACAGCGGGGGCTGAAGACTGCGGGAGGCCTTGGCTGCAAACGAAGCCTAGAATTCAGGAGCGGAACCCACGCCTGATTTTATATGTTTGTTACATTTATATGTCGCCTTCCCCCCCCCCACCCCCAAGGAGCCCAAGGGGGAGTACATGATCCTTTTCTCCATTTTATCTGCACAACAACCCTGTGAGGTAGGTAAGACTGAGAGTCAGCGATTGGCCCAAAGTCACCCAGTGAATCTCGTGACGGAAGGGGGGTGGGGTTGAACCCCGGCCTCCCCAGTCCTAGTCCAACATTCTTAACTATGACACTACCCTGGCTCACTTTGCTTGTGGGAGTTATGGTGAGTTCAAAGCGAGGAGGGGAGCCCTTGGGGGGAAATCAGCGCCTTTCACTTCCCCTCGCTTTCAAGCCTAGAAAAAGTGATGGCAAAAGTAAATGGCACAGAGCTGGAAAAGTGCAGGGGAAAAGGCAACCCATATGACCGTGGGGGTTGCTGGTATGATGCACTGTGCCTACGAGGAAAGGTGGTTTATGAAGGTGGAGTGTTGGATTACAGTTCTCATAGTCCCCAGTATACTTGGGTGATCATATGAAAAGGAGGACAGGCTCCTGTATCTTTAACAGTTGCATAGAAAAGGGAATTTCAGAAGGTGTCATCTGTATATATGGAGAACATGGTGAAATTCCCTCTTCATCACAACAGTTAAAGGTGCAGGAGCTATACTAGTGTGACCAGATTTAAAAGAGGGCAGGGCACCTGCAGCTTTAACTGTTGTGATGAAGAGGGAATTTCACCAGGTTCCCCATATATACAAATGACACCTGCTGAATTCCCCCCCCCCAATGCAACTGTTAAAGAGACAGGAGCCCTGTCCTCCTTTTCATATGGTCACCCTAACTGCCAGTATACTCCATTAATATACACTGGCTCAATTGCCTTCAACATTCCATAGGTCCTGGGAATAGTCACAGTACATAGGCCCTTGTTAGGTTGCTATGCTGCGTTTTAAACACTTCTCTTTATTTTAACTTACAAACTAGTCTATTTCTGTGTGCCTAGGAGTCTCCCTAAGTACATTTATTTATTTATTTACAACATTTATGTACCGCTCCACATCTAAAGAGATTCTGGAGGGGGTGATCTGTAAGAGATAAAATAATAACTCTGAAATTCACTGCCTTGTTTTAATTCCATGATTTATACGTATTCTGTCATGGCAGCCTTCTTAAACTAGTGGCTTCCAGATGTTTTGGATGACATCTGTAATTCCCATCATGGTCTTGCTGTCTGGGAATTATGGGTGTTGCAGTCCACATCTGGAAGGCACAAGGTTGGGGGAGGCGGTGTCATGGAGATTGCTTTTAATAAAAACGCATCTGTTCATTTTGTTTTTAATAATGACTTACTAGTTTTTTGACAACAGACTGTTCTGTCCATTCTGAGGAAAATAATAATAAACTAGCTGTACCCTGCCACGCGTTGCTGTGGCTCAGTCTGGTTAAATTGAAAAGAAAGAAAAGACAAAGCGGATGTTTCTAATATGTTTAATTTCACAATGCTTGTGGATATACAATATTTTTAGTTGTTCCATTGTCTGTGTAGATATAGAGATTGTCTGGTTTGCCGACTCTAGAACACGCAACATATAATTGTCCATGTGAGAAGCAATCTGTGTCTAGATCTAAACCTCACAATTCTAAAGATTGGCCCTGAGCTTTGTTGATGGTGATTGCAAACGCCAATCGAATTGGGAATTGCAATCTCTTAAATTGAAATGGCATATCTGTTGGAATCATAGGAATGCGAGGAATGAGGACATCTTCACCTTTGAAAGGTCCTGTCAAGATTGATCTCCGACTATAACAATTGCCACTTCGTCTATAGTTGGAGCATTGAATCTTTGCACATGTTCTCCAGCAGGCGTTTTGTCAGCATGAATAACAATGTTGTGTGTATCAGATGGCATCATGTCAATTGCTGTTTTGAACAAATGTACTAAATTGTTTTTTTCGTGAAGTAGCTGTTGCAGTTTTGAAACGATGGACCTTTTTATGCCAGTATAAATTCCGCAGCGTGCATTCAATTCATCATTGCCATCACCAATGAAATACATTTGTAGGAATTTATGTTGACTATCTTGAAACGGAAGGAAGGAGCCGGCTTTATGATAAATTTGTCCTTTGACTTTGAAAGTTGGCATAAAAGGAGCTGTGATGATTTCTGCGCCGAACGACGTCATTTGGAAGCATGAGTTGTATTTCCTGATGTTAGATAGGAAATGCTTTGATTCTGCGGTATATCCGGCAAGCAAAGTTTGTAATGGCTCTGGTGGTTCTCCAAGTTGAGGCAGTTTAATTTTTCCAGCAGCGCAACACATTCCTTTTGTTTCTCCATTAAATTTAAGAGCCTTGCAATAAGGACACACTTCAGTCATAGTGCCGATGAGAACATGCCGCCTCAAACTATAATCATCAGCTGGGTTGTACCGGAATGCAAGGTGATTGTAATCGTGTGATTGTTTACCACGGAGTCGTGTTTGACGCTGATGTGCTGTTTCTCGTTGACGTCTTTCAGCCACTCTCAGCCTGTCGCGTTCATTCTGTTGAGAACAAAGCAGATCTGAAGCTGTAGAATGCGATTGCTGTGCTCTCAACCTTGCATCCTCAAGTCTGGCTGAACGTTGCTTGGCTGGTTCCTTGGCACGTATTTGAGGCATTCTTTTTCTTTTTTTCTCGTTTGCTGATGCCCGTTCTTCCTCAGTCTGATTTGCAATTCCCGTTCTTCCTCAGTCTGATTTGCAATTTCTCGTCGCAGTGCTTCTGCTCTGCGAGTATGACAACCTAAGTGTGATCTTCTGCAAGGCATTATTTGGATGAAGTAAAGCAGATTGTTTGGTTTTTAAAAAAGGATGTTTTACGGTGAGGAGGTTAGTGGAAACCCCTGGCAGTTACCTTTCTTCAGAACGTGTAACTGTCACAGGTGTGACATCTATATTCACTCAGCCAATTGTGAGAGAACATGCAAATAGGAGAGGACGCAGAGGCAGTGGATTGGCCTACTGGTTGGCGATGTCACAATGATCAGCAGGACTGGTTTTGAGGAGGCCTATTTCTTTGATTTTAAGACAAACTTTTGACCCCATATAGAACATAGTTACATAACAACGCTCACGTATTCGAATGCAACGTTGTGTCAAAATTTCAAAGCAATCGGTGAAGAACTTTCGGAGATATAATGTCTGTTTTGAACGAACATTTACATTTTTATTTATATAGATAGAAGAAGACTGTCTGCACCTGGACGGGGTTGCACTCTCCCTAAAGGATCGGGTCTGTAGTTTGGGGGTGCTCTTGGATCCAGAACTGTCACTTGAGGCACAGGTGAACTCAGTGGCAAAGAGCACCTTTTATCAGCTTAGGTTGATATACCAACTACGCCCTTATCTGGACAGAGATAGCCTAGCTACAGTTATCCATGCTCTGATAACCTCTCGCTTGGATTACTGCAATGCGTTGTATGTGGGGCTGCCTTTGAAAACGGTCCGGAAGCTTCAGCTGGTACAAAACAGGGCAGCCCGTTTACTAACAGGGACTGGCCGGCGAGATCACATTACGCCAGTCCTTTTCCAGCTTCATTGGCTGCCAGTCCAGGTCTGGGCCCGATTCAGAGTGCTGGTATTGACATTTAAAGCCCTAAACGGTTTGGGGCCAGGTTATTTGAAGGAACGCCTCCTCCCATATGTACCTGCCCGGACCTTAAGATCATCTACAGGAGCCCTTCTCCGTGAGCCCCTGCCAAAGGAAGTGAGGCAGGTGGCTACTAGAAGGAGGGCTTTCTCCGCTGTGGCACCCCGGTTGTGGAATGAACTCCCCAGAGAGGTCTGCCTGGCGCCTACACTGTACTGCTTTCGTCGCCAGCTGAAGACCTTTTTATTCTCTCAATATTTTAACACTTAATTTTAACTTAAATTTAAATCTTACTGTTTTAACTCTGTATTTTAATCTTATATCAATTTTGCTGTGTGGTTTTTATCCTGGTTGTGCTTTTTATACTGTATTTTGTAATTGTGCTTTTAACCTGTTGGGTTGTTTTATTGTGGTTTTAATTTTTGTGAACCGCCCAGAGAGCTTCGGCTATTGGGCAGTAAAAAAATGTAATTAATAAATAAATAAATAAATAAATCACCTACAGGGGATGCAACTATCACACTAGTCCTGTTGAGTTTCTGACCCAGATGGAGTTGGAGAAAACGGCTGAGGCATTGCAGGTGTTTCAAGGCTCACAGCTAGAAGCACAATCCACTCAAGTTGGAGCAGACCCCACCAAGAGTGGCATCTCCAAAGGGGAGCGAATCTGTCAGCCCCTACAAGCAATAGGTGAGGTGCAGAATACACAAATCGCTAGATAAATTGCATGAGTTCTGTCCTCCCATGTTGCATTGTAAACTCACTTGCCAGTTAGCCCATGATGCAGTGAAACAATATTGTGTTGTGTTTGTAAGGGCTGCTAAAGAATGGTAAAAGGATGACATGTTCCACACTTTCAGTGTCTGCTTATGATTGGTGGGGTGGATAATAAATAATGATTTTTCAAAAGAAGCATTTGTTAAAACAAAGTAGACAGGGTTTGATTATTTATTTATTTAAAAATCAATTATGTCAACATATCCTTTAAAAGAGAAGTGGGCAACTTGTGCCCCTATAGGTTTTTGACTACAACACCCATCAGTCCCAGTCAGCATAGTCAATTGTGTGGGGCAATGGGAGTTCTAGGCCAAAACATCTGCAGGGCCCCAAGTTGCCTGCCCGTGCTTTAAAAGTAGTGTGGTTTAAAATGAAATCTGAGGTTGTGGGCTCTCCCACACTAGAGGCATTCAAGAGGCAGCTGGACAACCATCTGTCAAGTATTCCTGCATTGAGCAGGGGGTTGGACTCAATGGCCTTTTAGGCCCCTTCCAACTCTACTATTCTATGATTCTATGTTCAAGTCTACACTGTTTCATTCCATGAGTCTCTGTCAAGCACCTTGAGTGAATGGCTCCCCCTCATGGCAATTTGTGGTAGTGCCTGTGACGCTTTCTCATAATGTCAAATGTGTCCCTGGGCCCGAAAAGGTTACCTACCCTCTGGTTATAGCAACCAATTAGTGTACATGCTTGTTCAGGAAATATCTGAATTAGAATATCTGACACTTGACTTAAATCAGTTAGCCCTAGTGAATGGAATGAAGGTTCTAATACGTGTTAGTGATTTGAAACTGGGGAAGGGGGGCATTATTCTGGATTAATTATTCCAGAGTAAAGGGGTGTGCTTTTGTGTGTATAAGGTGTGGAAAGCAGAGACCTTTCATGACTTCACCAAGTATGAACATACTCTGTGCATCAGAAGAAAATTGCTTATATACGGAGCATGTTCTAGTTTCTGTGATAATGGATAGTATTTGCCTTTGTATAAGTGAACTCATCCTATATGCTTTAACTTCCTGTCTTCGTTCTTTGCAATTTCCCCCCTGACTCCAAACAGGGCCTGACTGCCTCTATCCTCAATATGTGCTCCTCCCAATTGCAAACAACGGTGTTCTGGTCTGCAGCCTTGTGCCAAACTCTCCCTTGGTCCAACCAGCACTTTCTGGACCTGTGACAGCCCCTCAAGGAACACTGATTTCCCTTGGACCTGTGGCGGCCACCCAAGGAATGCTAGGTCCCAATGGACTTGTGGCGGCCCCTCAAGGAACACTGATTTCCCTTGAACCTGTGGTTGCCCCTCAAGGAACACTGATTTCCCATGGTCCTGTGGTGTCTCCCCATGGAACGCTAGGTCCCAATCAACCAATGGCGGCCCACCAAGGAACTCTGGTTTCCTGTGGACCTGTGGTGGCGCCCCAAGAAACGCTAGGTTCCAATGGACCTGTGCCTGCCCCCCAAAGAATGTTAGTTTCCCATGGACCTGTGGCAGCTCCCCCCCAAAAGCTGGTGTCCCACAGACGTTTAGTGATGCCCAAGTTGACCTTTGATGATGTGGCTGTGATGTTCTCCAAAGACGAGTGGATCTTGCTGGATGGGGAACAGCAGCAGCTCTACCAGGATGTCATGCTGGAGAATTACTGGAACTTGCTCTCTGTGGGTGAGTGTCCCCTTTGCTTTGTTGTGTTGTGATAGTGATGGTGGATTCCAATTTGGGGAATTCCTGAAAGTTCGGTAGGCTGACTTTGTCTAATTCTGTCAACCTGCCCACCTCATTAGCTAGGTGTAAATAAGAGACAGGGTTAGATTCCCCACTCACTGGTGGGGTTTCTGAGAATTTCTTACTTACACATTATCTCAGTAATCATCACAACAACCCTGTAAGATTGTTCTTAATTGTTTTCCTTCCATGGCAGGCCAAAAGAATTAATTAATTTTAGGCATTTTTATCCCATCTTCCAAATAACATCCTAGAGCTGGCTTACAAAACTTTCAAAATAAAATACATCATTAAATTATACAAACACATTCTAAAAGCAACAATTTTAAACAGTCAGTTAATCACTGTAAACAGATTAAAGGAGCCCTCCTCTGGGTATTTAGAGAGAAAGAGTCCTATAACTCCCAGCAAACATGCTGGCTGGGTGTTTTTTTCTGTCTAAACATGCATGGGATCATACCCTAAAACAAAATCAATGCAGCCTTGTGTATACCAACTTGCTCAATCACCATAGGTGATCAGGAATTCCATGCAGGCGAGCAAGAGGGATGGTTCACTCTTTCTGTCCTCTAACAGCCCACTTGATTTCTGTGCTATCTGTGGAAGAAGGAAAATCCCTTTTTCTGCAACCAGCATGGAAATGCAGAGGGCTTGTTGAGGTAGATGTCTCTATTCCTCCTCCTTCAGTTTGCTGGTAGACAACTCTTTTATATATAGCCAGCCCAGAGGCTAGAAGCCTTTCTTTCCATTTGGCCCATGGAGAATGGGGCTTCCCCTCTTTCAAGACCAGCATGGTAATGCTAAGCCACTTGGCTGTTAGCAGGCTAGTAAGGATGCTTGCAGACTAATCCACTTTTGTTGGCTTATTTACAGTCTTGCTTAAGGCCACCTACTAAATGTGCAGCAGAGGCAAAATTTGAACCAGACATTACCTGGTTCCCAGCTCAGTCTCTTAACCGCTAGCACACTACATTCGCTTTAGATAGAAGCTGCCTGTGTGCCCTCAGGTTTTTCTCTATAGCCACAATTACTAGAAGCTTGTGTTTTGGAAACAACCTAAAACTTGAGATACTGAACGCTGCATCAAATAATGGGTCCACATGGGGAAAGCGTGTGTGTGAAATAGAGAAAGCTCTGGTTTAATGTAGAGGAAGAGGGGACCAGTGACTAAGATGGTTGCATTCTCTAGGATGGGTTTTAGCCAGAGTTGGTAGCATTTTGTTTTGTTTCATTTTTATCCCATCTTTCATCTGTTGGAACTCAAGGCACTGTTAAGCCTGTCCCCCATCTGAACATTGACCAGATCTAGGTCTGCTTAGCTTTAGCAAGGTTGATGAATCACGTGACAAATTATGCCCTCCTTGTTCTGTTATAATTCTGGGTTAAATTCAGACTTAGGCCTTAGCTAGATCTAAGGATTATCCCAGGCAAATGAAGGGGTCGTCCCTGCCTGCTCCCGGGATCCCCTGTGTGTCATTTGGATGCACAGGGATGATCCTGGGACGATCCTGGGATATGGGCCTGGTCTAGCCATGGCCATCGTAATACGTAGAGTAGATCTACAGAAATCATTGGGTTATTAGTCATCACTAACTATAAGTTCCATTGAATTCAATAGGTTTGCTCTCTAAGTATGACTAACGGCACCATCCTATGCATGTTTAGACAGAAGAAAATCCTAAATGTATATAGGATTGTGCCCTAAGTTTGGATCCAACCTTCTGGTCTTTAAGAGTCTTGTTCACACTATTTTCTTATCTTTCTTTTGTTTATTTGAAAAGCAGTTTGAGGCTCCATCTTTCCATTGGTATGTTGACTGCTCTTCCAACTTGTAATCCTTCCTGATATTTTTGGGGCAGGGTTTAAAATACGTAAGCCGGACCTCATCTGCCTGATGGAGGAAGGGACGAAACTGTGGGTCCCAGATATGTACGATTCCAAGGCCACGAAACCAGAACAAGGTGAGGAGAATCTGTGAGTTTCTCTGTGTGGCTTTGCATTCCCTGGTTGCCTCTTCAACCATCTGTAATTGTGTAGTATTACTTAGTACTGAAATGTGCATTTTAAAACACTTAGAGTCAATAGAATTGTATGTATGTTGCGTTTTGGGTTTGGTCATATTACCCCCAACCCACCATTCTCAAAGTGACCCCAACCAAAGGATGTTTAGCAATTGACAATGGTTTCTTTCCTACATTTTGAGAAGCTGTGTGGTCCCATGAGCTGAGGTTTGTAGATCTTGAGACCTGTCCTTGACCCTAAGGCCTAGAAACTTGCTTTAAAAACATTTATTTATTTACACCGTTTGTACACCACTCCACATCTATACAGATTCCGGAGCAGTGAACAAGAGATAAAAATGAACAAAAGATAAAACAAATGAAACATGATATTAAAATTGTTCTTTAAAAAACAGAGTGCCAATAAAAGCGAGGCTAGTCAGCCAAGGAAGGCTTCCTGGCAAAGAGCTGTTTTCAGGGGGCACCAAAAGCAATGCAGTGTTGATGCCTGCCAGGTCTCTAGAGGCAGGGAGTTCCATAGGAAGGGTGGACTTCACTTGGACCATAGGTCCATGTGGAACCACCAGAAGCATGCCCTGAGATGACCTTGGTGATCGGTCAGGTTGGTGAGGGAGAAGGTGCTCTCTCAGGTAGCCTTGTCTCAAGTTGTTTAGGGCTTGAGACATTCAGGGGCAGCACCAATGAAGGGGTTGTTTCCTCTGGGGAAGAGAGTGCTGGAGCCAGAGGTCTACAATTTGGGGCCAACCTTAACTGGTTAAGCCCAAAATTAAGGTCGCAAGTCTCCTCCTCCTGCCAGTCCTCCTGCCGATTCCAGCAAGGTCCTTATGCCTGGCTGGGTGCTGCTGGTCCTTGAACATGTGCTGAGCGCCTCCAAGCAGCAGCATCCAACCCTCCCCCAGAAGAAGGCTGGGGAGTTTGCCAGCTTACACGCTTCTGCTTAAACCTCTTTCACCATTTCAGAGACGCCTGATCACCTCTCCCCGCTCCTTCCCTCCCTCTGCCATTATTTTCAGACCCCTGCCCGCCGACAACCGGCTTGCCTCCCTATACCTGTGCCGCGTGCTTGAAGTCCTTCCGGAGCAGGTGGTCCTTGCGGCGCCATGAAGGCGTCCACACAGGAGTCAAGCCTTTCCAGTGCCTGTCGTGCGGGTGCTGTTTCAGCCAGGCCTACCGACTGCAGCGGCACCGAGCCTTGCGCGAGGGCCTCGCCAAGCCCCACGACTGCCCCTGCTGCACCAGGCGCTTTTGGTGCCGCATGGGTCTCTCCCAGCATTTGCGCAGCCACGCCGGGCAGCAGCCCAACGCCTGCCTGGTTTGCACAAAGCTAAGCAGGCCCGGCCACGCTAACCTTGAGAACGAGGGCAGAACGGCTGTGGGTGACGGCTTCCCCGAGGGGGCGCATGACACAGGGGGATGTTCTCGAACGTTCTGCACGGGGCAGCTTCCTGTCGCCGGAAAGCCGCAGGGGCCCATTATGCTGCAACCGGGGATCCTTTCTCATTCCTGCTTCCAGTGTGGTAAATCCTTCTCCAGCTGCAGGCTGCTAGCTAGGCATTGCCTCAGCGTACACACGGCCCCGGCCGAGCGTCTCCACCAGGGCCTCGTCTGTGGCAAGAGGTTTGTGTTCTCTTGGAAGCTGCAGGAGCACGTGGATACCCACGACCACAGGCTGAAGCTGCACCCCTGCCTGGAATGCGGGAAGCGGTTTTTCGGTCAGTCCAAAGTCCGGCGCCACCAAATGGTGCACACTGGTGAGAAGCCTTACCCCTGCCCTTGCTGTGACCGTCGTTTCTGCCAGAAATCATATGTGGCCGTTCATGTGAAAATGGCCCATGGTGCAGGGAAGGTCAGAGCGCCTCTACGCAGTTGGCATAGCGGGGCTGGTAGAAGCAGGGCAAAAGCTAGCGAGGAGCGCAACCCTCGGCTACCGGAGGCAGCGCGAAGTCAAGCAATCACAGCGGCGGATGTGAAATCCACATTCGCGGTATAGCGCCTCGGCTTTTCGTTCTGCAGTCCTCTTCATACTACACCCCACTCCATGGCAACCCCCCCCCCCCAATCAATTTTGTTAAGATAAATGTAGATTTTGCATTCTGGAGCAATTCTTTCATCTTGCTGAATACTTTTAAACGTTCAAATATTTCATCTGTCAGCTGAAATAAAGTACGTATCTGTGTGACTCAGTGTGTGTGCGCGCATGTGTAATTACGTGAATTTTTGAGAATTTGTAAAAAATATGTTACTACTTTATGTGGCATCATAACATGACACAGCAAATCCCAACCGGGTGCTCTCCAAATGTGTTGGATTACAGCTCCGAGAATCCCCCATTCAGGGGTATTCTGGGAGTTGTAGTCCAACATTTCTTGAAGGTGACAGGTTGGAAAAGGCTGACATCACATAACGGTCCAGCATCCTGTTTTTGACATTGGCCAATCGCATACCTCTGAGAAGCCTGACAACAAGATCTGCCCTCCATTGTTGCTGCCCAAAAGCTGGTAGTCAGTGGTGCACTGCCTCTGTACCTGGAGGTTCTAGTTAGCTATCATGACTAGTAGCCATTGATAGGCTAATCCCAAACACTCTTATTTGGGAGCAAGCTTAAAAAATTTCAGTGCAACCCATATTATGCATGAACTCAGTCCTATGCAAGGACCTTTTGCAGACATCCCCAGCCTTTTTAGGTGGGTGAGCACATTTTTAATCCTGAGAACGTTAAGAGTGCTCTCACAAAACAGCTTCCATGGGGGCATCTTGCCCATCCAGAATATTAAGAAATAAAAATCAGATTGGGCAGGGAGTCTGCCGGCTGACATAAGAGGTGCCCGTAGGAGACCCCGGGAGTTTTGGACTCTTCCTTCCGAGCAAACATGCTTGGGATCCCGCTGCAGACATTGGAGTTGTCAGTGAGAGAAGGTGGCTATTGTAATGGAAGATGCTGGTGGGTGTTTTTTACCAATAGGATTGCTAACTATATTACTGGCCTTGCTCCTGCGCCTTTAAAAACAGCAGGGCAGACAGAACATTTAGCAAATTGTACTTTTCTTGGCATGTGGGGAAGTTGGGAAAATCCTTGCCCACTAGATTTTCTGTCTGACTGACATGCCCCCGTAAAAGGAGCAGGGCCAGGTTAACTTTTTTTCAATCCCACTGACCTTTTTCTTTCTTTTGAGCAACGCCACTGGCCTGTTTTCTCCCCACTGTGCCTCAGAGCCAGCGCTATGAGTTTGGCTTCCTAAGGCTGGGAAGCAGATGGGCTATGGTTGTCTTGCTCAAGGTTCCAGTATTGAGGTTTTGACAACAAGCCAGAAAACACAAGAAATCCGGGGAAATAGAGGTGAGGGGTCCCGTCCCCCCCACTCTTAGAATTCAGGTGAATTTGGGGTGGTGACAATTTTATCGGTACTTTTTTAAAAATAAACAAAAATCCAGGAAAACAAAATTCAATCCTTAACCAGCTAGAGCAAAAATTCACCTCAGTGCCTATGCTACAAATTATATGGCAAGGTGGGAAAAGTCCTACAGCTCCCAGCATGCCCCTGTCAACGGAGCTGAGAGAGACGCCTTGTCGGTGACCATCCCGAAGACTGGAACTCTCTGCTGGCTGGGAATTATGGGTATTGTGTTCTCACACATCTGGAGAGCACTGGGTTGGGGAAGGCACGCGCTTATTCTGGAAGTCAGCCCCATTGAACTCAATGGGTCCTACTTCTGAGTAGGCATGGATAGCATAGGATTGTGCTGTTAGGATCGTAGCCAACTAACTCCCTGTCGCCTTCCCTCTGCTAGAACAGCCGGTACAGCAGTGGCATGCAGAGAGGAAAGGGTTAAGTTGAGGCACCGCCTCCATAGGGGCGGAGCTGTTAGTGGAGGAACCCGAGGAAGTGCGGGGCGCTGCCGTAGCTAGTAGTGGGGTAAGTCAGGACGCCTGGGTTCGTCGGGAGAGGAGTGCGGGGATTGCAATGGGTTTAAAATAGCAGAAGATGGAAGCCGGAGCGGTTCGGTGCACGCTCAAGGTCACATCGTGGGCCAGTTTATCCCAGGGGAACGGAGCCCGTTCTTGGACTACAGGTCCCATCAGCCCCATCCAGCGTGGCCAATGGCTAGGAACGATGGGAGCTATCGTCCAACAACATCTGGAGGGCCGCAGATTCTCCACTCCTGAGTTAGCCCTTCACAAGAGCCTACTGCAACCTGGTGCCCTCCAAGTTGGACTACAACCCCCAGCAAGCAAGCCAGCTATGTTGGCTGGGGGATGCTGGGAGTTGTAGTCCAACACATTTGGTGGGCACCAGTTTGGGGAAGCCTGCTTCACACGTTTTAATCACAAAGGGGAGGTTTTAGGGTGGCTCTCTCCCCCGCCTCCGTGTTTCAGCATGGGTTTATGATTGAATGAGTACTCTAAGCCACATTTGTGCTTTGTGAATGCAAAACGAGGGTGTCTGTGATTATTTCAGATTACTTTTAACTAGAAGCAGGTGGATGTGTATCTATAGCTCTGTCTGTGTCTTCTTGGTCCTGTTATATAATTAGTTTGATTTTATCGTTTAAACGTTGTAATTTGCGACTGACTTCTCATTTGATGCATTGAAGGCTTTCTTAACCATCCAATAGACTGTCTCTAGATCAGGGGTGGGCAGCTTGTGGCCCTCCAGATGTTTTGGCCTACAACTCCCATAATCCATCTGGTTAATGCTGATGGGAGTTGTTGGTCAAAACATCTGGAAGGCCACAAGTTTCCCACCCCGATCTAGATTCTTGTAGGAATAATTTCCATTTAGTCAACTGTTTCAGAGTGAGCTCCAGAATTTACACTAGCAATTCTGAAATGTTGTAATAGGATATATTGATGGCATAGTATTTTTCATGTTTTTGTATGGCATTGATATTCTCTCACCACCACCAGCCCCGAGTGAGCATTTTTTTGGGAGATTTTAATTCCACGGCTTTGTAAATCTGCTGCATTTTTATATCACCATAGCCATTTCCCTTCATATTCTGTTTCCAAGGCTGAACGTCGGGGTGACATCTTCTTGTCCCGTCCAAGCCATGCCCATAGGCTCCACTCTCGCACGGGTGCACGTCCTCTTCCGCCAACACCTTTTGACGGTACTGGACCAGCCGGGTCGCGCCATCCATGCCTCCTGTGCTGCGTTCGCCGGGCACAACAAGTGGTCCAAGGTCAAAAATGTGAAGGGTCCGAAAGACCACGCTCGCTCTGTTCTCTTCAAAAAGCTTGGCATGATGATCCGGTTGGCTGTGAGAGGTACGGCACTGGCCCTTTTTCTTCTCACTTTCTAATGCCAGTGAAGATTGCCATGAAGCCTGGCATTGATGCTTGTTCCATGGGGAAGACCCACGGCCAGGCTTCCACTCGCTGCTGCTCCAATTCCCAGCTCCCCTCCCGTGCTTGTAACTGCAGGGTAGGCTGTGATTGTCCCTGCAACTCCGGTTTCCCAGTTCTGAGGATGGGATTGTTTGGCCATTGTGTTCCTGAGGTACTTGGAGCACCTCATCAAAGGAGAACCCAGTCCAGTAAACTGCCCCCCCCTCCTTGCAAGACGGAATGGCAGGAGGCTTCCTCGCTTGTACAGTAAGCCAAACCAACAAGGCCCGCCCCCCAGCCTCCTTTCCAGCTCCAGACTTGGAGCAAAGGATTGTTGCTGGGGGTCTCACACAGAGGTGCAGGGTGATGCCATTGATAAGGAGAGCGGCAGGTCCCAGGTGATCACAATTTCTGGGTTAGCAACCAAGGGCCGCTTCAAATTGTAGGCCCCTCAACAGATCCCTAGTGGCAATCCTGTTCATTTCAGCTCTACTCTGGAGAGGCAGTTTTGGCTTTGGAGTGTTGAATCTGGGCTTGAAGGGGCCTGGGTTCAAATCCCCACTCAGCTATGAGGCTCACTCGGTGATCTTAGCCCAGTCACATGTTAAAGTAGTGGTTTCCACCTTGTAGCCCAAACACTGAACGGAGTCCACTGAAGACTTCCGCTAAAGCAGGAGAGAATCTAGCTAGGGCTTCTCCCATCCATTCCCTCTGATGGTGTCATCCACCCCCTTGCGGTGGCGAGCACGTCTCCAGGTGTGCTGGAGGGAAGGAGACAGGGAAAGGGAGGGTGGAAGCATGGCTGCTGAACCTTTGGCTTCCGTGAAAAATTTACATGACTCAAGACTGCAGTATGAACCTACCCCATACACTACAGCCAACATCTGATACCTTCCTCTGAGAGCCTCCTCCACAGGAGGTTCAGAGGATGGCAATGAGGAAGTGGGCCTTCTCGGTGGTGGCACCTCCAAGTGTGGAATGTTCTTTCTATAAATGCGTAGCCGGACTCAACGCATATTTTTCTCTTCTTTGCCTTTACCTCTAACTTCTTCCCTTCCCTCTGCAGCCTCCCTTGTGTTGAATTTTAGATTGTAAATTCCTCTCATGTTCCTGTTACTCTGTAAAGTGCAATGTATATCGATGGCGCTGCATCAGAGATGTTGAACTGCAGGCCAGTTATGGCCGGGCTGGGGTCCCAAGCCAGCTTTCCAGGGTTCACCAGGAGGCTACACCCCTTTCCCCTGACTGCCAATCATTTAGTGGGTTTGTGGCTTTTGTGCATTTCCCCCATTCTAATAGGTCGAAACGCTTCTCCTAAGGCTAAGTTACTGGCAGTATGACCTTTAAGCTAAATTTTGCTGTTTGTTTTGGGCATTTTGGTCCTGACCTTTTGCCTCTCCCGCCCACCATTAGAATGAAAGAAGTTTAACAGCCCTGCACTATATAAACAAACCAATTAGTAATAATAATTTGACATCTCTTTTTGCATCATGTCTTTGGCAGAAGGAGGCCCAAACCCTGAGCTGAACACTAATTTAGCCAATGTTGTTGAGCAATGTCGGAGCAAGAGCATGCCCAAAGCCTCCATTGAAGCAGCTATCACTGGCGGGGTACGTATCTCTGAGTTGTTTGGGGACCGGTGTGCAGATGTGGCCGTAGCTGCCTCCTTTGTGGGAGGTGTTTTGTGAGACGAGGGGGTAACAGAGGCATAGAAATTCGGCCCTGGTTAGGCCTCATCTAGAGTATTGCGTCCAGTTCTGGGCTCCACAATTCAAGAAGGACGCAGACAAGCTGGAGCGTGTTCAGAGGAGGGCAACCAGGATGATCAGGGGTCTGGAAACAAAGCCCTATGAAGAGAGACTGAAAGAACTGGGCATGTTTAGCCTGGAGAAGAGAAGATTGAGGGGAGACATGAGAGCACTCTTCAAATACTTGAAAGGTTGTCACACAGAGGAGGGCCAGGATCTCTTCTCGATCCTCCCAGAGTGCAGGACATGGAATAATGGACTAAAATTAAAGGAAGCCAGATTCCAGCTGGACATCAGGAAAAACTTCCTGACTGTTAGAGCAGTGCGACAATGGAATCAGTTACCTAGGGAGGTTGTGGGCTTTCCCACACTCGAGGCCTTCAAGAGGCAGCTGGACAACCATCTGTCAGGTATTCTTTAAGTTGGATTCCTGCATTGAGCAGGGGCTTGGAATCGATGGCCTTGTAGGCTCCTTCCAACTCTACTATTCTGTGATTCTATGAAAGGTCAAGGACTGGAAAGGAATTAGGTATCACCCGCCCTACTTTGTGCTCTCAAGCCAACCATGACTGAAAATAATGGTAGCTGGCCTTTTAAGAACAAGACGGGGTCTTTTTGGTAGCAGCACCCTGACTTTCCTTAGGGAGGTCAACTTGACTCCATCCTTACTGAGCTTTAGACAGGCAGTAAAAACAGCAGTGTTGGATTTTAATATTGTTCTGGCTTGTTTTAAAGTTTCCCCCCTTCTTTTCATTCTGCTGTGATTTATGGTATTGTTTAAAATTATTTATCACTTTCAGGGCCCTGGTGAGCCAAAAAACAATTTTTAAATATTTCCAGTAAGTAAATACATACATATATCCATGTGCCCACCCCATTTCAACTTAATTGCTTCAAAGATGCACCTGAGTATGGATTTATCTTTTTGTGTGTGTGTTTCTTAAATATGGGCCTTAATGTAGTCATTTTTAACTTTTATTTTGGCAGGACAAAACCAAATCCTCCTACCTGCTCTGTGAAGCACGCGGTCCTGGTGGATCCTCCCTACTTATTGAAATATTGACGGACAATGCAAAGAGGTCCCTCTCTGAAATCCGTCGTCTTCTGAACAAACACGGGTTAGTGTGAGCTGAAGAGGGCCGGCTGGTTTGCCTGGGGTGGTGCGCAGTGGTTAATAGCATCTTCCTGGGGTACAGGAGAGGACCTAGACCCAGTTTCCCCAACTTGGTGCCCTCCAGATGTGTTTTACTGCAACTCCCATCATCCCAAAGCCAGGATTGGGTTTTATAGGAATTATAGGAGTTGCAGTAAAACAGATCTGGAAGGCATCGAGTTGGGGAAGGCCAAACTCTGTTGGTTTTTTTACTTCTTTTTGGATCGTAGGAGGTAGAAGCCCTAATCAGTCACTTCCTTAGTTTACGTGCTGGGGGCTTTCCGTTTGGTTCCCGGCAGAGGACTCCTTGCTGCTGGGGCTCGGCATAGTTTTGAAAAGAAGGGGATCGTTGTGGTGAGCAGGGAGGACCGGACAGGCAGTCCTATCAGCTTGGACCAAGCCCTCGAGTTTGCTATTGAAGCTGGAGCAGAAGATGTCCAAGAAGAAGAAGATGAGGATGAGAAGACGATGCTGAAGGTGAGATGTAGGGTAGGTATGGGACAGGGACCAGTAACCAGTGTGTTTTTATACATTGGGTACCAGGGTTGGGTATACCCAGTAGTCCAAATCTGACCTTTTGGGATTCCCCGGATGGCCACAGCCCCTTCCCAATGCCACGCCCCCTCTCCCTAAATTGCTGATCATTTGGCAGTCTTCAAGGTTTTGCAAGGATTTCCCCATCTTAAAAAGTCAAAATATCTCTCCTAAGGCTTCGTTACTGGCTGTAACTAACACACAGCGCAGAGTTAAACAATGGAATTCACTACCACAAGATGTGGTGATGGCCACCAATTTGCATGGGTTTAAAAGGGGGTTAGATAAATTCCTGGAGGAGAAGGCTATCAGTATCCGAGGCAGTAAGCCTATGTGCACCAGTTGCTGGGGAACATGGGTGGGAGGGTGCTGTTGCACTGTGTCCTGCTTGTGATTCCTTCGTTGACAGCTGCTTGACCACTGTGTGAACAGAGTGCTGGACTAGATGGACCCTTGGTCTGATCCGGCATGGCTCTTCTTATATTACGTTCTTAAGAG
This sequence comes from Elgaria multicarinata webbii, assembly GCF_023053635.1. Lineage (NCBI taxonomy): Eukaryota > Metazoa > Chordata > Lepidosauria > Squamata > Anguidae > Elgaria > Elgaria multicarinata. The sequence goes on along the minus strand of NC_086181.1, from coordinate 32,703,417 downwards.
CTCTAACTTTAATTTGTGCTGATATTTTGGCCCACTCCCATTGCTCCTGCCCCATTTTACCTTCGGCCTTACCCACTACCAAAATGCAGCCCGAGAGCTTCTCTGCAATAGATTTCGGCTCTCGGGATGAAAGGGGTTCAACAACCCGGCCTTAAAATGTCTTTTCCCTCTCTGAGGACTTCGGAGTCCTTCTTCCCAAGCCTCTTCCTTTCAACCCACCCGACCTCAAGTGAATACATTCTGCCAGGTTGCTATAGAAACGCAGGACAGATTCCACTTTGGTATACAGCAACTGTGGAATCACACTTAGTTTTAAAGCAAGTTTATAATTGTTCCCAAAGCCACGATGAAGAGGAAGGAGCTACACTGGGCACTGGGGCCCCTTCAACGTAGGAACATAGGAAGCTGCCTTATACCAAATCAGGCCCTTGGTCCATCTAGCTCAGTATTGTCAACACCAACTGGCAGCAGCATTCCAGAGTTTCAGACAGGAATTTTTCCAGCCCTACCTGGAGATGCCGTGGATCGAACCTGGAACCTTCTGCATGCAAAGCAGATGCTCTACCACTGAGCCACAGCCCCTCCCCTGAGAGCTTCTGAGAGTTCACTTGGCATTATCTGCATACTTTCCAGTAGAAGTCGACACACACCCATGAATAGTCATACCTGATTCAGCTCTATTTAATTTGCACAGTATATTTGGATTACAGAATTTGGCACTTTATTGAGTGTGTGTGTGTGGGGGGGTGTTGTCTGGGGAATGCCAGAGGTCTGGATTTGGGCCCCGGGCCTGAAGTTCTGTCCCCATGCTCGGGGCTAATGGGAGTTGTAATCCAACACACCTGGTTGGAGAGGGTGGTACCAGATCATTTTTCTCTCCCATAGGATGCCCATGCCGTCTGTAGATCTCCCAGAATTCCTCAGGTCTCCACCAACACATTAGCCTCCCCACTCCAGAGTATCCAGTCCTTCCTCCCAGCCTCCCCCAAAACCAGGAAATTAAAATGTTCCTTCATGGACTGAACATTTCAGTGTTTATTTTCAAGGCTGTGTGTGAAGGATTGGTGGCTGAATTCCTTCCTTCCTCTCCTCCTCTCCAGTTTATCTGTGCGGTACCCACTTTACGTCAGGTCCGGGAGAAGCTGGAATCCCTGGGCCTTTGTTCCCTCTCTGCCGGTCTCGAGTTCATCCCAACGGTCAGTGCCCAGCTGTCCGATGAGGAGATGGAGCGAGCGGCCCAGCTGCTGGACTCACTCCGCGAATATCTGGATGTCGTCCGGGTGTATGACAACATCGCCTAGACTTACAGGCCTACCTCTGAGGGACGTCGCGTCCTCTGAATGGGCGCTGCCAAAGACTTATCAGCTGAGTCCTGACGTGGTTTTTGTTTGACCTCGCAATGAGGCTAAAGCTGGAATGCCTTTTCGAACTGTTAAAATTGGCAGCCATGGATGAAAGTTCCTGTTTTAAAAAAGTTTTCCCCTTGTCCCTATTCAGCTCCTCTCTGTCACAATTCCTTATCCAAAGGCAGGCCCACCCTGTGTACAAAGGGCAATGGGTTAAGCAGATGCGGATGCTAGGAGAATGTTCCAGCAAGAGCTTGGAGTTCAGCCCTGTTTTGTACACGGCTTCTGCTGGAAAGGTCAGGGGGCATTTGCTCTAGAGGCCTAAAACCTATCCTTTGTTGCAGTGCTCCCTCATGGACTATGAGCACTGTGGCGACAATGCCTGTGGCTTTATGATCTTTTATCAATGACCCAGTGTCATCCCAAAAATAGCACGTTAATTGAGAATATTCCTGAGCCAATGGTGATAACTGTTCCCAAACCATCCCATATATTTGACTCGATACTGAAACTGGCAAGTGGGGGTATTGACTTGTTATGCTTTCAGGAAAAGTGCGACTCCATTAAACATTTCTTCCTCCCGCAAGGAACTGTAATTCTCCACAGAACCCATATAAGTCTCAGGACATTCACTAAACTACAAAAGGCTGAAATCCTAAGCAGGTGGCAACAAATGCCATTGAAATCAGTGGGACATCCTTCTGCCAAGGTGTCTTCTGGTTCATGCTGGAAGGATTTCTTGACAGAAGCTGTGACAGTCATACTAGCCTGGCAATGGTTTATGGGATAGATTGGGGCGGACAAACTTCAGTCTTGCTGGGTCTCCTTAGTTTCTTCCTAGAACTGACAGATCAACTAACTGGAGCTTAATGCAAAAGACATCTACTTGGAGTTAAAGAACTGTGAGCCCAGAGATTTGTTTTGCATACCAGAACTCAACGGAATTCATATTCCTTCCATACGAAAATCCAATTCTGGTTACCTTACAAGCGTTCTGCCTTTCAGCAGTATAATGGGAGAGGGGGAAGAAAAGAGTGTTTTTCTTCCAACTGTTGTTAAACAATCGGGAAGTGGAAACTTCTGCTGATGTACTGAGGGAGAGATGGGTAACAAATATTTTTTTTAATTATTATTAATAATAATAATTGCAACTTCCAGAGTTCTACCTTCTTCCCACCCACCCCTACTATAGATGCACTTTAAGATGCATCCATTACTTCCTTTCCTTAAAAAAAGTGACCCACAAATGGAAGAGAAACATTTCAAGATGCTGAAACAAAGATTTTATTTGTTTAAAAGCGCAACATGTTTCGGCCTATTTTTATTTTAAGGTCTTTTTCAAGCCTGCAGAATTTTTTCAAGCCTGCAGAAATTCCTGTAATAATGTCTCCTACTAAAATTCACTGGTGATTTTAGTAGGCGACATTATTACAGGCGTCTTTGCAGACTTTTTAGAACCCCTTGAAAAAGGCCTTAAAATAAAAATAGGCCGAAATGCGTTGGGCTTTTTAACAAATAAAATCTTTGTTCCAGCATCTTGAGACATTGTTCTTCCATTCCTGGATTTATTTAGGACACCCCCATTTTTGCATCTTAAAAAAGTGAGCACTCTCAACCAACTGGGAGATTTGGGGTAGGTGTGGGGAGAAACTCCATGAAAGGAAACCTCTTAACAGAACAGCCCAAGTTCTTTCTTATGAGCCATCTACCTGTTTCCTCACGTAACACCCCCTCCCACCTCCAAATTTCCTGCAATGCACAGACAATTTTCAAAGCCTTTATTAAAAACAGCCTTCAGTGGTAAATTTCATGCACAAGCCTCTTAACATATTCAAGTAAATGACGGAAGGGGAAGAACTGATCATGATACACTTCAGTCACCATCAGCTCCATATTCCATGTGAATCGTCTCTTTGTACCGTACAGGAGTTGTGCATATCTGTACAGTTTCTCCTGTATCAGCCTAAGTCTATTCCTGCTTGGTTTCAAAACAGTAAAGATCACCAACTTATCCAGCAGCCTTCCTTAATGTGGAACTGGGCATGTGCAGTAATGCAGGTTAGCACGTTTCTAGGGCGCAATCCTCTCTCTGTTGAAACGGGAAAAGTCCTACAACTGCTAATCCATGCATAGGATTGCTCCCTTATACTCTTGAAAACGTTGGCAGCTTACCAGCATTCACAATTTTATAACAAGAAAAGGGTTCTTCTCTTGTAGGGAAGTTATCTTGTGAACATGCACTCATGTGATCAAATGCATTTAGCATTGGCTAAAAGTATGCAATTAGAAGGCCATATGGGAGCACATTCACCACAGCACTTTTACTGGTTCTGCCACTACCCTTGGATCCTTCTGATTGGATAGTGTTTCCATTATGCAAAAACCAACCTCGCATACACACCCTGCCCAAATCAAACATTGTCAAATACAGACTTCAAGTAGAAATACTCAATTCAAGTACTTGTTTCAAAAGTCTTTGCGAAAGCAAAAATACACCCTTTTGGACCTACACTTAAATTACTGCTCATAGACAATGTTGAGAGTTGGATCTAAAATAGCCTCCCCCAATCTGGTGTCCTCCAGATGGGTTGGACCCCAGCATAGCTGGCTGGGGATTCTGGGAGTTGTAGTCCAACCCGACTGGAAGGCATCAGGTTGGGGAAGGCTAACCTAATGGCAGCCTTTAAAACAACAGGATACGGTACAAGCATTTTACAACATCAATGTAATTGTAGCAACAGGAAAACTCGGGCCAGGATAACAGATGTTGCTACATGGGTCTCCAGGCAGAAGTTCTACCACAGGCTTGTGCCTGGCAATATTCAGTCAGTGTCACTTTCTGGGCTTTGGGGAATGGGGGACCCTCCGGAGGGAGCACAAGGCAGGAAAAGTTCTGCATATCCGTTGCCACTGGGTGGGGAAGGGGTCGTAGCAGAGAAGTCCAGGCCCACGGGCCCTGCCAAGCCTTGGTTTTGGAAAGCCTCGTAGTCAGTTCCGGGATTTCCTGGGGGCAACCCCTCTGGAGGGGGCCCATCTGCCGGGCGGCACACCTCAAAGCGGAACCAGCGGTACCCAGCGCACTTGCGAGCGCCAGAGCAGCTCTGGATGAGGTGCTGGATGGCCGGGTGCGAAAGCCCAAAGAATTCTGCTCCTGCCGGCTCCAGCTGGGCCGCCCCCACAGCCTCCAGCAGTTGAGCATGGCAGGCATCCGGCGTGGAGCCAGCCATGACGCAGCCTGGCTCATCTTCGGGAGCAATCTCAAAGAGCGGCCCGGCACCACCATCCTTGATCTGGCAGGTGTAGAGGCACCGGTGAACTGGTCTGCGGGTGCTGGCAAAGATCCGGGTGCTGCAGTACCCAACCGGGTAGATGGCACTCTCCGTGTGGAAACCAGGGCGGTCGGGGACAATTTCACCCAAACTGTAGATAGTCAGCGACCCCAGCGTGATGGGAAACACTGGCCGGCCAGAAGGATCCAACGGTAGTGGCGGGACCGGCCGGCGGGCACCCAGCTCCGGGGCTGCTCTGCGCTTGGACGCCCGGCCGTTCTCTTTGCCTTTGCGTTCCCGGCGGGGCTTGCGGACAGTCAGCTCGTCCGGTGAGGGCTGAGAAACGGCAGCGAGGTTTGGCGCGGGAGGCTCGTCTTCAGCCTGCGCCTGCAACAAGCGAGCAAGCAGGAACCGGCGCTCTTCGCGTACACGCAGGTATTTGGCCTCAAGCCTGGCGATCTCATCGCACAAAGCCGCGTTCTCGTAAACGAGCACCTTGGCTGCCCGGCACAGACGCCGGAACTTCAGGCGGTAACGCTCGCCTTGGTTTTTTCGTGGTGTTTTCTTCATTGCGAGGAGTGTGGGCAGGAAGGAATGAAGCTGGCAGGAGCAGAAGAAAGCTGGGGAGGAGAAAGGGTCCAAAAGCCAGTTCCAATATTTATATTGAGATTTCTAGCTTAACCATTTCAAAAAGCAAAAACGTAATACATCTAAGCTCAGACACACAAAAATATACACCCTGACATATTGCCATTACTAACCCCAGACACTAAAATATTTTACATCTTCAGGACTTCTTGAAATGAGACTCATAATTATATAGCCATAAAAACCATTTTCTCCAAAGGGGTTCTATCCTGCACATGAGCTAGAAATGGTGCAGAAAAGGGCAACCAAAATGATCAAGGGGCTGGATTTCTGTATTGCCTTTCTGGAATCAACTAAGGCAGTTTAGAACAATTCTAACAGAAAAGAGATGAGAAAAAGAAAGGTTACAATGTTTGGGGCTTTTTAGCTTAGAAAAAGGTAAGTGAGTGTAAGTGAATAGGGAGAAATGGGTTCTAGCATCTCTCCTAATGCTAGAACCCAAAGAGGTCATCCAGTGAAGCTGATTGGTGGCAGATTCGGGACAGATAAAAGGAAGTACTTCTTCAGACAGTGCGTAAATAGTTGCATTCACTACCACAAGGTGTGGTGATGACTACTAACTTGCACTGTTTTAAAAGGGAACAGATGATAGATGCCTATTAGTTAGCCTTCCTCAACCTGGTGCCCTCCAGATGTTTTGGACTTCAACTCCCATCAGCCCCAGCCATCATGGCCAATGGTGAGGAATTCTGCAACTTGTAGTCCAAAACATCTGGAGGGCACCAGACTGGGGATGGCTGGGCCTTAGATAGTGTGACCATATGAAAAGGAGGACAAGGCTCCTATATCTTTAACAGTTGCATAAAAAAAGGGAATTTCAGCAGGTGATATTTGTATGCATGCTGCACCTGGTGAAATGCCCTCTTCCTCACAACAGTCAAAGCTGCAGGTACAAAAGGGGGCAGGGCTCCTGCAGTTTTAGCTGTTGTGATGAGGAGGGAATTTCACCAGGTGCTGCATTGCATACAAATGACACCTGCTGAAATTCCCTTTTCTATGCAACTGTTAAAGATACAGGAGCCCTGTCCTCCTTTCCATATGGTCACCCTACCTTAGATCGCTTTCAAAGGGGGCTTAAGCAGATTCATGGAGAATCCAGATCTATTAGCGGCTGTGAGTCACAATGGGTAAGCAGAGGCAGTATATCAGAAGCCGGAAGTAGGGGCGAGTGGGTCAGGGAGGGCCATTGCTTTCATATTGCGGGCTTCCCAAAACATCTGCTTGGCCACCGTGGGAAACAGATGATAAGATGAACCTCTGGTCTGGTCTGGTCCAGGAGGGGCCTTCTTATGTTCTAGCTAAGCGGAAGTTGGGATTTGCCCTTCTCCACTCCCGGTTCGGCTCCATACATACAGGAGTATTCAAAGCAAGCAAAATGCAATGGATTGCAAACAATCCGGGCTCGTATGCACAGCCCCCTCCCCTTTTTCTCCCCAGCTTCTCACCAGAGGACAGCTGCACACCTCCTTTTCTCTTCCCAGAAGCCCCGGCAGGAACCGGAAGGGGCTGACGATCGAAGGTCCCCACTTCCGTGTACTGTCTGGGTAACCCTTTCCTCCCTGGACAAACGGGGAGCCAGGATTTCATAAGTAGGGAGGGTGGAGAAGTGCAGGGCCGTTGAGTTGCTGGCTGGGCTTCTGCGCCTTTAACAAATGCAGGGCAGGAATCCAAAAAATGAAGCTCCCCCACCCACCCACCCCACGCCCCATCACTGTCTCTCCAGGCTAGAACGAAGTCGCTCTCGCTGCATAGCTCTGTACCCGTGAAATGCACGGAGGCCCTGTCAGAAGAAAAGGTGGCAACCTTATTCTCTAAAGCACATTAAAGAAAATAAAAGATAGTCATGGTGGTCCATGGGGAGGGGGGGATCCAAAATCCATGGTTGGACAATATCTGACCAACGAAAATCCCACAAAGATGTGCAAACTTTAGAGTTCTCCAGAACTTTTCATCAGGCTGGGTGGTGCAAAAAAATAAAATAAAATAAATAGGAGTTGGTGCTTGAAGGCTGAAATCATGTAGGGAAACAAGAGGGGTTCACTGAGCAAGTTGGGTGAATGGGAGGGGCTGAAGCTAAGTGTAGATCTGCAAGGTTATATTCTCTGTATTAATATGCCTGATTCCACCTCTCAGTATTGGTTCACTGTCATTCAAAAGAATTGTTTAGTGATAAGGATGGAAGGTGATGGAATTTATTTATTTAAGATATTTATAGGTCACCTTTGAGGGCAAATGTCCCCACATGGTGGCTTCCGTAAAATAAAATATGCAACATGCATAAAAAATTGCAAATATGAATATATAATAGAACATTAAAACAATACAGTCTAATAACTATGAAATGACCACTACAGCAGCAAAGATAACAAAATCAGGCCCGCATAGTACAGTAGAGGTGGGCATTTTTGTAATAGGTTCTCAAGTGGCGGTACTTGGGAAACCCTCAACCACTGGAAGCCTCTTAAGAACATAAGAACACATTTTTATTTTGGTCTTTAGAAGACATCACCCTTGGAAAAACTTTAAAAATTTTGCCCACAACAATTAGAACTAGGAACTAGCTCTTTCAAAAGAACAGCTAAATATTAAAACAGTTTCACCAGCCTCACTGGCACAACCAGTGACAGTAGTCCAACTCCCTAGGCATTCTTTCAAGCAGGGGTTCAAAAATCCCCTTATGCAGCCCACAAACACTGTTTTGAAGCACATAGGATGGCCATATGAAAAGGAGGGCCGGGCTCCTGTATCTTTAACATTTGTATTGAAAGGGGAATTTCAGCAGGTGTCATTTGTAAGCATGCAGCACCTGGTAAAATTCCCTCTTCATCATAACAGTTAAAATTAGAGTGACCAGATACAAAAGAGGGCAGGTCTCCTGCAGGTTTAACTGTTGCGATGAAGAGGGAATTTCACCAGGTGCTGCATGCATACAAATGATACCTGCTGAAATTCCCCTTTAACAAATGTTAAAGATACCTGTCCTTCTTTTCATATGGTCACTCTAACATTACCACAGCCAGATCTGGCACCAACAGTAGGCATGGTCGGGTACCTGCCGAAGGTCCACACTCCAGCATGGGCCCACTGACAAGAGCCCCCTGGAGTTGCTCCTCTTCTTCACCAGTGCAACCTGTTTGTTCACTGCCTCTCGCTCTGGTCCAGATGAGGATGGTGGTGAGAAGGAGGAGGAGCAGTAGATGGCACAGCCTGCTTGTTCACTGGCTCTCTGCCTGTCAAGAAAGCAAGTAGTAAAAATGATGAGAAAGAGGATGGAGAGCAGTAGCAGCTGGAGACAATGGTGATGAGAAGGGAGGGAGCCCCGTGAGGACGTCTTGTCCAAGGGCCAACAAAAACCTGGAGCCAGCAGTGCACACAGTCCTCTTGGGACACGGGGTCAACCCCTGCCCCTCCAGAAACACTATTATTTCCTCCCAAGCAGCCAGAGGGAGAGATCAGGACATTAATTAATTGATTTAAACCAGCCTTCCTCAACCTGGGGCACTCCAGATGTGTTAGACTACAACTCCCAGAATGCCCCAGCCAGCTCTGCTGGCTGGGGCATTCTGGGAGATGCAGTCCAACACATCTGGAGCGCCCCAGGTTGAGGAAGGCTGATTTAAACCCTATCTCTCCACCAAAAAAGAAAGAAAATGGTGCTCATGGCAGCTAATAGCAGTAAAGCCAAGATTACAATAAACTCAGTTAAAACATAAAAACAAATAGATCATAAACATAATGAAAAACACTACAATAAAAGAAATAAAAGCTGCAGCCAACCCACTGGAATCTGCTTCAACAACAGACTAGCTTACATGCCAAAGGCATGCTTGAATAAAAACACCTTTGCCTGGTGGCAGAAGGACAGCAGAGGAAAAGCCAACCTAGCTTCCCTGTGAGATAGACACAATCTATGCCACTTTGGTGTGAACATTTTGTTCCTAGGGTTAAGGACACGCGTGCAGTATTCTAGCACTCCAACACAACTGGAGGGCAGCAGGTTGTGGGAGACACAAGGCCTTGTTTTAGTCAATGTCTGATGTAGAGGTTGTTGGTGGAGCTAGGGAAAAAATGCCCGCCTAAATCCTTCTCAACTTCCTCCCTTGCCAAATTTGATACCAAATATCTTCCTATTATCCCATATCCAAATATTTAGTGCCACTGATATCTGGTGTTATTTGACATCCAGCAATATTCAAGATGTAATAGCTATTGGTACTTAACAGTTGACTTCAGCATTTGATGGCACTTTTTATTGTTCAGTTACTAAATAACCACATTTTTGGAAGTGCTGCTGCTGTTTTCTGCATGGTGGGGATGCAGTATTTTTGCTCAAATTTGCACCAAGGATGTATGTGTATTAATTTCTGAGAGAGAAGAGAAGAGAAGAGATAAAGAATTCAAGGCCTGCAAAAGCCATCAATTCTGACCTGACAAGTTTGCCTCATTCCCTGTTGCAGGAACAGAGTTGTAAACACACAAACCTCGCTGGATCAATTCCATCTAGCTCTCCAGGGGTCTCAGGCTGATCCACATATTACTGATTGATGCTAATTCGTAAAGCTGGTAATTGAACCTGGGAACTTCTGCATGCAAAGCATGTGTTTTGCCAGGGAGTTACAGCCCTTCCTCAACACCTACCAGCTACCATGGCTAATAATGAGACTAAAGAGCCATGTTTTTGCATCATGGAACACTAGATCTGTGATTTTTACAATGTAGACCATGGATATAGATGTAAGTTTCCAGAATAATTCAGTTAAACTTTACTTGAATGGTCAGGCTGTCCTATTTGCTTTGCATTTTCTGGCCATTTAACTAGGGTGATCATATGAAAATGAGGACAGGGCTCCTGTATCTTTAACAGTTGTATTGAAAAGGAATTTCAGCAGGTGTCATTTGTATATATGGGGAACCTGGTGAAATTCCCTCTTCATCACAACAGTTAAAGCTGCAGGTGCCCTGCCCTCCTTTAAATCTGGTCACTCTAGTATAGCTCCTGCAGCTTTAACTGCTGTGATGAAGAGGGAATTTCACCAGGTTCTCCATATATACAAATGATACCTGCTGAAATCCCCTTTTCTATGCAACTGTTAAAGCTACAGGAGCCCTGTCCTCCTTTTCATATGGTCACCCTAATTTAACCTCACTATTTACACCATGTTGGGGAAGGCTGGCTTACATTTCTCACATCCCCACCAATACATTGTTTTTGTTTATATACATGTACACTGTGACTTGATGGCAGATTTGGGGGGACTCCCCATGTAAAAAAACTATGTGAAGATTAGCTCTTACTTTGACTTTTCTTGCTAAATAGCAATTGTTAGTCCTCTTCTCCATGAATATGGCCAAAACAACCAAGTTAGTGCTCAGCAGCCCATCTTATGGTAGTAAACTCCAGAACATAACTTAAAAGTGGTTGCCTAGGGACTCTGCACATGTTCAGAGGCACTGCTCTGTCACTGAAATCATATTTTGAGTTGCATAGGCAATGATTAAAAGACCTGAAAGGGGGATGGCTGCAATTGATCTCCCTCGCAATGTATAGTATTTTGGACATTCTTTTTACAACAATCACCCCACTCACGCACCCACTTTTAATAGTGCCGACAAGTTTCCTATGCTTGTTGTAATCTGAGCCAAGATAATAAAGCAGTATTTGTGCCCTAGAGACATCATCAAGGCAGGTTGACAACGCGTGGGTGTAGACATGAATCACCCAAGGTCATTTTACCGCACTATGTGTGTGCATGTGTGTACGCACACTAAAAAGAACCAGGAGTCCTACTCCACCCCTAGTTCCCCCCCCTTTGTTTTTTGTCATGGGCACGTGTGGGCGATTCCCACCCCACCGCTCTTGTCTCTGCTTCGGCGGGGGGTGGGGTCGGGGGGCGGCACAGAGGCAGGAGATCCGACCTCTGCTAGCGACTAGCCTGCCTGGTGCGCGCCGACGAAGGGGGAGAGGAGTGGAACAGAGCAGCCGGGCCAGGCGGGCAGGAGGTGGTGGAGGCGGAGCTGGGCCTGGCGGTGTATTGTCTGCCGGGCTTAACCCCTGGCGTGCTGCGGACGGCGTGTGGGGGGAGCGGCGCTGGGGGGCTATGGAGACGGTAAGGGGTGAGGAGTGCTAATCCGAGCTAGGGAAGAAGGGGCAGAAACTTGCAGGAGGAAGCTGGCTGGCCGCACACCCAAGCTCCGGGGAACCTGGAGAAGACCAGGCCGTGCGCTCCCCAGGGGCGGGATGAAGGGGGCTGGCTGGGGGAGATCCTGGCAAGAGGGCTGGGAAGAAAGACGAAGAGGTACCCGGGCCCGGAGATCGGGAAGGTGCGCCCTTGGGGTAGAGGCTCGCGCGGAGGTTGCGCGCCTGTGCGCTCTAGCGGAGGTTGGCGAGGGGGGCGTTTGGAGAGGCTGCTGCGCCCCTGCGCCTGGAAGTAGTAAACCGCCCTGGCATGTGGGGACCGGGAGGCCAGATCTTGGGAGATCAAGGAGGCGGCCTCAAGTTTTCTAAAGGGGACGATCTGCTTCTGAGCAGGAATGGGGGAGTAGGGCTGTTGGGATGAGGGGGAGGGGATATAGGGTGACCACAGGGAAAGGAGGACAGGGCTCCTGTCTCTTTAACAATTGTAGAGGAAAGGGAATTTCAGCAAGTGTCATTGTTATGCATGCAGCACCTGGTGAAATGCCCACTTCATCACAACAGTTAAAGCTGCAGGAGCCCTGCCCTCTTGACCAGATACAAAAGCCAACCCTGCATGTTTTTGTTTGTTTGGTTTTTAGGGGCATGCGAACTTTGTATAATTGCTCATCTCTAAATAGCTTGTCATTTAGCCTTTCAGTTGCTGAACCACACACTTCTCCTGGATGGAGCAAGGGGAGGAGCTACAATTGCTGGACTGGGGAAGGGGGGAGGGAGGCAACTGCTGATGGTGGTCAATGCAGGTGAAGACAGGGATCCTGGCCATGGCTCAGTGATAGAGCACCGGCTTTGCATGCAGAAGGTTCCAGGTTCAATCCCGGCATCTCCAGGTAGAGCTGGAAAAATTCCTTGCCAGAACCCTTAAGAGCTGCTGCCAGAAAGGTGGGATAGAAATTAATTAAATAAACAAATAATACTTGATCCTTCTAACTGGAGTTAACAGGGATTACATCTGGGACCTTCTACATGCAAAGGTGTTTGCTCTACCACTGAGTTACGGCTTCTCCTCTAGAGACTGCAGTTTCCTCAGCAAGGGGATCTGAAACTGGCTCTCCCACGTCGAAGCCTAATATTCTTGTCTGTGTAACACACTGTGCCCTAAAAACATCAACTTGGAATGTATGATAAAATCTGAATTCACAATATAACTTTCTCTCACCAGGCTTGGACACGGCAAGCGAGGAAGCTCTAGAGGTGGAAGAGACTGTGACTTGTCCAGAGAGCTTTAATTGGTCTCAAGTGGCATCAGAGAAAAAAGATGCCAGGGGGCACCTTGTCTGTCCCGGCAGACCCTCGTCCGTTCCGCTGTCCCGAGTGCGGTAAGGGATTTGCCCAGAGCTCAAACCTGGTGAAACATCAGCGGATCCACACGGGGGAGCGCCCCTTCCGGTGCCCTGAGTGTGGCCGTGGCTTCAGCTGGAGCTCGTCGCTGGCAGAGCACCTCAAGGCCCATGGCGGGTGCCGTCCCCACGCGTGTGGCGAGTGCGGGAAGCGCTTCGCCCGCGGCTCTACGCTGGCTGAGCATCAGCGGGTGCACACGGGGGAGAAGCCCTTCCGCTGCCACCAATGCGGGGCCCGTTTCTCGCAGAGCTCCACCCTGGCGCACCACTTGCGCACGCACTCGGGCGAGCGCCCCCACGCCTGCCCCGACTGCGGGAAGCGCTTTGGGCGCAAGTCCACCCTCGTCACTCACTGGCGGATTCACACCGGCGAAAAGCCCTACCTCTGCAGGGAGTGCGGCCGCTGTTTCGGGGTCAGCTCTGACCTCGCCAAGCATGTGCGCAAACACTGCGCCAACGGCAACAGCTGGGGAAATGCCGCAGGAGAGGCCCAAGCCCCTCCTCCCAGTTCAGGCACAGATCAGGGCATCCAGCAAATGGAAGACGCTTCCCCCGAGGTTTCGGATATGCCTGGGCAGCAAAGCGATCTCGCAGATGGGGAGGAAGAGGGAACGTATACGTGCCCGGAGTGCGGAGAGAGCTTCAGTCAGAGTTCTGCGTTGACCGCCCATCAAAGGATCCATTTGGGTGAGGTTGCTAACTGCTGCCATCAGTGCGGCGAAGTCTTCCCTGATCACTCGGAACTAGAGGCCCATGTAGCAAGTCATGATGTGGAGGACAAACCGTACAAATGCTCTGATTGCTCTGCTTGCTTTCCTGAAAGCTCTGACCTTAAGAAACATCGGAGGGTACACCTTGGAGATGTATCCCACTGCTGCCACCAATGCGGTGAGGACTTTCCCAATTGCGCTGACTTGGAGCAGCACCAGAGTGCCCACAGTGAGCAGAGGGAGCCCTTTAAATGCCTGGAGTGTGGAGCCTCCTTTACTGAGTCTGCTGCTCTAGCTATGCACCAGAGAATTCACTTGGATGTGAATACCTGTGGCTGCCCCCAATGTGGGAAAACGTTTCTTGATCCTGACGAGCTGGCACTTCACCAGGTGAGTCATACTGGCAAGGGAGAGGAGGAAGAAAAGCCTTATATGTGCCCCGTTTGCAGTGCTTGCTTCTCTGAGAGCACTGACCTTGTGACACATAGGATGAGCCACGGGGCAGATGAAAAATCCCACAGCTGCCACCAATGCGGTGAAGCATTCCCTAGTAACTCAGAGCTTGTGAGCCACCAGCTGAGCCACCCCGCAGAGGTTGCCTTGGACAAGCCATACTCCTGTGTAGACTGCGGCAAGAACTTTGCCCTCTTTGCCACACTGGCGGCCCACGAACGCACCCACATGTCCGATGATGCCGCCTACCGCTGCCCGACGTGTGGCGAACGCTTTCCCGACAGCGGCAAGCTGGAGAGGCACCAGCAGCGCCACCTGGGCGAAGAGAGGCCGTTCCGGTGCCCAGCTTGCGGCAAGGGCTTCGTGCTGCTCTCCGGGCTGCGGCAGCATCAGCGCGACCCGCCCTCCCGGTGTCCTCAGTGCGGCGAGACCTTCACGTGGCGCTGCCGGCTCACCGAACACCGGCGCAACTGCCACCCGGCCGAGCGCCCCTATAAGTGCCCCGAGTGCGGCAAGGGCTTTGCGCAGAGCTCAAAGCTACTGCGGCACCAGGTGACGCACACCGGCGAGAAGCCCTTCAAGTGCCCCGAGTGCGGCAAAATCTTCAGCCAGAGCTCCAACCTGGCCGAGCACCGGCGCACGCACGCCCCCGGCAAGGCGCACTGCTGCGCCATCTGCGGCAAGGCCTTCGCCCTGGGCTCCTATCTAGCCAAGCATCAGGCCACCCACACAGGGGCCCGCCCGTTCCGGTGCACGGAGTGCGGCAAGGGCTTCCGGCAAAGCTCCAACCTTATTCAGCACCAGCGCACGCACACGGGCGAGAGGCCCTACGTCTGTGGCTCCTGCGGCAAATCCTTCACCCAGAACTCACACCTGGTGAAGCACCGGCGGGTCCACACGGCCGAAAGGCCCTACCGCTGCCCCGTCTGCGGCAAGAGCTTCCGGCAACGCGGCAACCTCGCAGAGCATCAGCACCAGCACGCTGGCACCCGGCCGTACGTCTGCGGGGCTTGCGGGAAATCCTTCCGATGGAGTTCGGCGTTCTCCAAACACCAGCGTACGCACCTCGCTCCCTGACCTCTGATCCTGCGAGGGAAGCATCTGGTGTGGGCAGGGGACGGGGACGGGGGGGCAGACAGGAAGGCACTCCGGTGCATTTGGCCTTCTCGAAGCATTCACAGACACTCGCTTCCTGGCTCCTGATCTCTGAGCGGAGC
This sequence comes from Elgaria multicarinata webbii, assembly GCF_023053635.1. NCBI lineage: Eukaryota > Metazoa > Chordata > Lepidosauria > Squamata > Anguidae > Elgaria > Elgaria multicarinata. Next base: position 32,688,241 of record NC_086181.1, on the reverse strand, counting down.
CTGGAACCAGTTTGAATGGTGGTACAGTTAAGGTCATTTAAAATCCTGGATGTCATGGTCTTTCAGCCCCCTCTCCCTCTTTAGATGGTAATGGGTATTACATCACCTGCTTCAAAATGTGGCACGCCAGCCCTGCTACGTTTGGAGGACCCTTCTAATTGTTCCATTGAGTGGAGCACTGGATGGCTGCCCCAAAGTCTTACCGTAATGGCACCAACTGATTTTGAAGCACCGACGGATCCATCTCTAGAGTATGCCTTTAGGGTGACCGTATGGAAAGGAGGACAGGGCTCCTGTATCTTTAACAGTTGCGTCGGAAACGGAATTTCAGCAGGTGTCCTTTGTATGCATGCAGCACCTAGTGAAATTCAGTTAAAACTGCAAGAACTATACTAGAGTGGCCAGATACAAAAGAGGACAAGGCTCCTGCAGCTTTAACTGTTGACATGAAGCGGGAATTTCACCAGGTTCTCCATATATACAAAGGACACCTACTGAAATTCCCTTTTCTAGGCAACTGTTAAAGATACAGGAACCCTGTCCTCTTTTCCATATGGCCACCCTATCATTGAGTGTCTTTGTATCTGATATTTGGCCTGTGTGAGACCCCCATTTATTTCCAAACTGAAATCCTAATGGGAAAGTCCCCCAATTTCATCCCTCTGCCAGTGTTGTTTCCTAGATATAAAGGAGACTGGACACACTGACCTGCAAAGATGTGACAGGCGTTGAGGTTGACTATTGTTCGCTGAATTTGAACCCAGGGCTTCAGGCCTGACCTCAGCCAGATAAAGCCTGTCAAATGTACCCATATTCTCTTGTTCTTGGATAGTATGGCTCTTGTGGGATAGTGGGTAGGGATAGTCAGAACATTTTTGTAATATTGGAGGGGGGGGAATGTAAGGAGATTTATTTATTTATCTATCACATTTTTATCCTTCTGTCACATTTTTATCCAGGCTATTTTGGAGTTACCCCATCTTATCTATACAATAGTTCCCAGAAATGGTTTGAGCTGGGTTTTGCCCCCAGCGAGCTTCATGGGACTTGGACCCAGGTCCCTGACCATTGGCCATGCTGGCTGGGGCGTATGGGGCTTGTAGTCCAAAACATCTGGAGGGCACCAGATTGCCCACCCCTGAACTAGGAGAACAGAGAAGTGGGGTGGTGGTGGAAAGGCCAAGGGGGAGTGTTTCTGCCCTCACTGAAGCTGGTTGGAGACGGACAACAATATGCTGACCCTATGGAAAGGCGGACAGGGCTCCTGCACCTTTAACAGTTGTGTAGAAAAGGGAATTTCAGCAGGTGTCATTTGCATGCATGCAGCACCTGGTGAAATTCAGTTGAAGCTGCAGGAGCTATACTAGAGTGACCAGATACAAAAGAGGGCAGGGCTCCTGCAGTTCTAACTGCTGTGATGAGGAGGGAATTATACCAGGTTCTGCATGCATACAAATAACACCTGCTGAAATTCCCTTTTCTATGCAACTGTTAAAGATACAGGAGCCCTGTCCTCCTTTTCATATGGTCACCCTAGCCTTCCAGCCCCACCCCACTTGCTCAGGGGTAGGCAAACTGGTGCCCTCCAGATTTTTGGACTACAGGTTCCATCAGCCCCGAGTTATTCCTTCAAAATTGCTCAAATGGGAGTTACTGTCTTTTACTGCCATTTTCCTCAATCCAGCCCAGACTGAGGAGGAGGCAGTGACTTTTAACCCATTAAGGGGAGCAAGAGAGAGAAAGAACCTGTAAATATAGCCTGAATTGATAACTCTGTTTGCACGGCTTTTAATTTTTGAACACACAGAAAATGCGATTTTTTTTTCACTAAAGGTGGGCAAAACTTCTTTTTTTAGATTCTTCATGTTCTTTTCCTCTCAGACTAACAAGGGTCATTAGTTTGTTCACATCTTGAATAGGGGGTTGTGTATGAAGAGGGTTTGATGGATGGTATATTTTCTTTATTAGTTTCATCTGTCTCAGCATATTGTGGGATAATGAAATTAATTCTTTTTGGGCCAGAGTTTATAAAATATTTTTAAAATTACAAGGAATGTATGTTGGGTGTTTCCTTCTCTCCCCTCCCCACTTCTCCGCAGTTAAATCATGAACTTTAGTTAAAAGTTGTACACCCCACAAATGGAATTCCCTTTTAATGATCTAAAAGTGAAACCACTCAGAATTTTTTAAAATTAATATCCAGGGAAGGATATTTTCTGAAACAATAAAATTCGATTGAAATGCTAACGTTGGCCATAGGAATATATCATCGCGAAAGAATGAAAGTTGGGGACACTGGCAGCCTTACAATACAATCCTGTGTACGTTTGTTCAGAAATACATTCCACTGTGCTTAATGGGAATTGCTCCCTAGAGTACAACCCTGTGTCTTATCTACTACTCAGAAGTAAGACCCATTTAATTCAATGGGATTTGTTCTCGGGGGGGTTATCTTCACGGTGCTGGGTTGCCACCACACGGCTGCTAAACCCCGTGTTTTCGCTGCTGCGGGGTGGCAGGGACTAATCGTAACGGCAGGAGGCAATGCGGGTTTTCCAGCAGCCATTCAGTTTGCTTGGCCTGCTCCTGCTCGGCTTCTGGCGACGAATCTTTGGTTGCCATCCGCCTGGGACACCCTTCAAGCAACACCGGAGTGAGGTTAGACAGCGGAAGAGCCGTGGTGAGCTCGCTCCAGAGTAAAAATTCAGGCTACTTCCTCAACTTTTTCTCTGTGCAGCTTCGTTGATTTGCCCCCTGGTGGCTCCGAATCGGTGGCTGCATCATTTAACCAACGCATCGCCAATTTGAAGCCACTGTGGGGCAAATCAACGCTATTTAGAGGAAGTATGAATGGGTTTGCTGTCTGAACGTCACTTCTTGCTATTTCTCTACATACAGATCTTTACTGGTATCACATAGAGGCTGTATTTGCACGCAACAGTAAGCCAGGATTATGCTTGTGCCTTTGTTCCTCCCACGAGCACGACCGGCTCAACAGATCAGGAATAGAAAATTTACACTTTTGTCTGAACCCAGGTCCCTGGCTTGTTATTCCCAAACGAGCCAGGAGTCATAAGCCAAAAAACAAACACCGGTTGTAAAGGGCACAAGGAGCCCTGAAGCTGGGTTCAGATGACATGAATTTCCTATTCCGAATTGGCTTAGCTGGCCCTCGTCTATACGACTGAGGTAATGCTGTGCCCGGCGTAGCGAGCCACAGCACAGCTGCATTGACGCTCCTTCCCAGGGTCTCTTTGCCACTGGATCCCTTCGGAGTGGCGGCTGCGTCATGTAGATCACCTGCTGCCACTTCGAAGCTACCCCAGGGTAAAGCGCCCGTGTAGACGTCCCCCTGGTCGTGCTGGTGGGAGGAGCCAAACTGGTGCGAACAGAACCCGAGATTACAGTTGTGTGTAGGGTGACCATATGAAAAGGAGGACAGGGCTCCTGTATCTTTAACAGTTGCATAGAAAAGGGAATTTCAGCAGGTGTCATGTGTATATATGGGGAACCTGGTGAAATTCCCTCTTCATCACAACAGTTAAAGGTGCAGGAGCTATACTAGAGTGACCAGATTTAAAAGAGGGCAGGGTTCCTGCAGCTTTAACTGTGGTGATGAAGAGGGAATTTCACCAGGTTCTCCATATATACAAAGGACACCAGCTGAAATTCCCTTTTCTATGCAACTGTTAAATATGCAGGAGCCCTGTCCTCCTTTTCATATAGTCACCCTAGTTGTGTGCAAACTCAGCCAGAGAGGCTGAAAAACCCACCACCCTACCACTTGCTGTAGCAATAAGTATTGGTCACTTTTCTCTGTGACTGCTTCCTCATATATCTGTGAATGCTAAAGTGGCAGTCTATGGTAAGGCCCAAAAATAGTGGTATTTTGAATTGCTATGTGTGTGGACAACATTTACACCAAATTAAACCTTTAGTCCATTTAGCCCAGGCGGTATTGTTGACCTCAGCCTTCTCCAACCTGGCGCCCTCTGTATGATTTGGACTACGACTCACATCATCTCTGGCCATGCTGGTTGAGATGAATGGGAGTTGTAGTCCTAAACATCAAGAAGGCACCAGGTTGGGGAAGGCTGGTCTACTTACTCTAAATGGTGGTAGCTGTGAGTGTCCTTCCCCAGCCCTGTTTCCTCAGCTCTGTTTTTTTTTAAGGCCAGAGCTAACAGGGACTGAATTTGGGACTTCCTGCATGTGAAACCTGTGCACAGCCACTGAGCTTTGGAACTTCCCTCATTTGATCCTTCAGTTTGTGGTTAGAAACTGCTTGGTGTGTACACAGTCTTCCTCCATTATGAAAATCATAGGTTGAACTCTGTGATGCTCCATGGTGACGAAAATTCCGCAACAAGAAATGGTGGATTCTGCAACTTGAATAAATTATGCAAATATGCACAGTTTTTCTGGTTATGTTGAATTTATTCTCTGGTTTTGTTTAATTTATGACACAGGGCCAGGAGCGCTCGAAACGCATCAGGCTTTTAATAAAAGATAGGGTTTTTTGGTTCAGGTGCTTGGAGGGTTCCCTCCTTCAGTCAGCACAGTGTTTTGGTGCCTCCCCACCTTGAGCTCCATCAGACGAGCATTTTATTGCACGCTCATTACTGGGCACTCATGAATTTTTGCGGGTCCCTCTCATGACAACGTCTGCCTCCTGTGCTCCTCCTGCCCCTTCTAGCCTTCTTCTCGTGACAAAAAAAACACCCTACAAAGCCTGACTTATTTTTAAAGATGGAAGTTACCGCTATCTCCTGTGTGTACAGGAGAAGCAGCAGGATCAAAACGGCCCATTGAATGGGCCACGTGCACGTTGTTTACTTCGTCTTTCAAAAGAGGAAGTAATGAGGGACAAACACGCGGGCGGAGAAGCAACGGTAAGCAAACGCCATTTCCCCCTGTGTGATGACACTCCTTGTTTGTTTCAGGAGCTCTGAAACCTCACCCTCTGATTGCTGGAAATCATAGTTGTAAGCTCTTTAGGTTTTGTCAGGCAGTCATCACAATGCCTTAAACCTATCTCAAGAACCATAAGGGCTAGAAATGTGACCTTTCAGGTGGGTGGGGAAATGAAAAGGAAGATTCTTAGGAAGTTGAATGCTGTGGTCAGTATTGTTCTGCAGCTTTTTGTGTGTGCAGCATATACACAGTCTGGCCGTAGGGTTCCTTCTAGTGAATGGTTCTGATTGAAGATTGGCATTGTCAACGATAAAAATCCACTTTGGTTTTAAGGCAACTCTGTTTTATTGAGTGTAATACGGGTGTATGGAGAAAGTCCTACAGACAAAGAATGTCTCAACTGGCAGTGTGAAAAGCAGGTATATTTATACACAGTAGCATCTTAACCAATTAGCAGTTAGCAAAGTTCTAAAGCAAAACAAAGACAGATCAAAGAAAACTTCATTATACCTTATCAACAGATGTCCCATAACTCTTCTGGCAATGTCAGATTGACCTGGATGGTCAGTCCTCATCAAGCTAGATTATTTGTCTTCTACTGTATCAAGAGGTCTTGACAGTTAGAAATTCTAATTAAGCATTTTCTTGCTGATATAGAACAGTTTTAGCATTACAGCACATTCAGGCACATACATTAGTCCAATCCAATCATCAAGTTCACTTGCATGAACCAAACTACCTACAGAGGCCTACATACAGAGCAGGTATATCAAGGTTTCTGGCCTTGTTTTCTTAGCATCAAATAGGGGTTTGGCACCATGAATCCTGCTTACTACAGATCTGACATTTGAGCACCACGGAGAAATGGAGGGATCCCTTTCAGAACCAGAAGGTGTGAATGTGGAAATGAAATACAGGCTTTGTGAAGGAAGATTCTCCCAGACGGCACACCGCTCCTAGGCAAGGTGCACAACCTTCAAGGCGTGATAGCACTGCAACAGGACTGGAGGAGCCCTGCTAATTATTGCTATTTTTTAAAAATAAGAATTTTCCAAAATAAAATCAACCAAAGGAATGAAAAATAAATAAATAAATAAATAAAAATACATTGAATTTAATTCAAATTATTGGCAGAGGATAGTACATTTGACCTCTATTTTTTGCTTTGCTGTACAGACCAAAATATATGTGGAGTCCGTGGGCTGCTTAGAACTTTTCTTTGTCACTCTTCTCTCCGTCAAACTTATATTTAGTCTCTTTTCCATAATCTGAAGAAAGGCTTTGATACACACTGCCCCATACACTGCTGTGCATGTCCCTGAACAGTATATAGAATAAAATCCTGCCGTGTTTTATAAAAGCAAGATATTTTGACTTTTGTCTTTGCCTTTAGCTAATTTTAGGATTGCTAATTTTTCAAAGGGCTCCATGAGTACATATGTGGTACAGCAGGTAACCGCTCAACTTGAAAGTTAAAAACAAACCACTAAAAATAAATAAAAATGAGAACAATGTGGGTATTCGAGGATGTCACTGGTGCTATCCAGCAATTAATGCTGAAGCTATTCTGGGGTATAGCAACAGCAAATGAAGCCAGATCCACGTGGTTATAAAACACAAATTCCCCTCCAGAGGGTAGTGTTAGCCTGTTATCAATGGTTTAAAAGTTAGGTCAATGCAAAGAAAGAATGATTCTCCAACACGCAACCTAATATTATTACCTTCATCGGTGGGGAGGGGCTGTACCTGTTGGATTTCTTCCTGTCATACAGTTGTTGTTGTTCAAGGCACACAGCGCTTTTGTCCCTGGGAAAACAGAACAGTCATTGTGTTTGTTGGGATACTGCGGACAGCAGTGCTATAAGGTATGGGCTTTGTGCTCTGGAGGTGAGCTGATTAAAACAGATTAAATTTAGAGAAAAATATTCGATTGGGTGGATCCTTTATGTAGTCATCTGCAATTCATTTGGGTGGGTGGGGGGATGGATGGATGATGATAAAACAAAGGAAGTCCAATAAGAAAAATATAATCCAAAATCTATGGTTGGGACCAACCCAAAATGCACTAAATTGTGGGCAAGCTTTTGAAATAGCTTGCTCAGAGAGCTTCAGCTATTGGGCGGTATAAAAATGTAATAAATGTAATAAATAAATATCCAGATCTCTTCATCACACAAGATGTTATAAAAAAAAAGTGTGTGTGGTGGTGGGAAGGCTGACCATATTGGCGCCTGCACAGAGTCTTAAAAGAATGTAGGAGGCGGCACAAGCTTAAATATATAAGTTCTACTAGGTGTTATGCAGGTTTCAAGCTAACATCTAGGACTACAGGAACAAAAGAATCACATAATGCTGATTTTCCCTATTTCTGAAAATATAAAATCTATTTGTGACTTGGATTTATCTCAAGTATTTATATAGCACCTTTCCCTACCTACCTTCCCCCTGCAATTTAGGTTGTTCCAACATGCCTCATGTACTTGATCTTGTAATACTGAACAACAACCTTGAAAGGTAGGTCAGTGTCACCTCCTTATTGCAGATATGGCAGGAAAGGCTGATGCATTCATATGACAGCCATGACAGCTCTGAAAGGGATCTAAGCGTTTAGAACAGCCTTCCTCAACCTGGGGCGCTCCAGATGTGTTGGACTACAACTCCCAGAATGCCCCAGCCAGCTGCTGGGGCATTCTGGGAGATGCAGTCCAACACATCTGGAGCGCCCCAGGTTGAGGAAGGCTGGTTTAGAAGATCACCAGCTAATCATGAGTCAGCGGCGCAATGCAGCGGCTGAAAGGAGTAATGCAATTCTTGGAGGCATCGAAAAAAGTGCAGTGTCCATATTGTGAGAACTAATGGTACTGCTTGCTTCTGCTTTGGTCAGACCTCATTTGGGGTATTGTGTCCAGTGCTGGCCACCGCAGTTTAAGAAGGATATCAAGACACTGGAATGTGTTCAGAGGAGGGCAGTGGAGGCTGGTGGCTCTGATGTCAGTGGGACAGTGAATCCGCTCCGAGTTTCAGTCAGAACTCTAAAGGTACGGTGCCACCAGCTTCCACTGATTCCGATACTGATTCTATGAACTGAGTAGGCTGTCTTTAAGTAATTTAGGACTCTATCTTTCAAAAATTAGATTGCTTAAAAAACAGCAGGCTTAGGGAAAAGAAAAATGCCCAGTAGCTAAGGCCCTCATTTCGTAGCCCCTTTAAACTCAAATGCAGGGCTAACAACTACATCTCCAGCAATCATTCTACGAGCATGAACTTTGTCTCTTTCCCCTAGCAGATATAGAAGAGGGAACTCTACAGCTTCAATGATTTAGAAAAACCTTCCACTTGGAAGTGACCGTGTGGCGGAAAAATGTTGTGGTTTCTAGGTAGAAGCAAGCATGACCTCCAAGTATTTTTATTTTTGCTGACGGGAAATTCAAGTTGAAACGCCCATCCATCCATCCCTTTGCACCATGGAAAATTCCAGGAAAATGAAATAAATAAGTCTGGGGAGGGCGGTTGTTCCAAAAGGGTTTCCAATGAACCTCAACAGCAAAGAAGATCAAAGATGCTGATGGCACCTTAAAGACTACTTACTTTATTGCAGCGTGAGTTTTCATAAGAAATGTCTTCTTCAAACTATGTAAAGTGCCTACTAGAAAGATAAATCAAAACCAGGCAGCTGTGTTGATCCACTTTGGCGAATTTCGTGGGGGCAAGGTATTATTTTATGCCTCCTAGAAAAACAGCTGTGGCATATGTAGAGCTAAGCCAGCATCTACTGAAACTGTCTTTATACTAAAAAAGAAAGAAAAAAGCTTGCACAGTATTTGGAGCATCTATATCTTGTTTAATAGATTACGAATGGTGTTTCACAGAACAATCTTATCTGTGTTTACTCAGAAGTAAACCAGTAAGTTTAATGGAGCTTACTTTCAGGTAAGAGGGTGTAGGGTTGCAACCTTAAGCTATTAAATACCAATAAAGTTTCAATACTTTAGAATAAGTAGGGTGGCCATATGGAAAGGAGGATAGGGCTCCTATAACTATCAGTTGTATAGAAAAGGGAATTTCAGCAGGTGTTATTAGTACGCATGCAGCATCTGATGAAATTCTCTCTTCATCACAACGGTTAAAGCTGCAGGAGCCCTGTATCTGGTCACTCTAGCTGTACTAGTGACCAGATGCAAAAGAAGGCAGGGCTCCTCCTTTTCATATAGTCACCCTAATAGTCATAGTGGTCTAGTGGTTAATAGGGTTAATAGATCTGAGAAATGTTGGTTGAAATTATTAATAACATTTTTATCCCATCCTTTCTCAAAGGGCTGGCATTTTATCCTCACAACAACCCTGAGCTAGGTTAGGCTGAAAGATAGCGTCTCTGCCCAAAGTCACCCAGTGAGCTTCATGACTCAGAAAGGATTTAAACCCAAATATCCCAGATCCTAGTCCATTACTCTAACCACTATAGTACACTGCCTATCAAGTGCCAGTACTGCCATGGACTTGATGCATGGCTGATACCTATAGTACCAGTGGTGCATGAGAGCGGCTTTCACGTGGCAACTGAGTGAACTCTGGGCCACAAATGTTCATGCCATAATAACTTTACTATGTCTTTCAGGTGCCACGGGACTGTCTCAGCCCAACTTACCTCACAGGGTTGTTGTTGTGAGGATAAAATGGAGAGGAGGAGGATTTTATATGCTGCCTTGGGGTCTTTGGAGGAAAAAAGGCAGGATATAAATGCAATAAATAAATAAATAAACCTCCTTCCATGCCAGGAGGAACCATGTGGGCCAAATGACAGGCAGCTCTTTCCTATGTCCGAGTCGCCTTGCAATTGTGTGATAATGTGGCTTTTTCCGCCCTGGAAAATGGCACACACAAAAAAAGACACAGAATTTGGATCAGTCGGTGTGACGCCACAGTGCAGACACGAGAAATGCAAGGAAGAAAACCAGCCACGTGAGAGCAGCTTGTGATTGTGCAGCCTTAGGAATGCAACAGCTTTCAGGGTTATGGCTGTGGTGTGTGTGTGTAAGAGAGAGAGAGAAGTGGATTTTCTTCGGGTACTGAAAATGCAGCCGCAACGGATGCTTTGTTGGTGATGATGCATAACGCAAGCATTTCCCTACATAAAGGGGCAAGCGGGAGTAGGCAGAGATGGGCTGGTTAAATATGCCCTATTTCCTGGCAGCTAAAAGTAATGCTGCAGTAAATGGAGAAGGTGCCAAAATAGAAACCTTATAGTCCTCTTCTCACAACCCACCAGGCCCCATAGCCAAGCTTGCTCCTTTCCTTTGCCCTCACTGTCTTTATGCTCTTTATATGGGGTTGGATCCAGGTTTAGAGCAGACCCATCGAAATGAACCAAACTAACCTTATTCATGATCAACTTAAGTCCCATTGATTTCAAAGGATCCACTCCAAGCATGACTAAATCCGGATCCAACCCCTGATCAGTTGCCTAGGCCATGGATGGACAACTTGTGTGATCCTCCAGATGGTTTGGCCTACAACTCCCATGATCCTCCTCCTCTGCCGGCTATAGCTGATGGCAGTAGTAGGCCATCAGCTATAGAGAGAGCTGAAGTAGAGAGCTTCGGCTATTGGGCGGTATAAAAATGCAATAAATAAATAAATAAATAAATAAATAAATAGGCTAAAACATCTGGAGGGCCACAAGTTGCCCAGCCCTGATCTAAGTGAAAAGAGATTTTACATGTGTTCAAACCATGCACAGCCAACGCGATGGAAATTCTCCATTGATATAACCTTGTGTAGAAAGTGAATCAGCCACAGGGTTTTACCATTCCCTCAAGGGTTGTCACCAAACTGCAATCTCGGCCTTCCCCTCCTTCTCATTCCCTGTAAGGAGCACCTTGCAGGTGCAGCCCCCAACTTTGCCTTCTCCATGTTTCATTTCCCCTTTCCTTCACTTGCTCTTGTTCAAGGATCTGCAGAAGCTAGATCTGGATCTATTGGTAAATTCATGGGTGATCCTCAGTAGATTAGCAAAGATTTATGACTCCCAGTTGTTTAACTATAGCAGCAACAAAATAACTCCCCTCCCCTCCTAAATTATACTGATGAAATGAAGAATGACCAGGACGGAGGGGCGAGGGTAACCAGAAACGGAAGGACTGTGAACTCTATTTCATTCTGGTCAGGGTGACCATATGGAAAGGAGGACAGGGCTCCTGTAGCTTTAACAGTTGTCTAGAAAAGATAATTTCAGCAGGTGTCAGAATTCTTGGATTCTAAGTGGATGTCTTTTGCACCAGGTTCTGGATGATGTATCTCAGAGTTCTACAAAGGAGGTCCCACAAGCCTGAACTCTGTCCACCTCTCCTCTGCTTCCAAGGTACCATTCTCAATTGTTTATTCTCTGCATTTTGTGGACTGCGATTTCAGCATGATTTAAAATAAAGTAAATTAATCACTGTATCTTTAACGTTTGTTTTGAAAGGGGAATTTCAGCAGGTGTCATTTGTATGCATGCAGCACCTGGTGAAATTCCCTCTTCATCTTAGACAGACAAAGGGTTAGATCCAGAATCTGGGCCATAGGTCAATAGCAAAGCACATGTGTTGCATGTAGAATATCCCAGGTTCAATCCCTGGCATCTCCAGGTAGGGCTTGGCGAGGGGGGGGGGAATCCTGCATGAAACTCTGGAGAGCCACTGACAGTCAGTGTCAGCCATATTGGGCCAGATAGAGCGATGGGGTGATTCACTATAAAGCAGCTTCCTATGTTCCCATGGTCATGGAAGGTGTCTCCACTTGATTTTAGGGGGCCTCCCCTCACCCTGCATCACAGCTCACCCCATTCAGCAGGGTCCTCTGCACAGCACTTTCTGGAGGCTGAAGGGGCTATCTTGGAAAGGCGAGGGGCAAGTCTCAGCAGGAGTAAAATAGCATCCCTTTTCAGGACACCAAAGCATGGCATAGTTGTTACCAGAGGAATATATACAGAGTTAGATAGAGTAAAAGTACAAATGATGCAAGATTGCGTGCAGAAATGTTCATCTGACGCACACACACACAAATTTTAAGCTCACGTGAAGACTAAAATGAGATAGGAGAACAACAAATATTTCTCATAATTTGGGGATTTATTATTAATCAGTTCCTTCGGAGCTGCTTAGCAAAACATACATTTTGGCATATAAAACACATATCTTTCTGTAGGAGAAGCATGCTGCTGTAGCAATAGACTCACTGATCTGGCTGGAGGCAGTGGATGATGGAAATGTGACTTCATGATGGATAGCAGGGATGTGTCTTCTTGTAGCCCAAGCTGCAAAGGTGAGGTTTTGGGGGGGTAGAAGAACTGCAATGATTTCTCCAAAAGAGAAGTACAGCTGTACACACCCACAGTGCCTTCACCTCTTGATTTCTGCCTGTCGTGCAGCTGCTGTCAATAAAAACTTGGCATCCCCCCAGCCCAAGGAGTCTTGTTACTCTTGTCCCAGGAGTGAAGCATTTGGAGACTGGAGAAGGTTAGCCCTGGAATTATGAAGGAATTTCCTATATACGGTTTCTCTTGTCAAGTCATTCTGTCTCAGCATGGATCAACCAGGTTGAGGACCTAAGGCAGAGAAAAACAAGGCAGAAGCATGGGAAACACATTCCTTTGTTCCTTAAATAAGATGCTAATATGTTAGACTCAAGGTCAACATTACCTTGAGCATGAAGTCATAGGAAGAGGCTGGGTTAATTACTATAAAAGAGGTGTCTTGGAGGTCAAGTTCATACCCCTCAAATTCCAAATGTGCCTAGGCTGGCTGGGATTGCTGAGTGGTAAATACAACTTCTATCATCTGTTTCTACGAAAGAGGCTGTGTAGATCAGAGCTAGAACACATGTTTTACCTGCACACGGGTCTTGGTTCAGTTCCCCGTATCTCTAATTAAAAGGATCTCAATTCAGATTTCATGCAATTTCCCCTTTTCATTCCCCAAATACCTACATATGGATGCTGCTGGATATAGGGAATTTAGGGCGTAAAAAAACCAGGTACATAATTCAGAAAACGTATGCTTGACATGATTGCCTGAAAATGAATCCCCAAGATGTAAGTTTAATATATATGCAAGCATTGAGCATATTCAACATGGCAAAGTCAGGGTGGGGTTCTGGAATGTAAACAGATTACAAATTTATGTGAAATTTCATTTTGATTGTACTTCAGGTTACCTTCTTTGATTCTACGATATAAAATTTTCATAAATGAGTAGAAATGCTTAAAGACTCAGAAATACAAATTTCAGAATGGTTACATATATTTGCTTTCCTTAGCTTGCTGCTTTTTTGGTTGCAAACAAAAGGCTAACATTGCTGTCATTCTGCAGAGATCTAAGAGCAGACTGAAGCAACAGGAATTTCATTTAATTTTTAGAAAGTGTTTTTCTTCCCCATACTTTCGTAGCACCCAATGGGATGTCATACATCTTTTTTTTTTACAAAACTTGATTTTTTGTTGTTGTTCTAGTGTCATTTTTTATTATTCTCTTTTTGCGTATTATTATTGGGTTGAATCCAGATTTCGTCATGCTTACCGTAAACCTGTAGAAATCAATGGGGCAAGTTAGTCATGATTATTATTTATTTATTTGCTTGTTTAGGTATTTATATACCATGCTTTTCAAGGCAAAAAGCTTTCACCAAGGAGCATGCAATATTAATAAGCGGGTATAAATGCAATTGGGGGGCGGAAAACTAATTTAGTTCTGTTTTTCAATTGCATTTAGTATTAACAATACTAAACAAACCAATGGAAAAATGATTCCCCAAGTCTCTTCCAGTTCTATGACTAACATTCCTTCCAGTATATGAACAAAGGGCTCATCTACACCATGCAGGATATTGCACTATGAAAGTGGTATATAAAAGGTAGGAGCCACACCAAGTGGTATATAGCAGTATGAAAGCAGTATATGGTATATGTTAATGGGTCCCAGCAGTTGTCAGTGCACTTCCAATACCACTTTAAAGCAGTAGTGTGGCTCCTATCTGTTATATACCACTTTCACAGTGCAATATCCTGCATGGTGTAGATGAGGCCAAATATGTTAAACAAGTTTAGGAAATCGAGAATCCTGATTCAGAGCAAAAATTTGGACTGGATTATTTTTGAGGCTGCCATGGTTCTATTGATTTCATTAGGTCTATTCCCAGCCTGATTAATTCTGGATACGACTCATTGTTATAGAAAGTTTTATAAAATCATCAAAAACTACTGGTGGTGGTGGTGAATTCTGTCATGAGCAGCCACTGAAATGTTTCATTTAAGGGTAAAGCTTTGCCTGAAAGCTCAACAAATAGCCCAGATTTATCTCTTGCAACCCTCCAGGACCCCATTCAGGGAGAAACTAGAGTCCAAAACTATATGGGAGTGGAGAAAATAAGGAATATGCACTATACAACAGGGGCAATCCAGATTACACAGCATAGCTTCTTCGGACAGCAAGCAAATTCTCATGGGGCAGCCAGACTTCTAAGGAGAGTCCAAAAATTCAGGCAGTTGAAATTATCCATATCAATAAACTAGTTCTAGCAGTTTCATCATCACCTTTTGTAAAGCAAATTGGTCTTAATTGCCCATTCAAGACCAAGCTATGTCCAAAATACTTTGCATTACAACAGGGAACCCTATATGGTTAAATTATGGAATTCACTACCACAAGATGTAGTGATGCTCACCAATCTGGGTGTCTTTAAAAGTGGGGTGGATAAAATCCTGGAGGAGAAGGTTATCAGTGGCTTCTAGTCCTGATGGCTATGTGCTACCTCCAGTATCAGAAGCAGTAAGCCTATGTACACCAGTTGCTGGGGAACATGGATGGCTGGTTGGCCACCGTGTGAACAGAATGTTGGACTAGATGGACTCTTGGTCTGATCCAGAAGGGCTCTTCTTATGTTCTTATGTTCTTATTGTGGTTGGGAAAATTGTAGCTAAGCTCAAAGGAAACAGGGAATTCTGAATGGGATGGGCGGGTAGCGGATGATGTCAACCTCCCTGCTAATCTAAAAACTAAACCCTGTGTGAGCCATGGCTCTACTACCCCAATGTCTAGACTATCTCATAGCATTTTGCCCTGTGAAGAACATCTTTGGGGATGGGCGGATCTAATCATAGAGGCAAAACAGCATATCAAAATATAGAGTCCGATCCAAATTTAGCCATATTGAAATCAATGGGACTTAAATCTCATTGCTTTCATTAGGCTTGTTCTAAGTATGATCAAGTCTGAATCCTAACCATATAATATACGTTCAAATAAATTATTCTATGACCAAGTCTGGATCCTCTTTCCTTTACTGTGAGTTCCAATATATTATCACTGCTGTCTCATCTTTATATACTTATATACTTTATATACTTAGCTTCAGATTGAAAGGATATATACAGTATATATACTTCAAGCATATTTTCTGGAAAATGAGTTAGCAACATTACTGGCTATTTCTTATCGATTCCTTTACATTCTGCTTTTATAATGGTATCCGAAGATATTTCTGGACTTCATATCAAAGAGAATGACTTTGATTTTAGAAACCTGGGCCAGATCCTCAGTAAGCAGGATATCACACTTTGAAAACGTTTTGAAGACTGTATAGGGAGTGTGTGTCCTGAGCCCCAACAGTTGTCACTACCGTTATAAACCATTTTAAAGCAGTAATGTAGATCCTGCCCATGTTTGCCCCTGTTCTGTTTGATTTCACTCCTAAAGGAAGAATGGCCGGAAGATGTAGAGATGTAAGAAGAAGTAGAGACAATCCTGTGTGTGTTTACGCAGAAGGAAGTCCCATTCTGTTCAATGGGGCTTATTTCCAGGTAATTGTGCATAGACTGCAGGACCAGTTTGCAGTGTGGGTGGGGGAGCTTTTGTCTAAAAACGCTTTAAACGTCCTGTTACGTTATATTTTTAATTAACTGCTCCCTACTGTTGTACAATCTGACACCCCTCTTTTCTAGCCCCCTGCCTGCAGAGTACATAGGACGGTATTGCTTAACCCCAGAACTGTGCACGCAGGAAGGCTCCAACGTCTTGAGACATACATGGGATGCAAAAGTCACAACCCTCTCACAATGAAAGACTCATCCTTTTTTCCTCTCCAAATTGTCTCCTCTCCTAGATGAAGGGGGAAAGGCCCCTGCTAGGTAATCTATAAACTATTAAACGTTACCTCAACTAGTTAACACTGAGAATTAGCTGGGTGGGTGGGGAAGGGGAAATAATAATTCTTGTTGAGCATTTTGTTCAGGAGACGAGGGAGGCAAACTCTGGTGCCTGGAAAAAGAAAATGTGTTCTACGCGTGTCGGAGATGTCTCCTCCTTCAGGAGCTGTGCGTAGCCATTCAATTTCTTAATTCTAAAACAGGCAATAATGCCTTTCTCTGAGGTACTTGTACACGCTGCTTCTAAAACATTTAGCTTCGTTACTTAGCGTGCAGCATGGATGGGCAGGAAAGAGGAAAACCTTCCTCCACTGCTTCTTCTGGCAGGGGAGAAATGGAGCTCCATCAGGATGAGGAGAAATGGAGCTCTCATCATGGAGCTTCAGCAGGAGAAAAACGGAATGATTTGGTTTGTGGCGGTGTGTGAGCAGGGGAAGCGTTCAGCAAAAAGAGGGCCTTTTCTGCTGTGGCACCCCGGCTAGGGAATGAGCTCCATAGAGAGGTTCGCCTGGCGCCTACGTTGTGCTCCTTTCGGCAGCAAGTGAAGACTTTTTTATTTTCCCAGTATTTTAGCATCCTAGTCTTTTAGCTCCACTGTTTAAAATTGATATCTGAAATTTCTGCATTGCTGCTAGGTTTTATTCTGGCTGTACTTTCATATTGTGGCTTTAAGCTCCCATATTTTGTATTTTATGTGACTTCGGAGCATGCACAATCCGTCCTTGGCATTCACTATGCTCCCCACACTCCTCACCTGTATCTGCTCAGACATCCTCTGCGCCTTCGGCCTTCGGCCTGCCTCTGCTTTGGAGGCATCGCAAGGAGGCATGTGACGTCCTCCGCTGGCGAGCCCGCAGGTACTCACGGTAGTTGCGCGTCAGCAGGGTGTAGAGGAACGGGTTGATGCAGCTGTTGCCATAGGTCAGGCAGGTCACCAAGTGGTTGATGGAGATCTCCGTGTGGATGGGCAGGCGGGCCGCCGACGGGCAGTAAAGGGGCAGGAGCTGCCAGACCCAGAAGGGCAGATAGCAAGCCCAGAAGGCCAGGACAATGACGAGGATGAGGAGGAAAACCCGGCTCTTGGGAGAGCGGCCCAAGCCGCTGCGGGTCTGCGACAGCCAGTAAGTCCTGGCCAAGCGCCAGTAGAGGGACCCAATGACCAGGCCGGGCGCCACAATGCTAGTGCTGAAGAGGATGCTCAGGTACACCCTGTACTGTGCCTCGCTCCAGGTGGGGGAGCAGAGACGCCGGATGATCGCTCCGTCTTCACCCACCGTGCGCTCCTCCTGGTGGATCATCACCATCATAGGCAGGGCCAGGGCAAAGGACAGGAGCCAAATGGCCACGGCCAGAGGGCGGCGGCACCGTCGGGCGCGGCGGCCGGCCTGGAAGGGGTGCGCCACGGCGGTGTAGCGCTCGCAGCTCATCAGCGTGAGCAAGAAGATGCTGGCATGCATGGTGAGGAGGTCCAGGCTCAAGAGGATCCGGCAGCCCGCCTCCCCGAATGGCCAGTCCTTCACCAGCCCGTTGTGGACAATGAAGGGGGCCGTGGACAGGTATAGCAGGTCAGCCAAAGCCAAGTTGACCAGGTGGACCCGCAGCGAGGAAGCTGAGGGTGAGGCCCGCACTACTGCCAGGGCGTAGAGGTTGCCAGCCACCCCTGTGGCACACATCAAGCTCAGCACAGCTCCCAAGGCTGCGGCTGACTCTCCTCCCTCCGGCAAAGAGACATTGCCCAGCGGCACCCGCAGGGAATGGTTGGTCGGTGATGGCTCCATGAGCACACAACCGAGGGCCAAATGTCCAGAAGAACAATGTCCCTTCTAGTCCTTGAGAGAGAGAGAGAGGAAAGAACTTTGCTATTATTGATCCACCGCTCGTTATTTCCAGTGATCTATTCTTTAAGCCGCATGTCTGTCTGTCTGTCCAGTTGTCCATCTGTTTTCATTCACTCACTTCCACTCTTCCTGTTGCTCCATCATATTTCTGAACCCCCCATAAAAGCCGATCCGAGTTTGCAAAAGGTATTCTGGTCTGTCTTGTGTCTGGGAGTGCGCACGGTCGCTGTTCCGCATCTGGGCATGAAGGCCTTTTTGTTCCTGGTTCCTGTGCTCAATGCATTTGAAGCTAGCGGTGGCGCGCGGTGTCCAGTGTGTGAGGCGTATGTGCGTGTATCTGTCTGGGGCTGCAAATTCTCTCCTCTCACATTCCTCGCACCCTGCTAGTGTCGGTATGTCGGGGTCGAACCTTGGCCCGGCCCCTCTCAGGGAGCACGGCTCTCGGCTCCTGTCTGTCTTGGAGGAACCTGTTTATCTCATCCCTGGGGTGGGATTCTGACAGCGTGTCAGCTTAAAGGGACTACAAGGGCGGGCGGCGGGACAGCGTCCGGGGGTCCGATTGGTCCGGAGATTGGAACAGATGGAATCACCACACCTCTTCCCTTCTCTGCTCCCCCCCCCCCTCCACAGCCCCAGCCCAAACAGACGGACGCTCAGGGTCCAACTCCCTGCTGGCAGAACCATGCAGCTTTCCATGGAATGATGCCCACCAGGAGAGAGAGAAAATAACCAAGAGATACAAAGACAGAAGGGGACTGTATGGATCAATGGACAAAAGAAACTAATAAATGCAAAGACACAGAGAGCAAGACGTGGAATGAAAAGAACCATGGGACAGGATCTCTTCTTCCGACATCAGGAAAGGGGGTGGTGGCAGATGGCCCTTCCGTAGTTTTACACTTCTGTCCCTAATTCATGGTGGCCCCAGTTAAGAAATGATTACAATACTTCAGACTTTATCTTCAGTGAGGTCTCACCTGCCTGGTTTAATGGAGCAAAGGGGTGGCAATTCAGACAGGGCCTACTCTTTCACAGAGTTCAGGTCTGGGGACTGCTTCTGGAGGCCAGCGGGACTCAGCATTTGGTTGTGTGAAACAATAATGAGGATGAGAGGGTCTCTGAGCGCATGGAGAGTGCATTTTCCTTCAGGATGAAGGAAACACAATTCAAGTGCTCCCAGGCTCTGTTCAGTCCAAATGGAAAATCCATGACACTCAGAAAGTCGCTGCAAGGCCATTATGGCTGGTGGCATCGAGATGGTTTGCCCCATAGGGATGCAGGAACAGAGTGAAGCACCTTCATGGTCCTGCCACTCAGACATCACACACAATACTGTTCTCACTGGATGGGAAGAACTAACTGACTGATTTTACCTGTGATGTCATTTCCTCTGAAAATGACCTGGGTTCAAAAATATTGAGAAGTAAAGGCATTTTTAAAACCTATAGAGCTCGTAGCGTTGAAGTCCCACCCACCCATCTTAATTCTTATCCTTTAAGCCTCCATTGCTGTTACCTAGCCAGTCATAGAGGAGCAGCAGTGAATTTGGCCAGTATCAGGGTGCAAACAACCATACAAGAGACGTTGCTGAAGTTTGTACATTTCAGGATCTAACTACAACCTCTGTAAGCTCATAATGCTCATTTTTCATTTGAGGCACTGCCACGGCACAGGCTCTGAACACCAAGCCTGGCCACGGCTACTCCCTGCTCAAGCCAAGCACCACCGCTTGATACGCCTGAGGCAAGGGATAAAAACCACCTTCCTCCAAACTATGTGGAGAAAGGGGTTTAAATGGAGAAGGATTTCAATATATAAAATAAAACACACTGTGAGTTATATGTGTTGAGGTGAATTATTGTCAGAGTGGGTGCTAAATGTGTAAACTTCAGATGATAAATGCCAAACAGACACGTGGGATTTTTGTGGTAGTTAAAAATGAATGATTAAAATGTATTTTTAAAAGTTCACAAGCTTTGTTTCAAATACAACATTTAAAAACCTTTTTGAAACCTTTCATCCAATCCTTTCACTCATTCACATATGCGCTTTCCTTTCTCTCACACAATCACTCTTGAGCTTTCTTTATTATCTGTATTGATAAATATACATCAACTATGTGCACACCACACTCCAAAGACACCACTCTCTACACTGAACCTCAAATTTCCCAGAACTTAAGTACTCTAAACACAGAGAGCACTAAAGACTCTAAGAGTACCTAAAAAGTCCCCCCCAATCCCCTCAGTCATTCCCTTATATATCACTCCTCCCCCTCCCAAGACATTCTAACTCCGCCCACTCAGGCCAACATTCTAAACTCACCACAGACTTACAAACTGCAGACATACATTTGGGAACTGACTTGTGGGGTGTAACGCCACAGGCACTATAGCTCCAAATGTCCTCTCTTCCATTCCCAGTCACCCACTTATATTGCCTTTGCTGCTGCTGATGTTGTAGCAGTAGTGATGGTGGCAGAAGGGAGGGAGATCTGCCATCAAAATCTCTCCCTCCAGGCCTGGTGCAGGAAGCACCTCTGGCACAGCATTCCAGGTACATTGGGAAATATAATTTCCCCAGGGCACTAAACAATATCAGGCACCCTGGGAAAATTACATTTCCTAAGATGCCCGTCATGCTGCTCTAGTGGTGTTCCGTACTCCAGAGAGAGATATTGAAAGAGATACACAGTCTCTTTCCCTTCACCTCTACTGCTTATATTGAATCAGACACCAGAGAAGAAGAAAGAGATAGCGTGACGGGAGGAGATATTCACTGTTGTAGTCCAGTGGCTGCCATCAGGATTTTGGGTCTCATGAAAGGACTGGAAACTTGGTTCACACAACAGGCTAACCCACCCATTGTAGGTTGTTCTTGAACTGTGGGTTATCGTGTTGTCTGAACACAGCCCTTTTCCTGCAGGGTGGGTTATCATGTTGTCTGAACTCAGGGCATTTTCCACAGGGTGGCTTATTAACTGTCCTTTAATGGTATTCCCAAATCTGTCCTCTAGGAGAAGCCACCTCATCTAGTAATCCCTAGAGAGATAGTTGTCTGTAGAGTCCACCCACACAGTGGTTTTAGAACAATGTGCATATACACACACCCTCTGCTTACCTGGATTTCCAAGGATCTGGTCTCGCTGTTATAATAGCACAGCAGTATTTTTAAAAGGTGATCATGTAGTAAGTGGAGGGTCTTTCTGCATCCTTGATGAGTCTCCAGAACACTTCTCACTGAGTTGAATAACCATGCATTGCTTTGATTTTTAAAGAAAAGACCCTTGCTTCAGAAACCAAAACAAAATGTACCTGCGTTCCTTATTTTTGGCAGGAAAGAGAGGCATAAATTTATCTAGAATTAGGGACTAGATTAAAAGGGTAAAACTTCAATTACAGGTCCCCCATGTAATGGGATGGATTATTATTGGCTTATTACTTAAATAAGTGAAACAGTCTTGTGGCACCTTAAAGACTAACTTTTTTTTAATGACATAGGGCTTCATGGACCAGAGTCCATTATATTGGATGCATAATGTATTAACTTAGGTTGGCAGGTGTGTGTGTGTACACATATCATATACCCAAGATTCTGTTAGCAGAGTCTGTTAAAATATAGGCCTAATCCAGATTTGGATAAATACTTCTCTCGAGTCTCCCCTCCCCACACTAGGATGACCATATGAAAAGGAGGACAGGGCTCCTGTATCTTTAACAGTTGCATAGAACAGGGAATTTCAGCAGGTGTCATTTGTATATATGGGTAACCTGGTGAAATTCCATTGCAACAGCTAAAGCTGTAGGAGTCCTGCCCTCTTTTGTATCTGGTCAAGAGGGAAGGGCTCCTGCAGCTTTAACTGTTGTGATGAAGAGGCAATTTCACCAGCTTCTGCATACACACAAATGACACCTGCTGAAGTTCCCTTTTCTATACAACTGTTAAAGATACAGGAGCCCTGTCCTCCTATTCATATGGTCAACATCTGGGGACCAAAGGTTGGGAAAGGCTGGTGTATAAGATTACAGCATCAGGGATTTAATGTCTAGAGTAGGGGTAGGTCATCCAGATGCTTTTAGACTACAAATCCCATCAGTCCATTATTATTATTATTATTATTATTTATTTATATAGCACCATCGATGTACATGGTGCTGTACAGATAACACAGTAAATAGCAAGACCCTGCCGCATAGGCTTACAATCTAATAAGTTGTAGTAAACAATAAAGAGGGAAGGAGAATGCAAACAGGCACAGGGAAGTGTAAACAGGCACAGGGTAGGGCAAAACCAACAGTGTAAAGTCAGAACAAACTCAATATTTGAAGGCTATAGGGAAACTGGAGGGTCACAGGTTTTCCACCCTCTGGGTTCAGAGGAGGGTGCTGAACTCTAAAGAATGATATCTCTAGCAGTTTCCACTAATGACATTTTAACAGGACATTTTCAGAAAGCCAAGTTAGTGACACTGACAACCTGAGATCAGTGATTTACCAGAAACAGATACCAGAAAACTGGGACTGTCAGAGCTAGGGGGAATATGCTGTTGAGTCAATCAGCTGTAAGGAGAAGACAATTTCATCAATTATACACATGGTGATTATCTCAAAGCACATTACTTGGAAGTAATTTGTTGAGGATTGCTCAGCTTTCTCATTACTGTGCAGGGAGAAACTTTGATGCCTGAACTGGCCACGGTTCTCCAAGTTCCACCTCAAAGCTCAGTCTGCCTTGTTTCTGTTCCCAAAAGTGAACTTGCTTGTTCGAACAGGAAAAGTGAGCATTTAAGTACACTTTAAAAAAAGAAAAGAAAAAAAGTGTGCACCTTAATGAGCACTTTCCCCATTGGCTAAAGCACAGATGCGCCAAAAAGCGCATCTTAAAATGTGTTTTTTTAAAAAAATATGTGAACTGCCCAGAGAGCTTCGGCTATTGGGCAGTATAAAAATGTAATAAATAAATAAATAAATAAATAAATAAATAAAATATATAGTAAGCATATTTCAAATCAGCATCACAAGCTTGGGAAGATGCAGCAGTATCTGCAAAATGTGTTCTCATTCAGGGGTTCAAATGGATGGGGCAAGATCTACTCATAAACAAACCCTAATGAAATCCTCAAATGTCCCTATTATTGTGATATTCTCTTGATTGAAATAGCCTGGGCAAGAAGTTCTGATTTTCTATGGGAAATTATCATAAAGGCTATATCTATCACCTTAACTCTGGGGTGGACATGGATTATTTTTTATTTTTATTTTTATTTTTAAAAAAACATTGTGTGACTTGGTCCTGAAACAAAGACTCTTTCTCAGGAAACTGATCTGATTCAAAATCCACATTTGGAGATAACCAGATGCCATTTGGTAACATCACAACACGATTGGCTTTGGTTATATCACCCTGCTCTGTGATTTCAAAAGGTAAGTACAGTGCATTGATGAATGTGCTTACTAAACTGAAGATAATATGGAGTGGACGGTGGTGGTGCAGAATGAAATCCTTTCCCCTCCTCCACTCCAATCGGGTTCTTTAAGGTGGCGGGGGAATAACGTACTTTCTGCAGGACTCAGAAAGCTGCTTCCCCACACACACACTAGGTGTCCTCTTTTTTGGTTTCCCAAATATGGTCACCCTAGTCATGACGAACTAGGGCCGGCCCTCCCATAAGGAAGGGTGAATCCCCTGGTCAGGCGGCGGATTGGGAGGGGTGGCTGATTGTGTTCCCCCTTCCCCGATGCTGGGAAGGTCCTTGTAATGGCCCCATTCACCTGCTGCAACAAATGCCACAGCGAGAGAGCGGCAGGTAGCACTCCTTTGAGGAACAGCTGCATCTTGCCCCATCTCTTGCTCTGAGCCCTCTCACAAAGCAAGAGATAAGGCTGGTGGGTTTTAAATGAGGAGCCTCTGGACAGGCAGTCTCCAGAGCCACCTCACAATGCCACGGTTTGAGGAAAGATCTCTCAAAGCATGGCATTTGGGTGTGGGTGCCTCTCCGGAGAGGCTGTCCGCACAATTTCTCATCCGAAGTTGGGGATGGGAGAGGAGGTGGTGGTGGTGGTAGCAGTGGTGTGCATCCTTCTGCCTGAAGCAATGGGACATCTTGCACCACCACTGTGACTAACACTCCTAGTCCTCAATAGATTTTACACGGATGATTTACTGGCATTCTGGCACCCCCACTGCCAGAGGCTATATGCAAGTATTCGATTAATTGATATTGGGGAGTGGTGAGAAGCTGAATTCAACTCTCTTCCATGACCTGAGTAATTTTCGGGAAATGTCCCACTGAGATGAAAGCAAAGACAACAGCAGGGGAAAGTCTAAATGCTCTCATGTGCCATCACATATTTACTAATTTTCTGCCTTTTGATACATCCAGGTAGCCTTCATACTACATACAGTGAGTTGAATCCAGATTTAGTCATACCTGAAGTAGGCCCTTTGAAAGCAATGGAACTTGTTAGTCAAATGAGGTGTTGCTATGACTTCACCTCTCTAATAAAGGCATTACGTTTATTTGACAAAGCAGTGTCAAGGCAACACACACACCTCCTGATTGAGAGTGTAAGGCCGTGTACATGAGAAATGTGCATGTAACTTGGGTATATTCACACCCTATCTTTGTTTAGAGGTGTATGTCATACTTGATGACCATGTGTGTGTGTGAGTTGATTGCACATGTCTTTTACAACTACAGTGTGTGTGCATGTATGAATCTGAGATTCAGAAGTGAGGGATTGTGTATCAAATGCATGATACACTGCTATCATGCCATGTGCCATTCTCGTGTTCATCCTTGATTCACACTGTATTTCTGTCCTTTCTGAGTGGTACCATCTCCTTCATGCACACTTATGGGCACCGTCTCACTCCATCTCCCATCTGCCCTTAGATGCCTGCCCCCCATCCACCTCGCTACTAGCGTCTGCCTTTGCATCTCCGCCCCCATCTTAGCCTGGTGAACTGACTTGGCTTGAAAAGCGGTTATTCCTGGCTTGAGTTGTGTGGATTGTACTGAGCGCAGGGGAGAGTGTGGAGGGGGGAATCCTCGCCAGCAATCCAGGGCCGTGGCCAAAGCAAACTTGGTTGGCGCTGCTGGGTTTGTCTAACCTTGTGACCCTCCAGCGCAGGGTTCTCTGGGAGGGAAGGGGTGGGGTGGGGGAATCTAACATAGTGGAGCCAGGCCTAACCATTGAAAAAAAGTTTGGGCCTCAAAACAGAACCTGCTTTGTTAGAAAACCGCAGCTCTCAATAGCAGCAATAAAGAATAATGTGTCTGAGCATGTGCAGAGGGTGTTTCGCCCATTCCCTCACATTTGAGAGCTCTAGTCAAGTCAGGTTACCATGGGAACCATACTTGTGAGGGGCAACAAGCCGGTCTAGGCCTTGCTGCTCTGCAGCCACACTCATGGCAAAGGCCTCTCCCCATCCTTGCTTGGCCTGATAGGGAGACTGCTAGCGCCTAGACAATTGCCTGAGTGGTGAGGTTCCCTCACACAGAAACCCTTCATCCTGTGGTGACAATGGAAGTAGAAACAGAGACTCTGTGGGGGCGGTGGGGGCACATCTTTTATCCCCAGCTATTCCACCCAACACTGGATTGACGACATTGCGTTCTGTCTGTCAGATAACCAGTATTGCGATCTGAAAAATTAGTCAACTCCTAATTCTGTTTGTAGCAGCGGCCTGACCTATTGGGTTTTGTTCTCGCTCTGTATCCCCTACCCCCGTGTAGAGGGGTCTCTCCATTTTTTTTTTTTTAAATGAAATGGTGGGGACTTCGGTTGACAGAGGCCTGCTAATTTGTGACATATAATAAAGACTTTGACATGAGACTGACAGCTTCCATTTTTGAACCCCACACTCCATCCTGGAATGTGAAGCCACTGGCTCCTGCTTGTATGATTCATCCACCTCAACTGGTTTTCATGTCTGAAGCATTTTCTTATGCCTCTCCTCCTGAGAGGAAACCATCAAAGGCTTTCTCAGCTCATAGAGCCAAGCAGGCACCTCCCAAGCACGGTCATTCCTTCTTTTGAACATAAGAAGAGCCTTGTTGGATATGGCCAGAATTCTTTCTGAATC
Organism: Elgaria multicarinata webbii; assembly: GCF_023053635.1. Classification (NCBI taxonomy): domain Eukaryota; kingdom Metazoa; phylum Chordata; class Lepidosauria; order Squamata; family Anguidae; genus Elgaria; species Elgaria multicarinata. Next base: position 32,662,222 of record NC_086181.1, on the reverse strand, counting down.
ACAATCCTCCTTCCCACAGTTGCCAACCAGATGTCTCTTGGTAGCCAACAAGCAGGGCGTGAAGGCAATAGACTTCCCCTGCTGTTGCTCCCAGCAATTGGTATTGAAGATGCATGTAGCCTTTGTGACTAATAGCCATTGATGGTTCTTTTCCCCCCATGGATTCGTCAAATTGCTCCCTTTAATAGCAAACTCAACTGGTGAGTGCCAATACAATTGTAAACAAAATGGGGCCAATGAGACAGGGGGGAGGAAAGAGCACGCTTAGGAAAATCCTAAGGCTGCAGAAGTTAAGGGGGAAAATGGGGGCGGAGGACTCAGGGGGCAACCCCACTCCCAAGAGAGCACAGGGAGGACTGCGCATGCTCAATGGCCACAGCATGTTGCGTGTCTGTTGTGGGGGTGGGGGAGACAAAAAGACGGAGGTAGGGGAATGGAGTATTATGGAAGAGGGCATGGCTGGCTGGAACACTGAATCAGACCACACAACAACATGCCAGATCCCCTTGAAAGCCAACTCACCCAGGAACCATTGACACATCTTGTGGCAGTGAACTCTGTACATTATTTAGGCAGTGTGCGAAGTATTTTCTCTTGTCTGGCCAAAATCTATTGCTAATCAATTTCACTGGGTGGCCTTAGGTCTAGTACCATGGCAGAAGAAGAAAAGCTGATTTCTGTCCACTTCCTCTATACTGACCTTTCCCAGCCTACTGTCCTCCGGACATGTTGGACTACCACTCCCATCATCCCCAGCCATTGCCTGAGGAAAGCTGTTCTACACTATGCATCATTTCATAAACTATCATTTTCCTCTCTTCCACCCCTTAGTCGTCTCTTTTCTAAAATAAAACTCAAAAGCCTTGAGATACAAAGTTTTCTCAAACCATATCTGCTATAAAACACACATACCCTCAGTCATCTCAGCTTAGTTCAGGAGGTAACTGTCCAGAAAGCTTTGCTGTCTCTATACGGTAACTATAGCAAGATTCCTTTGTGAAAAACTGTGCTTTTGGTGTGCCTTAGAGGATGAAAAACCTGGACCTTCTTTCAGTACCGCAAAGGCCAAGGCCAACGCAAACCATTTCACTGCTGCCTGAGGCAAAGAACAAGATGGCACCCTCACACCCACCCATTCCACATCCAAAGCTCAGACAATGACAACAAGGGAGAGGGCCTTCTCAGTGGTGGCCCCCCAATTATGGCATGATCTCCCCAATGAGGCCTGCCTGGCGCCAACATTGTTATCGTTTTGGTGCCAGGTCAAGACTTTTCTCCCAGGCATTTAACAGCAAATGTTGAGTTTTTTAATTGACCCCATATCTATCTTTAGGCCAGGCTGAGAGTTTAAAGCTGTTTTTAAATGTATATTTGTATGTTGTCTGTTTTTATGCTTTTAAATTTAGTATAGCGATGTTTAATGTTTAATGTTTTAATCTTTGTGAACTGTCCAGAATTTATTTACATTTCTATACCAGCTATGGGGCGGTATAGAAATAATAATAATAATAATAATAATAATAATAATAATAATAATAATAATAATACCACCTAACTGGACTGGCATTCAGTCTTACTTTAACACTGATGATAGGGAAGCAACCTCCACCCCACCTGAGGGCAACAGGCAAGCTCAGAGAGTGCAGGGTATGCGCAGCGGTGTCCTCGTACTGAGGGGAACAACCATGAGGCTCAGGAAGAATCGAGGAGGGGTTGCAGTCACTGCTCCCCCTTCTAGCATTTGGTGCCTGGGGCAGCTGCTTCGCTCTGTCCATGGTGGGGCTGGCCCTGGGAACATTATGTAGGAACAAAGGAAGCTGTTTTGAAGTTGTGGGTGGCTTGTTAACCATGCCAACAACCCACCCTCGCGGGGTTCAGACAGCATGATAAGCCATAGCAACCACCTGCCTGCTGTGGCTTAAATTTTCAAAATGGCTGCCACCACATCCCACAATGTCTTAAATAAGTCCATCTAGTCCAATATTGGCGACACTGACTGTCAGCAGTTCTGACACTGTGGCTCCCTACTTCATGTACCTGGGACCCTGATTCCCCGTTAGCCTCTGCCTTGTTCTTATGAGATGTTTCCTGACACTAAGCCTGCAGTGGTTGGGACTGACAGGGTGTGGATGGGCTGTAGGAAACATAGCAATGAATAGCTTTCCTAATTTCTTTCCTTTTGCATGCCCCCCTCTCCCCCCCTCCCCATTCTCTCCACCTGGTATCCAGACACAGTCCGGGAATGAGAGGCTGTGGAGAGTGAAAAGTATTCCTAGGGAACATCTCATGTCCTTCCTTGGCTGCCACTTCCCATCCTGGAGCCCAAAGACAGCGGGGGGCTCCTGGACGCCGTGCCTAGATTGTGCACTAGCGCCAGCAACTCACAGAAAAATAAACCAAGAGGGAACAGCAGCGGCAGCACCAGATGTGGGGCAGAAAGCCCCACACCTCAATGAACAAATACTCAACATTCTCTCTAGAAATATCAGGAATCCTGAGTTTTGGAATAGTCTAACCTAGGAGGGCTTCTCCTCCTCCTGCCTGCTTTCATCAAGTTGTATCTTTAACTACTAATTGAATTATCTCTTGTCCTTGCATGTTTAATATGCAAGGCATCATATAATATTTATGCCCCTTGTCTTCACAATAACCCCATGCGGTAATTCAGTCTTATTCCCATTTCACAGATACGGAAGACAAAAAGAGGACTCGGCCAACTCATCTAGCAAGTACTGAGCACTGGGAATGTAAACACAGGCCTCTCTGGCTTTCAGGCTGGAAATGCACAGACATGCCTAGGATATATTTGCACTAACACATGCAAATAAAATACTGCTTCCCCACCATTTTTTGTGGGGTGCCTCCCTCAAGAAGATGCTACCTTTTACAATCCTTTCAGCAGGAGGAATCAGATGCAGAAGTCAGTTCCAGCTACGACGTCGGCTTTGGACAAAAATGTTTTGGCCAGCCTCACCCGCTGTGCGAGGCTTTCCCCTTGGCCTCTCTCGCCAGCCTGCGAACATGAGAGGGATCTTTGTTCATGGGCAGAGTTTGTTTTGCCACCTGTGTGTGACAAGCGCTTTGAGGTGAAGCAGGGGGAGTCTGGGAAGGAGGCTTTGATGTCTTCCTTTGGATGGGAGGGAGCAGTATTGCGGACAGGCAGAGGTGGGATGGGGGAAGCCAGGTCCAGCCAGATGCTGGCACCCAGATGTGTACTCAGAGAAATGGTGTGAGTGTGTGTGTGTGCAAGACAAATTGCTGAGGCTGCAGTCTTGTACAATGTTATGTGAGAGTAAGCCTCATTGAACACAGTGGGGCATACTTCTTAGTAAGCCACACTAAATCAGCCAGCAGCTCTAGTGGTTAGAGCAGAGATGTGAAACTTCCAGCCTGCAGGCCTCATGTGGCCCATGGAGTTTCCACATCAGGTCTGTGGATCATCCTTGGGTTCTTCTAGGAGTCGAGCTGCGTGAAGCCAGGGACTGGGGGCAGCTGTTCCTCCCAGTGCTAGCCAGATCCCTTCCTCTGCGCCTCTCTGCCTTGGTTAAATCTCTGTGTCGACCCAAGGATTGGTTACTATCAACTAGTCCTATCCCTCTTCTCCCACCTTCCTTTCTCTAAGTGCAAGACCTGCATTGAATCATTATGATGATGACAAATTGCTTTATAATTGCATACGCTCAGAAGGTTAAGATGAAGGAGAAAGAGAGCGGTTGGCTTCTTTTGTGCTGGGAAATTCCCCGCCATGGATGGCGTTTCCAAGGTGCTTGAGACATCTCGAATGCTCAGGAACCATTCAAGGCTGCAACATCTGTAATTGGTGCAGGTAGCAATAATTGCCACATCCTAGTAACAAGTATGTGCTAATTAGGAAATGGACTCAAGTTGGGGGCAGAATAAGCGGAGGGGGAAGAAAGCAAAGGCAGAAATGATTTAGTGGTAGTGATGGGGTGTGTGACAAAATAATTGGGCAGAGCTGTTTTGTTGCAGCAAGGGCCAAGATCTCTCTCTTTCTCTCTCTCTCTCACACACACACACACACACACATACACTCCATGTACAGAACTGAACAAAACCGATAGCTGAATTTTACTTCTACAACTGATGCTGGGACAATGTCCTTGACCACACTTGTGGATAACAGGCTAATTTAGGTTATGCAGGTTAGGCCTTGTAGCACATACAGCTCTGTCCTCCATCTGATGTCTCAGGCAATTGCCTCACTCTGCCTAACACTGGGTTCAGCCCTAGAATTAGGTATGAATTTAATCCATCATCTCAAAAGAAAGGTTGCATGTCCAATGTGTATACAGATAATTCAGGTGAGTAGATCTAAAGACAATGAGCTACATGCTGCACAGGAATGACTTTAGGGTTGCCAACTTTTCCCTGTAGCCCTGTTCCTGTAATAGCAGTTTGGAATTAAGAAATTAAGCAGGTGAAGCTTTCCCCACAACTTATTCCCACACCTAAGGCATGATGCAGCCCCCTTACTAAAGCTAAGCAGATCTGGGTATTAGGTCCCCTGGGAATCTGTACATATGCCATCTTGAGTTCTACAGTGGAAGAAAAGTGGGATAAAAATCTAAAAAATAAATCTGTGGAAAGGCTTTGGTAAAATGTTTGGGTGACGGGGCCTGACAAGTGAATAGTAAGAGCTGGGCAGTGATAAAGGTGCCTTGGAGGAACACAAGGATACAGGTATCTCTCAGTTACAGCATCTGGAAGGGGTGTTGCCCTAGTGTATCCTCCTCTAGCAATGCCCATGGCACCTGGCATCACCTGGGATAAGTTGGGTGGGTGTCCCTGCCATCCTGTTTTCTCAGACAGCATCTTCCACTATGTCCTTCCCATGTACTTTGTCAACATCTATATACCTGGAAGATACTTTTCTGAAATCTTACCTTGAATGCATTACAACTCAAAATATATAGATGTTGCCACGCAACACAAGTCATGTTCCTGGCAGTCTTATCTGAGCCAGTTGCTCCTGCATTGGAGCCAGTGCCCCCTACTAGAGGGGTGGAGGAGAAGGCTCAAGATGTCCTTCTTAACTAACAACAACTAATGCATTCCCTACAGTTTTCTACATAGGACACCTACACCCAGAATGCCACAAAACCCATTGTCTGCAGTCAAGCCCTACAATACAGCAGCATCTTCTCAGACTTGTCAGACAGACAGCTTAAGGGTCTATTTCTCAGGCATTTCTCAGACTACAATACCCACCCAATGAAGCAAAAAAAAACACATCAACAGAGCCAAACTGGTACTCAGGAATGATCTGTTACATAATAATCTATCAGAAGAGAAAACAACAGAATTCTAGTTGTTGTTACCTATAGTACCCTGCTAAGACCACTCAGACATATCGTCAGTGAGATACAACCCATCCTGGACAATTAGACTGACTTCCCTCTCACAGGCTTTGGGTGCTAGGACTGTGCTTGTTTGCAGCCCAAACCAAAAAGGATACTCACCAGTAACAACAGGCCTTGAAACAGAGAGACAAACTTGTGGCAGACACAAATTCTAATTCCATAGCTACTCTGGCAATGCCATTCCAGGACCAGCTGGAAGCTTCAGCTGGTACAAAACAGGGCAGCCCGTTTACTAATGGGGACTGGCCGGCGAGATCATATTATCCTTTTACAACTTCATTGGCTGCCAGTCCAGGTCCGGCCCGATTCAAAGTGCTGGTATTGACATTTAAAGCCCTAAACGGTTTGGGGCCAGGTTACTTGAAGGAACGCCTCCTCCCATATGTACTTGCCCGGACCTTAAGATCATCTACAGGAGCCCTTCTCCGTGAGCCCCTGCCAAAGGAAGTGTGGCAGGCGGCTACTAGGGGGAGGGCTTTCTCCGCTGTGGCACCCCGGTTGTGGAATGAGCTCCCCAGAGAGGTCCGCCTGGCGCCTACACTGTACTCCTTTCGTCGCCAGCTGAAGACCTTTTTATTCTCCCAGTATTTTAACACTTAATTTTAACTTAAATTTAAATTTTATTGTTTTAACTCTGTATTTTAATTTTATATCAATTTTGCTGCGTGGTTTTTATTCTGGTTGTGCTTTTTATATTGCATTGTGTATTTGTGCTTTTAACCTGTTGATTGTTTTACTATGATTTTAATTTTTGTGAACCGCCCAGAGAGCTTCGGCTATTGGGCGGTATAGAAATGTAATAAATAAATAAATAAATAAATAAATTCCAGGACCTAATAATGCCACCCACTACATCAACTGTTCCTATACCTGCTCATCTTCCATCATTTGTTAGGGATGCCCCACAGCATTCTGCATAAGACAAACAGGCCAGTCTCTATGCAAAAGACTACATGGATGCAAAACTGCCATTAGAAATGGTATTATTAAAAACAAACAAACAAACAGTGGCGGAACATTTCAACCTCCCATGACATGTAAAGGTGCTTGGATGACTGCAGGGGGGGAAAGAAGCCATTGTGGCTTCTCCCCCCTACCTGCACGCCAGTCAGGCAATTACATAATTGCCTGCACTGCAGTGTAGGTTGGTGTGTTGTGCAAACCCAGCACATAGTAGGGGTGACTTTGTGCCCACTCTACAACCTCTGCTGCATGTCATGGGTTGTAGGGTGGGTAGGAAGCAATCCCGCCATGCCTCCACTGGGTTCTCATGATACGTCAACCTCCACTACATCGTGGGTAATTATGTAAACAACTGGCACACGTGGGGGCAGAGAAGCCATGATGGCTTCTTCTCACCCACTCCATCGTCCGAACCTGGACTCTGTCAATAACTTAAGACGGCTTTTCTTGAGCAAAGGAATTTCAAAGACAGATACATCTGTGAAAAATTGCTGAAGCTCAATTCATCAGGAGGTTCAACTCTATTTCCTGACTAAGGTCAAACGGCCTTTTAAAATCATGCTATATAATCTGCTTAGCATTGCAATGATGTCTGCGTTATTAACAACAATGTTTTGTGAATGGCAACTGTTTTAAGGCTATTAGATTGTAAGCCTATGCGGCAGGGTCTTGCTATTTACTGTTTTACTCTGTACAGCACCATGTACACTGATGGTGCTATATAAATAAATAATAATTATTATTATTATTATTATTATTATTACTGTTTGTATTTTCTGCATTAAAATTCTCTGTCAACACAGTTTATGCACACACACACACACAGAGCATGTGTGTATAAATCTCCCAATTTGAGGCTAATACTTGATGAAGTGGACTGTAGTCCACAAAAGCTTATGTCAGAATAAACTTGTCTTTTTTGTTTTCCATACAGGCGTTAATGTCAACCCTGCATCATTTTTACTGTAGTGGATGTGATTTTTTCCTTAGGGGAGGGGGTGGGGAGAAGAGGAAAAAGGGGAGGAGTTCTTGAGCACCTTTAACAACCTTTATTCTGTGCTGGGTATCACCAGTCTTGGAACAGGCAGCCCTAGGAAAAGAAGGAGAAGAAACAGATGTAATAAAAGGAACTGGGGAGGGGGGCATTATGGGGTGGGGAATGGATGGAAAAATAAATAAATAAATAAATAAATAAATAGACAGACATCCAGAGAGACCAAGAGAAAACCAACAAGCATTGACCTTTACCTGGAATCCACCTCCTCAAATCTCATCATCTAAAAACAGGTATGTGGAAATAGGCTCACATTCAGGATGGCTTTCCTTTAAATTGGTGCAAGTCCTTCTAACCGAATTCAAATATATTAAGAGGAGGCTGGTGGCTCTGATGTCAGTGGGGCTAAAGGACAGCTTCTTCACCTCGAATATCTCCTTCAGACTGAAACCTGAAGCAGATACACCAACCCACTGACATTGGAGCCACCAACCTCCACTGAATGTATTTTGTAGAAATTGACTTATCTGTGTATATGTTGTCAAAGTTTATTGAAGAATCAATCTGTCAGGAAGTGGCAAATGAAGAGGGAGGGAGGGAGAAGGTACCACTTTACCCCCCAAAGGTGCTTTAGTCCTTGTAGACAGAACTGAAAATGTCTTTGTAGTTGTGATCTAGAAGTTAACGATAGCTTTAAACCCTGTACCAAAGATGATTCCTCACTTGTTTTTAATCTGCACTTTCTGTTTCCTTATAGTAGAGCTGCATCCTGAATAAGTAGGGTGACCATATGGAAAGGAAGACAGGGCTCCTGTATCTTTAACAGTTCCATAGAAAAGGGAATTTCAGCAGGTGTCATACAAGGACTAATGCATGCAGCACCTGGGGAAATCACCTCTATCACAACAGTTAAAGCTGCAGGAGCCCTGCCCTCTTTTGTATCTGGTCACTCTAGCTATACTCCTGCACCTTTAACTGCATGCATACAAATGACACCTGCTGAAATTCCCTTTTCTATTCCACTCTTAAAAGATACTGGAGCCCTGTCCTTTTCATATGGTCATTTGAACATCTCTGGAATTTGAACAGCTCTGCCCCAGAACTGATTTTGTACCAGTGACTCTTCCCCAGTGGGGAGCAACTCCTCGGTAATGCTTAGGGGGAGCGGATGAAATTCAGTGTGTGTGTGTGTGTGTGTGTGTGTGTGTGTCTAGACGGGCCTTTGGTCTGATCCAAAGGGCTGTTCTTATTTTGAGGAGTGACACGGTTGACATCCTCTTTACCCTGCAACTGAACTCTCAATGCCATTCCTCCTCCTAAAACAGAGTATGCCTCACAGCAGCCCCCTCACCCAGCCTTTCCTGGCACCTCCACGGCCCCAGGCTACGTATGAGCGGGGGCGCGACCTGTGCACCTTTGTGTCTACGGCAGCATCCCACGTTATGCGCACTCTGCAGAGGCCCTGCCGGAACCGTCCCAGCAAGAGGAAAGTGAACCACCGGCGGTTCCTACAGAACCAGATCTGCAAGTAGGTGGACCTGGATCAGCCACCTGCTCTCTTCCCTGAACTATCCAGCAGTGGCTTTATTTATTTATTTCCTATTTACTGCTTGATGCAATAAAATCTCAAAGGGCACAATCCTATGCATGTCTCGGGTGACCATATGGAAAGGAGGACACGGCTCCTGTATCTTTAACCGTCGTATTGAAAAGGGAATTTCAGCAGGTGTCATTTGTATTCATGCAGCACCTGGGGAAATTCTCTCTTCATCAGCACAGTTAAAGCTGCAGGAGCCCTGCTCTCTTTTGTATCTGGTCACTCTAGTATAGCTCCAGCAGCTTTAACTGCTGTGATGAAGAAGGAATTTCACCAGGTGCTGCATGCATACACATGGCACCTGCTGAAATTCCTTTTGCAATATGACTGTTAAAAGATACAGGGGCCCTGTCCCCTTTTCCATATGGTTACCCTAATTCCACTATTCTTTTAGCATAAAATAATTATTTCCCCCTCTCTTCTCTCATTTTTCCTTGTCTGACAAGTCTTTTCAGAATGACCCTATTCAGACAGCAGGCTAAGCCGCCGTGGTGAAGCATTTTGAGCTAAACATTATGGCTTAGCGCATCATATGAACCATGACTTAGTGTATTGTGTGAACCATTCCTAACCATGGTGGCCACATAACCATGGTTTAAACACACTCCCTGCCCATTTGCTGCAGAAGGGTTAGCAGCCTAACCATAGCTTAGCATGTTGTTTGATCAGGCCCAGTATAAGCCTGCAGGCAGAGACTGCCTTGTTTAATTGACACTGTGCAGGGAGCCTTTCTGGCTGAGGCACAGCCTAAAAATTATTCCAATGAATTAATAACCTTGGATGAACCCTCCTGTCACCGCTGCAGGTAGCATCACGGCCTTTTCTTATTTATTTTCTTCCCCAGGAGTTTTTCAGCCATTGAAGCCGCTACTCGCCGCTTGGCCGCCTCCATCCTTTCCCAGGAAGCTCAGCCGCTCCCTGCGGTACCCCAGCCAGTGAGTCCTCCTAAGCCTCCCACACCACTTCTGGACCTGGGGGCCCCAGGCTCTTTTTCAGGCATAGCTGAAGCTTTTGTGGCCCCTGATCCGAGCCCCAGCTGGGCCCTCTCTCTCGATTCCCTGGCATCAGACCCCGATGAGCTTTTCGAACCCATCGCCAAGGAAACGGGCTCAGCAACCGACAACTGGGCCTCGTTTAGCCCCAACCTCTTTGGGAGGCCAAGCTGGCAGGGATGGGATGCACAACCCAACCCACAAGCCCAGGTAGGTTGTGCTGCCTGCGGGACCCGTGCGGAACCAAACATCTGCTCTCCGGTTGCAGCTGAGTGCCCAACCACTGCCTCTGATCTGGAGGCTCTTGCAATTTCTGCCTGTGACACCTGCGTGCCCTTCTGGGACCTGGAACTGTGGTGAACTCCAGTTCCACCACCCATCTGAATCTGGACCAGCAAGAAAAAAAACATCTTCAAATGTCCCCAGCTTAGATCCAGAGAGAAGAGGAACCGAGCCTTACAGAGAGAGACGTGTTTAGAAGTCCTTCAGCATCAATCCACCTTGTCTCCTAGAGAAATCACCTCCCCACAAAACCCTGTTGCGAACCTCCTTGGCCAATACCCTCCGCTTAGCTCTTCAGCGCTCCTGCCTTCCCTCCTGATTTCAGGCTCTCCCCTCTCTCTCTTTCCTTTTCTGTCCTCTCCCCTTTCCCTCCATTCTTCCTTCTGATAAACTGATGAACTCTGCTGTTCCTTGAAGACTAAAACAAAGCAGGCTCAATTACTTGGGCTCAACTGCATTCATCCTTCACCTCAAGCCATTTGCCTTTTGTTACCAAAATATTTAATTGTAAATTATACTTGTTTCGCTAGCTTAATCATTACAAAAAAAGAAGCAGAAAGTTTAATGTACGCTAGCCCCCGACAGACGCGAGAGTTACTTTTGGTTCAGTATCCCCTTGATGTGACTGATAAATGTTTGTTTTCTACTGCCGCCTAGTGGTCTGTTCAATACTTACCACCAGCTATCAGCAAAGTTACCAGCATTTTGGGGGGCGGGCAGCCCTCTGGGATTCCTTCAAGTGAGGACCACTAGGGGTGATGGCAAAATTTAATCCTCACTTAAATGTCCATAAGGGGCAGTATGTTACTTCCCACCCCTGAAAAGTAGGGTGACCATATGGAAATGAGGAAAGGGCCCCTGTATCTTTAACAGTGGTATTGAAAAGGGAATTTCAGCAAGTGTCATTTGTATGCATGAAGCACCTGTTGAAATTCCCTCTTTATCACAATGGTTAAAGCTGCAGGAGCCCTGCCCTCTTGACTAGATATAAAAGTCAGATGACCATAATAATAATGCCACCTGCACGAACACCAGCTATGTCTTAAGGGAAACATTCATTTTTATCATCATCATCATCATCATCAAAAAAATATTTCTTACCCACCTCTCCATTCTGATCGAGGCAGGGAACAGCAGCAAATATAAAATACATAAAACTGAATTAAAACATAATATACATTGTTAAAACATCCAAAAATTCTAAAAACATCCTAAAATTCCACTGGATAGGCCTGCCAGAAGAGATCAGTCTTAATTGCTTTCTTAAATGCTAATGGGCTGTTAAGTTGATGTGCCTCCTGTAGCAGGCCATTCCACACTCTGGGGTGACAGAAGAGAAGGTCCTCTGGGTAACAGTTGTCAATCTAGTTTTTGCTTACTGAAGTAAATTCTTCCCAGAGGACCTGAGTGTGCAGGGCGGATTGTACGGGAGAAGGCGATCCCACAGGTAGCCTGGACCCAAACTGTGTAGGGCTTTAAAAGTAATAACCAATGCTTTATACTTCACCCGGAAACCAATTGGCAGCCAGTGAAGAGACTTTAAAACTGGTGTAATGTGGTCAGCCCTAGATGTACTAGTGACTAACCTGGCTGCCATATTTTGAACTAGTTGATGTTTCTGGACTAGGCACAAAGGTAGTCCTGTGTAGATCACATTGCAGAAGTCAAGCCTTGAAGTTACCAGCATGTGCACTACCGTCTTTATTTATTTATTTTATTACATTTATATACCACCCCACAGCCGAAGCTCTCTGGGCGGTTTACAACAATTAAAAATAGTAAACATTAAAAGTATAAAAATGTAAAAACCATAAAAAACAAAAAACAGTATAAAAACAACAGTATCCATTTAAAAAGAACAATTCTGGGGTCCATTAAAAACAAACTTAACACTGTTAAATGCTGTTAAAATGCCTGGGAGAAGAGAAAAGTCTTGACCTGGCGTTAGGTCTTCTAACTCTAAGAAGGGTGCAGTTCTTATATGATTAACATTTTTTTAGTTAGATAACTGAGATATAGTCATACATTTGACGGGGGGGGGCATAGCTCCACCACCTTGAGAAGGCTAGGACCCTGCACCTTTTGCTTCTGTGGCAGCAAATTGACCACGCACACAGCACCTGTTGGAATTCCCTCTTCATCACAACAGTTAAAGCTGCAGGAGCCCTGCCCTCTTGATCAGATTCAAAAGAGGGCAGGGCTCCTGCAGCTTTAACTGTTGTGATGAAGAGGGAATTTCAACAGGTGCTGCATGCATGCAAACAACACCTGCTGAAATTCCTTTTTCTATACAACTGTTCAAAGATACAGGAGCCCTGTCCTCCTTTCCATATGGTCACCCTACTCAACATGCTTTGGAGGACCCCAAGGCTTGCAAAAGTACAATGATTATTTAAAGAGGGACCTAAGGGGGGGCACCCCTCCTCAAGAAACAGTTCAATGGGGATTGAGTTTGACAAACAATCACAGAATGTTGAAAGTGTGTTCTGCAAAAGAAATGGAAAACTGGGGGCAGAAAGGAGGCATGGCCTGGAGTATGCTGGGAAAGTGCATGGCTAGCTGAAACACTAAACATGAACACTCCATACTGCAACATTTTATTGCTGGTCTCACATGTATATGTGTATGTGCACCATCCCAAGGGAGGTTCATCTTCTTTGAGTGTGTTTGTTATAGAGACAGGTGGTATTGGATGTAAATGTTTAAATAAAACTGAAATTCCAATCATGTTTATAACTTGCTCTTCTTTCTAAAAAATCATCCAAGTGACTAACAAAATGTTTAAATCCATCAACAATCCGTAAAGGAACCAAAATAAAATGGAAACAGCCATAACCAAAAGAAACCACTTGCCTGGAAATTAATGCGGTAACATAGAATTGAAAACACAGCATCGAAGGACCCAACGGCCCATCACAATATGACCATTTTCACTGCTGGCTGGAAGGTGAGCAAGGATGGGACCTGGTGGTTTTTCCTCAGAAAGCCATCACAAAGCGTTGATGCTGAGCTTTATCACACCAGCGTTACACTGTGCAATCACTGTGAATTGCATGCAAAGGACTCAGAAGTTTTCCACCTTATAATCTGCTTTGATTGTGAAATACTCCCATGCATCCTGCCTTATTATGCAATAAAGCAAAAAGATTCACCATATTTAGCCCCTACTTTTTGAGCATATCTTCCGAGCTGCCGCTGGGGCACAGGAGCAGGATTTTAAAGAAATGCTTACATCTGCGTAAGCTTTAAACATAAAGACGCTAAAATTGGCACAGTAATAAATATTAGGGAGAGCTTTAAGCATACCAAATTTGAATTGAATTGGGTCATCCGTTGGTTTTTTTACATTTCCCCCCTTAAACTCACTTCCTGGTATGCAAAGGATCGCTGTTGCCCGGTAGCGAAAACAACAACAACCGCAAAAGCTTAGCACTACGGGAATAATCCGAGGGAAGCAGGTCCGTGGGATAAAGCTAGCTGTAACAGAATGCTGCATGACCACTCCCAAGTCTCTGATGACACAGACACATGCGCACACAGAGCAGAACAAGAATCCCATCAACACTCGGCTTTCCAATCCAATTTGCAACAATACAAATAACTTAGATCCTCCACATTGGATCATGCCTGCTGGCTTCTATATTTAGGTTTACTGCTGTGGGTCTTGGCCTTCTCAAGGGGGTTGAGCTATGCACCCCCCCAATGTATGATTATATTAATCATATAGGAACACGTGATGATAAAAAGGAATATTTCCCTTAAATTATTATTCTTCCCTCACACATATACATCACATTCTAGCTGGTGTGTTCCTGCAGGTGGCATAATGATTGTGGTCATCTATTTACTCATAACACTTCTATATAGCCCAATAGTCGAAGCACTCTAGGTTCACAAAGCAAAACTTAAAACCACAAAATATGAAGACATAATAAAATCATAATATAAAAACAACCCTGCAAGGTAGACTATACTGAGAGAGAGAAACCGACCCACAGCCAGCATCTGAACAGAGTAAAGATTTAGACCAAGATCTCCCTGGGGCACAGCTAATATCTGATCTATGGCTTCAGCTATACCAGCTGCTGATTTAGATATAAGTGGATAACTTCAAACTCCAAAGAGAATGGAAATTAAACTGAGCTGAAGACATGTCCCCCAAATCCACATTAATGTGCTTTTGGAAATCAATTTTATTGAGAGTTAAGCTGTCATCTTTTACCAACACCCCTTAAAATAGGAGTGAGGAGTCATTTTCAACACCAAGTCTGAATTCTAGTGTGAGAAAAGGTGGGGGGAGGATTCCATCTGTGGGTGTGGCCAAAGACAAAGTTGGCATGGCCAAAATATGATTGTTACAGATTAGTAAATCCACTCAGCAGGACAATGGTTCTGCATGTCTACTCAGAAGTAAGCAGGACTGAATTGCTCAGCAGCACTTTCAAATGGCAGAGGTGTAAAGATTTCCCTCTGAGGAGGAAGCTAATTTATTATTATTTTATTGCTATAAAAGCACATCACTTTTATTTTAAATCAAATTGAAATTGCATTTGTTGACAGTCAAATTGTATTAGCTAATCCTGTTTACAAATTTTTAGGGAAAAAAAAGTGAAACAAAATCAAAATATACACATCAGAAAACATACACGTTCCATTAGGCTGCATTGCATTCATTCTTATATCCAGTAAGTCAACCTGCCCCAACTTGACGCTCTTCAGATTGTATTGGACTACAACTCCCAGACTCCCAGCTTCCCCACCTTGGAGAAGGCTGTTCTATAAAGTCCTCTAGCACATGTTAAAGTCCATTCCCCTAAGGGCCAAAATTTATTTAGGAAACAAGTTACCAATTTGCAGAAGCAACGATACTAGGGGTGAACTTAGAACTGATTTTGTAATGTAAGTTTTAGGTTGTTTATTTCTATTTTGATGACCTTAAATTCAGCATCTTAATGCTGGATTGTTTTTAAATGAGTATTCTCCTCTGATCTATTCACCTTTTATCTATGGTCAGATAAACATTCGTCTAGAATAGCCTGCCTACCAATATCCACTTAGTATGAATTTCTCCATGTGCTCCACTGAGAGATAACACTCAATTAGCTTAAATGTAATTATGATATGTAAAGGTGTGCAACTGATCCTGCTTTCCCTTTGCAAGTATACAAGAAAGAACTTACACTTTGATAATGGAAGAAGGGGAAAAACATGAGAAAAGAAAATGAATAAAACGTTTCTCAGTTTCTCAGGGTTAGACAATGGGAACTAATGCAATCAAATATACTTAACAGGGAAGGAAAGGGACGCCTTAAAATTTTTGTGGGTAACTTGCAAACCCAGTCATTTCGAAGCAAAGGGGAGACATAAAGATTTTTTTAAAAAATAATAATTTCTACGACCTCAAACTAAAGGCATTTATCTGTCAGGTACCTTCCCTCCTAGCCCAAACTTAATGAATGAATGTGTTACTTGAGCTACTTCAAACCGCTTTCACGATCAAATCGCCTTTCCGTGGCAACTGCTTTTCTTGCCGGCGGGGTCTCGACCCCCCAAAGTTTGACCTGGCCCCTTTCCCCTGCCCCCAAGTCCAAAGAGAAGTTTTTAATTTACAGGAAAAAGCCAAAGATTTCCAAGTCGAAGACGCGTCAAGCTGGCAACGGCTGCGCTTCTGCCCGATTTCCTGGCGCCTGCGACCACTGGCCAGCCGCAGCCGGCCACGCTGGGCAAGCCCAGGTGCCCCGCGTGCCTTGGCCCCGCGAACGGCGCCCTCCCGAAGAGGGCACGGTCCCCTTTTTGCCATTTTGTGGCACGCAAGAAACACAAAGTTGCAGGGACAAGAGCCATTTCTGGCTCTCTCCGAGCAGGGTCTGTGAACGCACCAATCAGAGCGCAGCTCCGCCCCTATAAATAGCAGGCAGCCGCTTCTTTGCTCCAGTTCAGACTTTACTTTTCGGCTCCGAGCGAGTCTTCGCGCGCCACAGACTCCCTGCTGCTGCTGCTGCTGCCGCCGCCGCCTTTCCAGAAGCCGAAGAAGGAAGCCCGAGGGGAGGAGAGACCATGTCCGAGACGGCTCCCGAAGCTCCCGTGGCCGCGGCGCCGGCCGCCAAGGCGCCGGCCAAGAAAGCCAAGAAGCCCGCGGGCGCCGCCAAGCCGCGCAAGGCGTCGGGCCCCAGCGTCACCGAGCTGCTCACCAAGGCGGTGGCCGCGTCCAAGGAGCGCAACGGCGTGTCCCTGGCCGCCCTCAAGAAAGCGCTGGCGGCCGCCGGCTACGACGTGGAGAAGAACAACAGCCGCATCAAGCTGGGCCTCAAGAGCCTCGTGAGCAAAGGCACCCTGGTGCAGACCAAAGGCACGGGCGCCTCGGGCTCCTTCAAGCTCAACAAGAAGCAGCACGAGGGCAAGGACAAGGCGGCCGCGTCGGCGGGGGCGGCTTCCAAGAAGAAGACGCCTGTCAAGGGCAAGAAGCCGGCGCCCAAGAAGCCCGCCGGGGGCGCCGCCGCCAAGAAGGCCAAGAAGCCCGCGCCCAAGAAGAGCCCCAAGAAGGTGGCCAAGAAGCCCGCCGCGGGGGCCAAGAAGGCGGCGGCCAAGAGCCCCAAGAAGCCCGCCAAAGCCGCCAAGCCCAAGAAGGCGGCGGCCAAGAGCCCGGCCAAAGCCAAGGCGGTCAAGGCCAAGCCCAAAGCCAAGCCCAAGACGCCCAAGGCCAAGGTAGCCAAGACCAAGAAGGGGGCGGCCAAGAAGAAGTGAGGACGCTGCCCCCTACGCACACTCGACGACCTTTCTCATCCCAAAGGCTCTTTTAAGAGCCACCCACACCTTCACCGAGAAAGAGCTGACTTCCCTCTATGCTTGGACACATCCCAGGCTCCTGATGGTTTTAGAACTTAAAAAAGCGATAAAATATCTGTCATCTCATCAACACTTATCACATTAGTGTCACAACATACATCCAGAATAGTTTGACATGAATCAGTTGGACAACATATGTCAGGGACGCTTTAAGGTGGATTCCTGCACTGATCAGGGGGTTGGACTCGATGGCCTTATAGGCCCCTTCCAAGTCTATTCTAGATCGTATGGAATCACAGAATTGAGTGTTGAGTACAAGGCAAGAACAGGGCTGACGGACAATGGTAAAAAAGACTTGCCCGTTCTCCCCATTCAGTGCTAAGGGGCTGGAGGTTCAGTTTTGCTGTAAGGAAGGCGCGCTGGCGGTGCGCCTCACCCGCCAGAGCTTACGCCATATAGCAGGGTCTCAGGGGTCGGCCTAAATTTGGATTCAACCCAAGCATTGTAAACATTGCTGCAGCACTTGCCAACGTATGTTTCCACCTTCCATTCCTTCCCACCATTTCCGTATATCATCGGGTGCGCTACGTTGGTGTTAAAAATGTGTTACAGGGTGCTGTGTGCACTTGTTGCAAAAAATGTCACACGCCACAAACTTGACACAACGTAGCAAAGACGAGCTCTTTAAACGTGAGAAGGTGAGTGGCTCTTAAAAGAGCCTTTGTGTTCTTACGAGTCTGCAGAGATGGAAAGCCGGTTTTAAGCTCTCTCTCCCCGGATGCGCCTGGCGAGCTGGATGTCTTTGGGCATGATGGTGACCCGCTTGGCGTGGATGGCGCACAGGTTGGTGTCTTCAAAAAGACCCACCAGATAAGCCTCGCTGGCTTCCTGGAGAGCCATAACAGCCGAACTTTGGAAACGCAGGTCGGTCTTGAAATCCTGAGCAATTTCACGCACCAAGCGCTGGAAAGGCAGTTTGCGGATCAGCAGCTCGGTAGATTTCTGATAACGCCGGATCTCCCGGAGGGCGACGGTGCCAGGGCGGTAGCGATGGGGCTTCTTCACACCCCCTGTAGCCGGGGCGCTCTTGCGGGCAGCTTTAGTGGCGAGCTGTTTTCGTGGCGCTTTGCCACCAGTGGACTTACGAGCGGTCTGCTTCGTTCTAGCCATCTTCCCAGCAAGCAACGCACCGACCAAACTTCTCCCCTTCGCAGTAGTGAGAAAGAATGAAGCCTGTGGCTGGTTTGGCGGCTATTTATAGCCAGTCTCTCTTCGTCCTATTGGCTCAGAGTAGCAAGGAAGCCGTTAGTAATATTTGAATTTCCCGGGCTCTGTCGTGATTGGGTCAGTGACGGCTAAGTTTTCCGATTCGCTCCTTCTTCTCCCACGCCCAGTCTTTGTTCTCTGGGCAAGGGAACACGTGATACTCGTGTCCACCCAGCGGCTCTTGCTTTCCAAAATAAAATATTCCAAACCCCAACGCCATCCCGCAATATTTCTCAGAAATATACACGAAAGAACACAAGGGGAGAGGATTCCTGCATTCTGCAACTAAGGAGCGTGTAGAAAACATACCGTTCCATACAGTGCAGCTCGTGTCGCTCTGTGATAGAAAACGCCTCAAAACATCAAAGTTCTTCCATTTATGCAGTATGCATGAAGTGAAATCCAAACGACATTTACTCAGAAATAAATCCCACCAAGTTCCATTAGATTTCTCATGGGATGGCTGCAACCCCCTGCAACTCCTTCCTCGGAATAAGCCCCTTTGAACACAGTGGGGCTTACTTCTGAGTAAACAGCATGCATGGGTTGCACTGTACGCACATCTGGGATTGCACTCTGAATATGAGAAGTGATTTCTGAGTAGAAATCTAGGCTCCTCCAGCATTGTGTCTCCAGCAGCGTCTGGAAAAGTCACAAATGAAGGGTATATTGCTTCTGAATAGGGATGCTCCATCTTTAACTGTTATGGCCAACACTTAAAAGTGTGGTATCCCTCAGGCATAGGGACCATACGGGTGAGCTTACCTGCTCAGCCTGCCGCTTGCCCTTGACCTAGACTGCCGGGCAATAACTTCAGAGCCTTTTCCTTGATGTATTCCTTTATTATTAAAAACCTCCTGGAACTGCGACACACCAAACTCTCTGCAGCAAAGCCCACACCACAAAGAGCATGAAACAGATGCCCCACCCAGGCCTTCCATGAGGACCTGGAGACTAGCAGCTATTATTATTATTATTATTATTATTATTATTATTATTATTATTATTATTATTATTATTATTATTTATTTTATTATTATTATTATTATTATTTATTTATTTATTTATTTATTTATATAGCACCATCAATGTACATGGTGCTGTACAGATTACACAGTAAATAGCAAGACCCTGCCACATAGGCTTACAATCTAATAAAGTTGTAGTAAACAATAAGAAGGGAAAGAGAATGCAAACAGGCACAGGGAAGTGTAAACAGGCACCGGGTAGGGTGAAGCTGACAGTATAGGGTCAGAACAAACTCAATATTTAAAAGCTACAGGGAAAAGAAAAGTTTTTAGCTGAGTTTTAAAAGCTGTGATTGAGTTTGTAGTTCTCAAGTGTTCTGGAAGAGCGTTCCAGGCGTAAGGGGCAGCAGAAGAAAAAGGACGAAGCCGAGTAAGGGAAGTAGAGGCCCTTGGGCAGGCGAGAAGCATGGCATCAGAGGAGCGGAGAGCACGAGCGGGGCAATAGTGTGAGATGAGAGAGGAGAGATAGGCAGGAGCTAGACCGTGAAAAGCTTTGAAGGTCAACAGGAGAAGTTTATATTGGATTCTGGAGTGAATTGGAAGCCAATGAAGAGATTTCAGAAGTGGAGTGACATGGTCAGAGCGGTGGGCCAAGAAGATGATCTTGGCGGCAGAGTGGTGGACAGAGACCAGCGGACTGATGTGAGACGAAGGAAGGCCAGAGAGAAGAAGGTTGCAGTAGTCCAACCGAGAGATAACCAGTGCGTGAACAAGAGTCTTGGCAGAAGAGACAGACAAAAATGGTTGAATCCTGGCAATATTATACAGGAAGAAACGACAGGATTTAGCTACTGCCTCAATATGAGGAATAAAGGAGAGCGAGGAATCAAATATGCAGACCTCTTAAAGACTGACAGCTGCAGACCTCTTAAAGGTACATCCGCATATCACAAAAAGTAAGAAAGCTTCTCAGCCTAATATGAACTTTGAAACTTTATGAACTCAAGTTATTTCCTCTACTACAAAATTGCCAGTGGTATCTATGTTAATCCTACATAAAATAGACCCATTGAAATGAATGGAAATTAAATTAGTCTCATTAGCTCCCATTAATTTCAATGGGTCTAATTTACATAGGACTAACACACACACACACACACACACAGAAGGCCTGAAGCTACAGCTTCCCCCAGTGTAGTGTATCTGTTTTTGTGTGTGCGCATGTATGTGAGTATGCATGGGAGAGAGAGAGAGAAATAAGCAACCAATCCTAGCAGTTTTAAATCTCCACCCTGTTAACTATATTCCAGAAGACTAATGCTGATTTGTTGCAGCAAAACAAAGTCTTCTTGTACCACAAAGCCATAACAGGCAAAACTTTTATGAAAGAGGACAGCCTTGCAGTTCATGAAGTGACTGCAATAAACCTGCTATTTTTAAAAAAAGAAGTACCACTAGTGCCACAAGACTCAGCTTTTGCTGTTTAATGTGCTTTAGTGAATGTGTTAGTTCAGGGGCAGGCAACCTGGTGCCCTCCAGATGTTTTGGATTACAACTCCCATAATTCCTGATCATTGGCCATAATAGCTGGTTCTGATGGGAGCTGTAGCCCAAAATATCTGGAGGGCACTATGTGAAATGGGCAAAACCCAAGAGAGGTAGTCAATCTGCATAGGAGAAATCTTTTGGGTGTGTGTGCGTGCCAATGTTCAGTTTAATATCAAGAGCATTATTTTTAAAGAGTTTTACCTTTATGGACTGAACCCAATGTATAAGCAGTTAAGGCTACAATCCTTAATTTCTTACCTGAAAATAAGCACCATTGAATTCAATGGGACTTCTAAATAGACATATGTGAGATTATGCTGTAAGGCTGCAATTCTATGCACCTGGCAATATATATACAGTTCTATGCACCTGGCAGTGTATATACAATGGGACTTATTTCCGTGTAATCATGGAGATCACCTATCTCCAATTGTCCTTTTTCACATTTTAAAACTAGTTTTTGCAAACCTTGTGCTTTTCCTGTGTATCTTTCTATCTCATCCTGACCACTCCCCAAAAGATAAGGATCTATCAGTAAGACTCTGGATCAACATCTGGACTAAATCTGCTTTTTGTAACATCTCACCTGACAGAGATCTGTAGATATTGAAAGCTTGCATATTTTTGTGATCTTTGAATTGGTCTAACAAAGATATTACAGTGTGAGGATTTTGGGATTTTTCTTATGGCCAATAGGACTACTACTTTTTTTTATCTTCTCTTTTCTTGCAAAAAACTTTATTTAGAAGTTGCCTCAGCCATGAATCATTGTTACCCTAGACAATAACTATTCCCTCCTCCCCCAAACTAGGGCCCATTCCCAGCCAGTATGACTACTTGCAAGTCACTCCTTTGTGATAGGTTGAGATGCATTACATTGAATTGGCAAATGGTTGAGGTCTGTTAATGTTTTCAGCTCTGATAAATCAAGGAATTTGCACCAAGTATCATGCTTGGGAAATCCACCTAAATCACCTGGGGTTTTAAGTTAATCTCAAAATTTCCCACATTTCTCTACTGGATTGGAAAGGCCATCCTTTAAATTTTTCTTAAGTCTAGCTTAATACCCATGAGATATGCAAATTCCACATTATATTACAATAAAGATTGGATATGTTAATTTCATGATTTACTGATCTTTTATCACTAGTCTGTTGAAAGGAGAAATTCTGCCCATCAGTGGAACTTTATAGTCATTTTATTTGGAAACCATTAACTGAAAGCTAAAAACAAACAGAAAACCAACTATATTATAATAGATAATCTGTACAATAGATTGAAAAGGACACAGCTCTTTCCTTGTCGATGTAGGTGGCCCTGAAAAGGGCCTTTTGGTTGTATGTCGGGGGAAAACGGATTAGCCTCCGAAGCCGTACAAAGTGCGTCCTTGGCGCTTCAAGGCGTAAACGACATCCATGGCAGTCACAGTCTTGCGCTTGGCGTGCTCGGTGTAAGTCACAGCATCACGAATAACGTTTTCCAGGAAAACCTTCAACACGCCCCGAGTCTCTTCATAGATCAAGCCTGATATGCGCTTTACTCCTCCACGGCGAGCCAAACGGCGAATAGCTGGTTTGGTAATACCTTGGATATTATCGCGAAGCACTTTGCGATGCCTTTTGGCGCCACCTTTCCCCAAGCCTTTACCTCCTTTTCCACGACCAGACATGTTCCCTTCAAGCACTAAACTCTCTTCAACTACAAAGAAGCAATAATAACCTCAGCGCCTCTGCGACTGGGTTTATATGGTAAGGGATCCGACCAGAATGAGAACTGCAGGCGGAGGGGGGGGGAGTAAGTAAGGGTTCTGTTCCCCCACCCCTCTTTGGGCGTCTGACCAATGAATGAGCGATACAGAGTTTTAAACTGACCAATAAGAATTCTGGACGAAATAGTTAACGCAATCTCTCATTTTGGCGCCTCGGTGAATATTTTACTGTATCCGACCACAGTTGTTGCTTTTAAAAATATGTTTGGGAGAATGTCGAAACTAGCGACAACCACTTTAACAAGACTCCGTTACTTTATTTACTGAAATGTGTTGGTTAATCGTTTAAGAAAGATTTCCCCAGCTTTATTTTTCAGTTACCAGGTGATCTAATTGGAAGGACAAGAGACACGGAGGAAGCGGAGAGAGCCTCAGTCAAGAAAAGCTGGAAACCTATTTGCAAATCACACGTTGTTTTACATTCGTGAGTTTATTGTAACCAAGTTGCTTTTTTCATCGGGAGTGAGAATTTCGCAGAACCTTAAATGATAGCCTGAGATTTCTGTCCTCCCATATAATGATAAATTAGATCCCGATTTAATCATAATCAGAGTAAATGCATTGGAATCAATGGGGCTTAATTTAATTTTAACTAAAATCCCATTGATTTCAATAAATCTACTTTGATTATGTCTGGATCTAACCCTGTGACTACAAACCTGGGAGTAAGCCTCATTTTACACAAAATGGCACATTATAGGATTGCATTTCAAAACTGCAGCTCATTGCTTTGAAACCAAGGCAAAGGGTATCAGTGGCTACTAGCCTTGATGGTTGTGTGCTATCTCCAGTATTCGAGGCAGTAAGCCTGTGTGCACCAGTTGCTGGGGAACATGGGCGGGAGGGTGCTGTTGCACCATGTCCTGCTTGTTCATCCCTGGCCAATGGCTGCTTGGCCACTGTGTGAACAGAGTGCTGACATAGATGGACCCTTGGTCTGATCCAGCATCAGGGCACTTATGTTCTTAACTGGTGTCTGTGTTTTGCTTCCCCCCTTCTCCCTCCCAGTCCCCTTTCCTTTTGTATTATACACCTGAGAGCAGGGAATGTCTTATTGTTAATCTTTGTAAACTGCTCTGGGGCCCTTTTATTTGGCTGAACAGTGGGGTAAAATGCTGTTAATTAAAGTAGGATGGAAGGCCCACTGAACTCTGTGGAACTTACTTCTGATTAAGCATGTGTAGGATTGCACTGTCTGACAGCTCCAGCATACACCTGACTGGATATATTGACTTGACACCTTATTCCAGAGTTGCAATTCTTTCTAAATTAATAAATGATTTTTCACAATGACTGGAAATCAGGTATTTCTGAGAGGCTTAGAAGGCTCTTAGAAGAACCTTTGAGATCAACAGGCCCAGGCTCTTGAGCAACCCTCTTCATTTCTTTCGCGGGCACGGATTCCAGGTCTTCCAATATCTGCTTCTTCCCACTTTTATAGATTTTGGGCTACATTTGTGTGCATGTGTGTATGCTAGGGAGAATAATAATTTTAGCAGACCTTTAACACCTTAGAGGCTTAAAGGATAAAACTCTTTATAAAATTATACAATTCACTATAGGAACAATGCATGCCTATAGCAATTTCTACAGCACTTTTGCTGTACCACTGAATGCTGTGTGCTATGGGTCTCACAGACCTGTACAATCTGTCCCATCCATTGCAGACTGGCATAATTTTCTCAAGACTTCCTGTTTCACCAGAGGGGTGGACTAAATGATCATTGAGGTCCCTTCCAACTCTGTGATTCATACATTCATAGCTGAACAGGATAAATAGCAGTCTGGTGCAATGAAGTACCCATCAGTTTTTATGCATGAAACTTTGTATGAAGCTTTGAGATTGCTTTCTTCCCTCTCTTGAATGTAATGGGAAGTTTGTGAAATGCCTCTGTGACTAAATGAGAACTAAGGCCTGCCTACATAGTAATGCTACCTAGATTGGGGGTTATGTAGATCCAGAATGCAGATATAATTAGGATAACCATATGGAATGGAGGACAGGGCTCCTGTGTCTTTAACAGTTGTGTAGAAAAGGGAATTGCAGCTGGTGTTATTTGTATGCATGCAGTACCTGGTGAAATTCTCTGTTCCATCACAACAGTTGAAGCTGCAGCAGCCCTGCCCTCTTGACCAGATACAAAAGCTTTGAAGGCAGGAAAGGGTTAGCAGAATGAAAAAGCCTGATCAGAGAACTTCGTGACACATTCATTGCAACGAATTTAAGTTTACCGCACTCAGTTACCATTGGATAAAGCGCTAGCTATCACGGACCATTTCTTTTTTTTAAAGAGTACTCCTCCCAACAGTAAGCCACCATGAGAAAATGTTTGGGAAGATGTACAAGACTGGAAAAACCTTTGGGAGAGGATGCTTTAATTGCAGACAGGAGGAAAGAAAGCAAAGGTGTAGAAAATGTAGCATTAAAAAAGTAATTGCTTCAAAATAAACGACCAGGTTCATTCTGCTAGAGGTATTCTAGACGGATTAAATAAAGGAAAGCATAAATCCGGTCCAAGAAATTGTTTTGCTGTTATAAAGTAATCCTAAAAAGCGAGTTTATTTGTTTGCAGTGTTTATATACCACTCCATATCTAGATTCTGGAGCGGTGAACATAGGAACAAAACAATAAAGACTTGACTATCAAAGACTGATGCTATAATGTCGCCTTGGAAAGACACAAAAGTAAGCGTCTTCAGCCACATTGTAACCACGATTCGAGTACAGCAGCTCCAAAACAATCGTCCGCACTTTTAAATACAATAAAGGAACACAGCTCTTTTCTTGAAAGCGTGGGTGGCCCTGATAAGGGCCTTTTTGAGTTGATAAATAGGTGAATTAACTTTTAGGGCTTTAGCCACCAAAACCATACAGAGTACGACCCTGGCGTTTCAAAGCATAAACAACATCCATAGCAGTCACGGTCTTGCGTTTTGCATGCTCGGTATAAGTTACAGCATCACGGATGACGTTCTCCAAAAACACTTTCAAAACACCCCGAGTTTCTTCGTAGATCAAGCCAGAAATACGCTTAACACCCCCACGGCGAGCCAAACGTCGAATCGCAGGTTTGGTAATACCTTGGATGTTATCACGGAGCACTTTGCGATGCCTCTTAGCACCCCCTTTTCCAAGACCCTTTCCACCTTTTCCACGCCCAGACATAGCTGCAAACAGAAAAACTACAAACCTCCTAAAGAAGTCGAAAAGAATGATGAGAGCGAGACTAACACAGGAGTATATATATAGCTCTTGGTCCGACCCCAGTGAAAACCTCAAGAGAGGGCGTGTACTATTTAGCCACGCCCTTTCTTCATAAGCCCATTCGTCATCGCGGCCTGGCTTCTTCGCCTATCAATCGCAGGGAATTTGAATTTGACCAATCAGAATTCTGATTATTTCACTGCATTTGGAAATGGTTGGGGGCTCAATAAAGGAATGCTTACGTAGGCACGAAAATGATTCCTGGTTCGTTATTTCCCCTTCCTACATACAAAAGAACTGTGAAATCAAAACTCAAGTGCCTTTTATATGTAGCAAGCTTTTATTTATATTTTTAATTGAAAAGACGCAAGCCTCCCCGGCCATTTTTGAACTATATTCCTGTCCAATAATATTAACAGTGTAAAGAAAGTCCAGGAGAGAATTATTTATTTACTGTCTCTAGTATTAGATGCTTTTTGTTTGACCCAGTAATGCGTTCGACAACCCGTGGTCTAAAACATAGCTTAAAATTGTTTTGCATCCAAGCAAATGAGATCCAGCCCCTATGATGCGAAAAACATCTCCAGTGTTTCTTCGCTGATCTTGGAGAAACATGAAGTTTTCTCCCTTGCACTATGAATGCTCCTCGCAACAGATGAGGAAGCTGCTACAGACTGGCAATACGCTTACGTATATTAGTGCATTAATATATTATTACTGCGCTTCTTGATCTGCCTCTAAAAGTTATGCTTTACATAGCAGCAGCAACAGAACTCCGCCCCCAATGTTACGACGTTTGTCGCTGCAGAAACGACACCTTGGAATTTACAGCCAGTGGAGGCTGGTGGCTCCGATTTCGGTGGGGGCTGTGAATCCGCTCTGCGTTTCAGTCAGAACCAGCTAGAACTCTAAAAGAGCAAACTAAACCTGTTTTGGGCATAGGGTTCAGCACCTTGAATAGCTCCTTTGGAGTTCTGGCTGGTTATGGTTGAAAGCCAGAATAGATTTACAGCCCCACCGAAATTGGAGCCACCAGCCTCCACTGTTTGCAGTGTAACAAAAACGAGGTGCAATGAGCTCATCCTTGAGTACAGCTCAGAGAAAATCGCTCATTGGCTCTAATTGATGGAGTGGGGTTGGGGTGGAACCTCCGTCGGTAACAAAAAAGAATGTTCTCTGTCCAATCATTGTGGAGCCCGGGAAATTTCTTATCCTTCTCCTGCTTTTAAATCATAGCTCTCTCAACCAATCAGGAAAGGAGGGGGCTGCTATAAATTCCCACGAGCCCGCTTTCAGCATTCATTCATTTCGTTTCCAGAGGCTTTTGGTTCCCAGTTTTCCTTTGCTGTAGAGAGGGAATGGCTCGGACAAAGCAGACCGCCCGTAAGTCCACAGGTGGGAAAGCACCGAGGAAGCAGCTGGCAACTAAGGCTGCCCGCAAGAGCGCCCCTGCCACCGGCGGTGTGAAAAAGCCTCACCGCTACCGGCCAGGCACGGTGGCTTTGCGGGAGATCCGGCGCTATCAGAAGTCCACCGAACTGCTGATCCGAAAACTGCCTTTCCAGCGCCTGGTGCGTGAGATCGCCCAAGATTTCAAGACCGACCTGCGCTTCCAAAGCTCGGCTGTTATGGCTCTCCAGGAAGCCAGCGAGGCTTACCTGGTGGGTCTCTTCGAAGACACCAACCTGTGCGCCATCCACGCCAAGCGCGTCACCATCATGCCCAAAGACATTCAGCTTGCCAGGCGCATCCGTGGAGAAAGAGCTTAAGGCAGCTTCGTTCGCCGCTGCTCTCGGTGCCTACTCAAATAATAAACCCAAAGGCTCTTTTCAGGGCCAGCACGTTTTCTGTGGAAGAGCTAGGACTCGCTTCCGTCTTTCCCAGGCCCAAGCGAAATTATATTAAGAGTTTTAGCATTGTGCCTGTAGCTGGCCGCATGCTGGTTGCTGGGAACACGAGGGAGAGGGAGTCCGTGCTTGCACTAATGCCTTGATGACTGGGCTCCGAGAACGCACACAAGTCAACTTGGGATCGTCAAAACTAGCAGCCGTTTTGTCATGGTACACGATTCAGAAATCAGTGCCGAGCTCAGTTACCTTTATAGAGTATTAAAAACTATTATTAAGCAAACTGGGGCCACAGCTAGACCGAAGGTTTATCCTGGGATCCCCCTGTCTGAGCACTGGATCCCCTGTGTGTCACCTAGATGAACAAGTTTGACGCCTGGACGATCCAGGAATAAACCTTAGGTCTAGCTATGGCCTGGGTCTCCAGATGTTTTTGGACTACCAACTCCTTTGTCAATCAGCCCTGACAGCCCACATAGGTTTATGGCGGTGGCTCAGCTAGACCGGTCCACCTTGCTTACTCCATTCTCAGAAAAATCACAACGTAACACTTAAAATTAATGGGTGAATGAATGTTGGTTGCCTGCAGGCACTGACCGAACATTAAAGGGAGGCAAAGAGTAATTCAATATTTAGCACAGGAGGAGGAAGTCAGCTCTTTCTCGGTGAAGGTGTGGGTGGCTCTTAAAAGAGCCTTTGGGATGAGAAAGGTCGTCGAGTGTGCGTAGGGGGCAGCGTCCTCACTTCTTCTTGGCCGCCCCCTTCTTGGTCTTGGCTACCTTGGCCTTGGGCGTCTTGGGCTTGGCTTTGGGCTTGGCCTTGACCGCCTTGGCTTTGGCCGGGCTCTTGGCCGCCGCCTTCTTGGGCTTGGCGGCTTTGGCGGGCTTCTTGGGGCTCTTGGCCGCCGCCTTCTTGGCCCCCGCGGCGGGCTTCTTGGCCACCTTCTTGGGGCTCTTCTTGGGCGCGGGCTTCTTGGCCTTCTTGGCGGCGGCGCCCCCGGCGGGCTTCTTGGGCGCCGGCTTCTTGCCCTTGACAGGCGTCTTCTTCTTGGAAGCCGCCCCCGCCGACGCGGCCGCCTTGTCCTTGCCCTCGTGCTGCTTCTTGTTGAGCTTGAAGGAGCCCGAGGCGCCCGTGCCTTTGGTCTGCACCAGGGTGCCTTTGCTCACGAGGCTCTTGAGGCCCAGCTTGATGCGGCTGTTGTTCTTCTCCACGTCGTAGCCGGCGGCCGCCAGCGCTTTCTTGAGGGCGGCCAGGGACACGCCGTTGCGCTCCTTGGACGCGGCCACCGCCTTGGTGAGCAGCTCGGTGACGCTGGGGCCCGACGCCTTGCGCGGCTTGGCGGCGCCCGCGGGCTTCTTGGCTTTCTTGGCCGGCGCCTTGGCGGCCGGCGCCGCGGCCACGGGAGCTTCGGGAGCCGTCTCGGACATGGTCTCTCCTCCCCTCGGGCTTCCTTCTTCGGCTTCTGGAAAGGCGGCGGCGGCAGCAGCAGCAGCAGCAGGGAGTCTGTGGCGCGCGAAGACTCGCTCGGAGCCGAAAAGTAAAGTCTGAACTGGAGCAAAGAAGCGGCTGCCTGCTATTTATAGGGGCGGAGCTGCGCTCTGATTGGTGCGTTCACAGACCCTGCTCGGAGAGAGCCAGAAATGGCTCTTGTCCCTGCAACTTTGTGTTTCTTGCGTGCCACAAAATGGCAAAAAGGGGACCGTGCCCTCTTCGGGAGGGCGCCGTTCGCGGGGCCAAGGCACGCGGGGCACCTGGGCTTGCCCAGCGTGGCCGGCTGCGGCTGGCCAGTGGTCGC
This sequence comes from Elgaria multicarinata webbii, assembly GCF_023053635.1. Lineage (NCBI taxonomy): Eukaryota > Metazoa > Chordata > Lepidosauria > Squamata > Anguidae > Elgaria > Elgaria multicarinata. The sequence goes on along the minus strand of NC_086181.1, from coordinate 32,632,830 downwards.
AGGCGCCAGGAAATCGGGCAGAAGCGCAGCCGTTGCCAGCTTGACGCGTCTTCGACTTGGAAATCTTTGGCTTTTTCCTGTAAATTAAAAACTTCTCTTTGGACTTGGGGGCAGGGGAAAGGGGCCAGGTCAAACTTTGGGGGGTCGAGACCCCGCCGGCAAGAAAAGCAGTTGCCACGGAAAGGCGATTTGATCGTGAAAGCGGTTTGAAGTAGCTCAAGTAACACATTCATTCATTAAGTTTGGGCTAGGAGGGAAGGTACCTGACAGATAAATGCCTTTAGTTTGAGGTCGTAGAAATTATTTTTTAAGAAACATTATTGCTCCCCTTTTCTTTGACTGACAGTGAAGGTTAAACTTAACATCGGGGTTCATAAGCTACCGATATTATTTTAGTTTTCCACCAGACTCTATTGAACATTGCAATGGCTTTTATGCTTGCCATCACAAGGGCTGACTCTCAAAACATTGGGAAATGTTTTATGAATTATTTTGACTCTCCTTAACTTATTATTTATCTGTATACTGTGACTGCAATCAGAAAGCCTAATCTAACCCTCACATTTGTGATCCAGAAATTGCATTACTAATTTGATGTATATGGAGTGTCACTCTACAATGTAGTGATGAATGGTTACTGGATAAATTAATACAAATTCAAATACAACTCCAACACTGAAATACAAAGCAAAACCCTGAAAATCAGAGTGTAATAATGAACAGACAACATGATATGATTGGAACAGAACCCAATTTTGATTATTTACCAGGACTTGTTGCTTTTCAAAAATGCATTATAACAGTGTCCAATCTCCAAAACCACAGTTATATTTTAAATGCTCAAAAATCTAAAAAGTAAAAGAGCAGCAAAGAACATATCCTGACCATCAGCATAAGACTGCAGAGTTATGCCTATATAGATTTATTCAGAAGCAAGCCTAACTTTGTTCATGGAGGCTTACTTCCAGGTAAGTGTGAATAGGATTACATGCTAAGAACACAGTCCTGTGCAGGGCATGGTCAATGACCTTAAGGTGGCATTTCTCGAACAAAGAAATTTTGAAGACATATTTCCATGAGAAAATGCTCACGTACAATTGGTCAAGAGATTCAATTCTATTTCCTGTGCTCTGAATAAAGACAAATGTTTTTTGTTTGTGTTTTTCAAATCACTGTGCATATGTTAACTGGCTCACAGTTGCTATATTGTCTGTATTACCACCCATCAATATTTTGTGAATGGCAACTATTAAAATAATTATCATTGTCTGTATTATTATTATTATTTTTGCATTTCAGTTGCCTTTGATTAAACAATTTACCCTCTCCACCCCAGCGTGCGCACGCATGCACACACACACACACACACAGCATGTGATTACACATCTGCCAATCTGATGAAGTGGACAGTGTCCACAAAAGCTTATGCCAAAATAAATGTGTTTGTCTTTAAGGTACCACAAGAGTCTTCATTGTTTTTGTTGCAACAGACTAACACAGCTATCCATCTGGAAATCCTATGCATGGTTACTAAGAAGTAACCCCCATTGATTTCAATGAGACATGCTCCCAAGTGAGTATAAGAATTCAATCTAAAAATAAATAAAGCAAAACCATCACTAGTGTTGCCATATGATATTCAAGATCCAATCCTATATCCATTTACCCAATAGTAAAGTAAGCCCATCCAATACCATGAAATTTAATTCTGAATAGACCTATATAGCATTGCACTAGTATAAGATGTTCCTGTTTCTTCACCACTAAAAGTATTCTCATTGCTGTGGAACCAGGTAACAGCATCTTATAAAGCAGGAGTGGACTGATGGACCACTGGCCAATTTCCACTGGGCCATCATGTAGCATTTGTCCCCACCCTTGATGTAAAGGACAAATCTGAACACAAGGCATCCTAATGCCACTTGTAGGTGTTTCTGCATGCTCAGTTCAGGGGTTCCCCCTAACCAGTGATGGAAGGACTTTAAATTCCATTGATGGACTTGCTCTATCCTCCAAAATCAGGATGGTTCTAGTTTAAAATAGACCAAAAGGAACCTCATCACATTTGTGCTATTTGTCTTCAGTTCCATTTCATTTTGCAGTCCTCAGGATTTTTAACATTATTCATCTCTCTGGTAAAACAACAGTCATACCAACTGCTGAAGGCAGGGTGGTACACCAGCTAGAATTGCAACAGTGATTTGCCATGGCAGATGTAGTTATATAGAGATTTGGACTTACGAGAGTGGTTCTTCTGGCAGCCTTCCCCAGCCTGGTAGCCTCTAGATGCGTCAGTCTACAACTCCCATCCTCCACAGCCAGCATGGAGGATGGAAGTTGTAGACTGACACATCTGGAAGCCACTAGGTTGGGAAAGCTCCCATAGTGCAATGAAGGAATATTTGACTGTGAATCTGCTGTGTGTAAGGACCATTGGAGAGCCATGACCAAACCCCTTTTTATTATTATTATTATTATTATTATTATTATTATTATTTATTTATTTATTTATATAGCACCATCAGTGTACATGGTGCTGTACAGAGTAAAAGAGTAAGCAGCTCTAGGAAGGATGGGGCAGGAGAACTGCAGTGTTTGTTTTTTTAAAACCCTTTCTGCTATTTTTTTTACATTGCATTTGCCTTCACCTGCCACATTTGCTCTGTAGGGAAAATTTGCAAGCATTATGTTAAGAATAGAATTCATTAGCAGGGGGTCTCCAACGTTTTTGAACTGATGGGCACATTTGGGAATTTAAGAAACATGCTGAGGGCACCTCCACTTTCACATGTACCTGTCATGTCTATGGATCTTAGACTGTGTCTTATTCAGCAAAAACATTTGTTTCGTGTCTATTGGACACCACAATGTCTCTTTAATAAGGGACTATCTAATTCAGCTAATTGCTGGCAGGGCAATGCAACTAAAGCTTCTTTTAAACAGATGTTTTGGCAATGCCCAGTAGTTGCTTCTTTTTGACTAGAGGTTATTAACCAGATAAAATTTGTACTGGAACAGTCTTTAACATTCACTGATATCTTTTAAATTATTTACCTGCTTCATGGAAATTAATAAATAGGCAGAATAAATGGATTCTCTGTGCCCTCTTGACAGATATTACAATATTGGAAGGATAAACACTCACTTCCTATAATGCAATGGATTGAATAGGTATTATATAGCCACCTTCAAATGGATACTTATTTGGAGATTTGGTCTGTTTTTGTTGAAACCTATGTATAATTGCTTGAAAGCTGTATGAATTTCATATGTTCATTGGTAAGGATACAAATCCATATATGTATATTAAAATAAATAAATATAAAAGTTTTGCAGGTGGCCCACGGGTGCTGCATTGGGGACTCCTGCATTTGCAAATTTGGGTTCAGATAGCTCATTACAGGAAGCAATTGTCCCTCTTTAGTGGCTGTGGGCACTATTCAACTTGGTTTTCCAGTCTTATAGGCAACACCCTCATCCTTTTTACAAAGTTCAAGGGGCTTTTCTATGTGAGAATTCCTCATTATTATTTTTAAAAAACTACATGCAACATTCCTATTTTTTTCCTTTTAACTGATTAAGACAGTAATGGAAAAAATACAATTTTTCATTTGCATAGCTTTTCACAAACATACTTCTTACAGGACCTGTTCAGAAGACACCTTAAATCAGCCTTCCTCAATCTGCGGCGCTCCAGATGTGTTGGACTGCATCTCCCAGAATGCCCCAGCCAGCTGGCTGGGGCATTCTGGGAGTTGTAGTCCAACACATCTGGAGCGCCCCAGGTTGAGGAAGGCTGCCTTAAATAGCTTCAACCATGGTGGTTGAATAGCTTCAACCATAGCTTCAACCATGGTGGTTAAGCCAGAAAGCCAGGCTGTATTCAGAAGACACCTTAAACCACAGCTTTAACCATGGTGAATAAAGCAAAAGGCTTTATTCACTGTGGTTAAAGTCATGGTTTAAGGTGCCATCTGAAAGGGCCCTTACAAAGAATTGTCCTCTGAGGCCCCACAAAACATGAACCAACCTGTATGTAGCTATTCAATTTCTTGATTCCAAAACCAGCAAAAATTCCTTCTTTTAGGTACTTGTACACAGTTTTTAGAGCATTTAACTCTCATGCCAGATGTAAACCTGAAATGTGTCTTATATATCCCAGGTGGTTCTTAACTAGACTACACCCCAATAAAGCTCAGGCACTGATCCTGCTATTATTTTTTTGTCAGCATTTGATATATGCATTACCAATTGCTGTTGAATACACATTGCAGTCTGTATATCAGCCCAGAGAATTCTTAGACCTCATTAAGCCCATTGGCCTCATACTTTTTAAAAAGATAATCCAAAATAATTCTCTTTTGCTTAGTAATTTATCATTCCCATTCACCTTTTCAACAGCCCAAAAGATAAAACCACTGGGGTTTATGTTGCTTCTCGCTGAAGTGCTTGACCATTGGAATTCCAACTCTCTGATGTCTTAAATTGCATAGATGCTCCCCTATTCTAAGTTTTAAAGGTCTCGAAGTCTTGCCAATATAGATCTTCTTACAGGGACAGGAGAAGGCATAAAATACAATTTAGGACATTGGTGATTTGAATATGATTTCCAGTGCTTGGGTTGACAAAGGATGTTTTATTTTTAGTATGTTTACAATATGGATGATGTCCTTTTGGCTTTGATACATTAAAAACTGTTGGTTGTGTATTCATGTGTTCATTCCATTTATAGTCTGTGAGCACTAACCAATCCTTGAGGTTTTTTGTTCTTTTAAACATTATTCTGGGTCTTCTTGCTAAACCTGGCAAATCCTGGATGAGATGTCAGTTGGAGCAGATATGTTTGTAGTTTTTTTGTAACAGGATTAAATGAAGGAATGCATGTTACTTGTTGTTCAGTTAGGTCTTTTTGTTGTTGTTGTGTTGGGACACAACAGATTGTCTCCTTTACAGGTGTTCACCTTATTCATAGCTGATCTTACAACCATGGCAGGGTATCCTCTTTTTTTTAAAGACATTGTGCTAAAAACTATGATTCCTTTAGGAAATCTTGAATTTTTTTGAGCAATTGGCTGTAGGGTAAATTGTTGCAAAGATGTGCTGGATAACTGTCATATCTTAGAAATGTATTTTTGTCTATGGGTTTATGGAAGATCGTGGTCAAAAGACCATGTGTGTGTGTTTTTGGACTACAATATGCAGAAAGTTCACCTGTTCAGTATTATGTGTTGTTTCAAAACTTATATTTGAATCTTTTACATTAACCCAATGGAAATTGGAAAACTTATTCTAACTTATTGTATTCACCTCTCCAAATCATAAAAATGACAATATATCACAGCCATGTGATCACATTGCAATCAAAAGGGTTATTATTGAAAATAAACTGTTGTTTAAAAATTTTCATGTACAAATTGGCAATTTCTGGAACCATGGGGCACCCCATGGCTACTCCTTTTTCCTGCCAAAAGAAATTCTAATTAAATGAAAAATCATTCTTTTGTAAAGCTATGTCAGCCAAAGAAACTAAAAAATGGGTTGACAGGATTTTTTCTTCATGTTGTTGCAGCATATTAAAAATATCTTGCGCTTGGTCTTGTGGAATGCTGGTATATAAGGATCTCATGTCCATGGTGGCAAGAATGCCACTTGGCTGTATCTTTACAGAGTCTATCTTTTGCAAAAAAAATGTGTAGGATCTCAAACATATAATTTCATGGATGGGATGAAAGGCTTAAAAAAATAATCAACAAATTGAGATATGGGCTGTAATATTGAGTCCACCCCCAAGAGTATGGAACAGCCTGGGGGAGGATGAATACCTTTGTGGCTTTTTGGCAAGACATAAAACAAGAACTTTTTTAGACAATAATTTAAATTCAGAAGCACTAATCCATCCCGTAATTCGACCTCCCTCCAAAAGATTATGAATTTGTAAACTTATCTTTTGTAGGGTCGTTTTTGGCTGGGATTATTATATTTATTTTTATCCTGCCTTTTGCCCAATACTGGGCCTCAAGGTGGCCTTACAAAGTTTAAAACATACATTCTAAAACCTAGGAAAAGAAAAGTACAAAAATAATAAAGTTTAAAATGCACAACAAAATTATAAGTCATTAACATAGATGGAGGACCAGATTATTCTCCAAAGGCCTGCTGGAACAAACAAGTTTTAGCCTGCTTCCGAAAGCCCATCAAGGAGGGAGCCAGTCTAGCTTCCTCGGGAAGAGTGTTACAAAGCACTGGAGCAGCCACCGAGAAGGCCCTCTCCCATGTACCCACCAAGCGTGCCTGTGAAGATGGTGGGACTGAAAGAAGGGCTTCTCCAGAAGATCTCAAAGCACGGGCAGGCTCATAAGGGAGAATATGGTCTTTCAAATAACCTGGACTCAAGCCATATGTATGATGCCTGGGCCCGTATCTGATGGAATACCTCTGCTTCATAGTCACTCCGGTTTAGAATGACTATTGCACCCCTTTTGTCTACCTCCTTAATGATGATGTCGGGATCTTCGGATAATTGGCTTAATGCATTCATTTCAATTTTTGTAATGTTATGCCATGATCTTTATCTGCTTCTACAGTCTCACGTTGTTGAAGGATGTGTCATTCATCTAATTGAACAGCTAGACCTATTGGTCCAGGTGACATAGATGTGGACGGGGTTTTAAATTTTGATTGTAACTCTGTGACACTCTTGTTTCTGAAAATAATATTTCAATTTGATGTGATGTTGCAAAAAAACCCTGAACATATCAAAGCTTGTTTGTACTAAGTCATGTTTTGGAGTGGGAACAAAAGAGTCCTTTTTCTGTAACTCGCATATTTGTTTCTGAGAGAACCTTATCTGATAAATTAACCAGTACGGTTTCCTTCTCCTTGACCGCCTGCAGGATAGCTCTGGCACTTATCCCTTTCGGCCCCTCTGGTATGTAGTCCATTGATCTGCTCTCCTTGAAGATCTTGAAAATGGTGTCGTATGGAAGTAGTTGATACATCCCTTCTGTCTCCCATAACGATTATCATAATCTTATCTCTGCTAAATTTGTTTGAAGTCTTAATTCTTCATGAAACTTCTTGATCCATAGAAGCAAAGTAAATCTATGTTCAAAATCTTTTGTACCGAATAACCTACCCCACAGGGTTGTTGTGAGGATAAAATGAAGTACGCCATCTTGAGGAAAGGACCCATTAAAAATATAACAAACCCTCCCACCCCTCAGAATATTCCACCAGCTATAGCTTGTGCTTGATCGAAACAATACTAACCAAGGTTCTTTTCCACCCCACTCCATCCTCACGTTGCTATGGTCACCCTTTGCCATTCCACTTTTCTTTTTGCATCTTCCGCTCTAACTTTCTCCCTCCCTTTCTGGGAAAAAAGAGGAGAGAGACTTTTTAATAGAACAACTTTCTTTTACATTTCTGGCTGTCTGATGCCATCTCATGGCAGTTTACATTCCATGCAGAAACGCTGGTGTTTAATAGTAAGTTTTATTTATTTATTTAGAATTTGTCACGCTGCCAAGTAGTTCTGGCGGGAAACTAAAACTCCGCCTCTTTTCTGTGTCTGGGTTTCTTTGTTCTCCGATTAAGCATGGTGGAGAGAAACCGGCCCTTACATCGTTTACTTCTCCCGTTCTTATGAGTAGGCAGAGGTACAGATATGGCTTGGGAAACAAGAAATCTCTGTAAATAAAACATAAGAAGAGACAAGACAAAACCTTCATGCTACAACTACAGAAACCCCAAATATGTCTTTGAACGGGTTCTAGGAAAATGGCGACCGTTTTCTGTTTTTCTCAAATACCTTCCAAGGGTAGAATTAGGATTACAATTTAACGATTACTATTTAATCGTGAAATAGTACAAGGTATTTCATAAGACGTAGTGTTAATGCAATATTTAATATTAGCGGATAATTAAAACCATTTCATGACATGAAAGTCTTAACGGAAGACACAGAAATAACAGGGTGACTAGCCTAGCACACCGTATACAAGTAGAGCTTAGCCATTTTTCACTAACAGAAAACAGCCCTCTTTAAGAAAGAGTGGGTGGCCCTTAAAAGGGCCTTTGGTTTTTTCTTCTTGCTAGGAACGGCGGAATCGCGTCTTAACCACCAAAACCATACAGAGTACGGCCCTGGCGTTTTAAAGCGTAGACGACATCCATAGCCGTCACAGTCTTCCTTTTGGCGTGCTCGGTGTAGGTAACTGCATCACGGATAACATTTTCCAGGAAAACCTTCAACACACCTCGAGTTTCTTCGTAGATGAGTCCAGAAATACGCTTCACTCCACCGCGACGAGCCAAGCGGCGAATGGCAGGCTTAGTGATACCCTGGATGTTATCACGGAGTACCTTACGGTGCCTCTTGGCGCCTCCTTTGCCCAGGCCTTTCCCCCCTTTTCCACGTCCAGACATCTCTGCAGCAACAAGTATCTAGCAAGACAACTAGAATGGACTCAAAGCAGCAGCTGTCGCCTTTATATAGCCCGAAGACGGACCAGAGTGTAAAACAGCACGAGAATGCTGCAGCTCCCCCTTCCGCCCACTATGGGGCCCCGCCCATGCGTCCTCCCCAATCAATCACAGGGATAATGAAAACCGCCCAATCAGAGTTCAATGAAAACTCTCCAATCAGAGCTCAAGCCAACTTCGATATATTCCCGAACAGGCAAGCCGAGACGTGGTTACTTAGAAGGAAGTCCCACGTATCCAAAGGGGCTTACTCCTAAGTAAATGTGTGCACGATTGCAGCTCTAGAATCCAAGGTCCCACTCAGACAGATGCATAGACATGCAAATCTCAAATAGGGGAAAATACATTTCCAATCATTCTTAAAAGTATAGGAGTTCTGCCTTCCTTTTGGTCAGGCAATCCTGAGAACCGTGTGGTTTAATTTTCCCACTTATTTGACATACAGACTTATAGGAGCAGTTGGAACAAATTTTCAGAGGGGTAGCTGTTTTAGTCTGTGGCAGCAAAAAACAACAACAGACACAAGCAAACGAATTTAAGAGTCTTCCGACTCCGTGACTTCATGGACCACCCCACGCCAGAGCTTTCTGTCGGCCGTTGCCACCCCTAGCAATCCCAAGGTCAAGTCTGTCACCTCCAGAATATCATCCATCCATCTTGCCCTTGGTTGGCCCCTCTTCCTTTTGCCTTCCACTTTCCCTAGCATCAGCCTCTTCTCCAGGGTATCCTGTCTTCTCATTATGTGGCCAAAGTACTTCAGTTTTGCCTTTAGTATCATTCCCTCGAGTGAGCAGTCTGGCTTTATTTCCTGGAGTATGGACTGGTTTGATCTTCTTGCAATCTTGAACTAAATGGGCCTTAAGTCCGAATAGACATGCATAGGATTGCACTGTAAATGAATGTTAAACCTATTTTGTTATTTCTGTCACCCTCACCAGCCTCTGTTCCTACATCTTTCTGTGGGTGCTGTTGTTTGTGTTCACAAAATCCTGCTAGCTGCTGGTTTCCAGGGCAATAATTGAACATTTGTTTTACTACTATACACTTTTACGGGTGCAATCCTATGCATGTTTAGACAGAAAAAAATGTCCTACCAAGGATATATGAATCTATGAAGCTGCCTTATAAGAAGTCAGCCCGTTGATCCATCTAGCTCAGTACTATGAACACTGATTGGCAGCGGTTCTCCAGGGTTTCAGGCAGGGGCCTTAGAGATGCCAGGAACTGAGCACTACTAAATCCTATACGCTTCCTATAAGCAACAATAAGTACAGAGGTTGAGATTATTTCAAATTAAATAACCAAGGCTAATAAACTGTGCTGCTGCATGTGATATTCTAAAATGCAAAAGTTGGATGAATTTTCAAGGTTTTGGAGTGGGTAAAATGTTTTGATGGAAGAACATACGTACATACGTACGTACGTGTGTGTGTGTTATAACAAAAACAACAGAGTACTATAGCATCTTAACATTTTTTTATTGTGGCATAAGCTTTTGTGGACGAGAGACCACTTCTGTCAAAAGTGTGTGCTGTCAATTCGTTTCAGTGGCAAAGTTTGAGCTTTAACTGATATTGATTTTTTTTTAAAAAAAAAAACTTTAGATAATAATCACATTTTAGATGCAAGACATAAATAAAATTAAAAATCAATTCACTCTTTAAGAGTACAATCCTATGCCAGTTCAGACTAGCTGGGGAATGCTGGGAGTTATAGGACATTTTTTTTTCTACAATCAGGGACTCTCCAATCCAGCATGATTAGGAGCTAGGCTCAAACTATCTTGGGGGCAAGTGATTATCTTCTAGATAGGACAAGATGACACAACCTGAAGCAACTCGATAAAGGCCCTGGGTCAGACCACCATGCCTACATGCCTGTCTTTAGATTGCAGTGAGTTGTTCCTTTACAAAGGATGCCAATTCCAACATGATGCATTCTCTTCCATCCACCCCTGACCATGAGATAGTTTGAGCCTAGGTCATAATGATGCTGGATTGGAGAGTCCTTGATTGCAGTCTGAGTCATCCATTAGGACGGGAATACTGTGAGTCCGTATTTCTTGATCTTTGTGGCAACACGCCTCATAACTCACTCTGTGATTCTTGCAGGAGAAAAAGCAAATCCCGCATCAAACCTGGTGCCCCCAAGAGGGCATTTGCCCACAGTCCCTGCAGCAATGATGTCTCTTTACTAAAAATGTTCCTGAAAGCAAAGTTCAGTATAATGACGGGCACACCCCTTACTAACAAAGAGGTAGAGTTATCACACACTTGAATGCCTTCAAGGCATGTTGCCGTGGCTTGTTCTGCAAGGATTACCCTTTAAAGTGCTTTAAATGTTCACATGACACTACGGGGCAAAATGTCCCACATCATACAAAAGCGCAAGAAACAGGTGCTAGCCTTAACCAAAAACTGAACAGTTGATAACAAAGAAAAGTAAATAAATAATCAATAAATAAATATAATTTAATACATAGTGTAATGATCAAAATTAACACTAAATATAATTTTCAAGGAGCACTTTTTATACACATTCAATCAAAATAATGCAATAAAAACCGTGCTTAGTAATCACAGTATGCCTATGCATACTGATCATTACACTATGTATTAAATTATATGTATTGATTATTTATTTCCTTAACTTCTTTGTTATCAACCACATTATACAAAATCATAATAGATGGAAAAATTCACCATGATCAAATATGGAATGTATCACACTGTAAAAATCCAAATGTTACAGTTTGCACAGTTATCTATCCAGTATTAAGTCTGCTGCATGTCCACTTCAGTTCATCTCCACATGGACTCTAAATTTGGATTGTACATTAGAGTGCATTGCATCACACCCTGACTGTAATACTGGAGCAGAGTTGAACCTGGAGTTTTATATATAAATCTTAATTATATTTTAATTTTATGCAGCGATATGTATTCCATCTGTTCACATTTTTCATAGGCATATTATTTTTTATGAGACAACATGCCTGATGACTTCTTTTCAGAAACAATTTATCTCTCACAATAACTGCTTATTTGTTATATTTATTTGTCTATCATTTATGTATAAATTCCTGGCAATTCCTTACTGATGTGTGGTAAATGTTTATTCGTCAGGAATCCTTTCTTCTGGCTCGGCTTTTAACCCACTTTCCTTCCAACGTTTGGCCAACCTCTATGCTCTAAGAGGGCCGGGGGAAGGGGGCGCAGATGGATTGGGACCCCTGCTCTAGCACCCCAGCTCCTGGTTCCATCACAAATCAGATGGAGTCTCTATGGAACTTCCAATCCCTTCCTCTTCCTGATGAGTCAGGAAGGCTGAGTGATCCTGACTATCAAAGCAGGAGTTGCTGAGGTAGAGTTCAGGTTGAGTGACAGTGGCTGTTTCTGTCAAGTGGCCTCGCTGGTGCCTCAGGAGACTGTAGGAGCGGGAGAAAAACTTGTGGCACACGCCACACTGGTGAGGCTTGTCTCCTTCGTGAACTTGCCGATGGCGAGCCAAGTCGGCCAGGCGCTTGAACTCCTTCTGGCACATGACACACTGGAATGGGCGAGCCGCCATGTGGGTCACGTCATGCTGCTTCAGGTGCGAGAGGCGCCGGAAGCGTTTTCCGCACTGGCCGCACTGAAAGGGCAGCGCTCCTGTGTGAATGAGGAAGTGCGTTGCCAGGTCGTATTTGCTCTTGAAGGGCTTACTGCAAACGCTGCAGACATAGGCCTTCTTGGGGGTTGGCGTGGAACAGGAAGTGAACCGGGGGAAGGCCACTTCCACTTCCTGGCTAGCGGCCTGATCGAACAGAGGGCAGCCACCACCCCCGGCATGCATGCGGCTGTGTTGCCTGAGGTAGGAAGAGAGGCGGAAGGCCACTCCGCACTCGGAGCAGGAGAAAGGCTTTTCACCTGTGTGGACGAGGTAATGGCGCGAGAGCGACCACGGCCGGGCAAAAAGCTTGTGGCAGATGCCGCACTGGTGTGGCTTCGTTCCCTCCTGCTCCTCAGCAGCATCCCTGCTCGCCGCCTCTTTGAAACATTGATGGGCCTTCAGCTCGCCCTTGGTCTCAAAAGCCTCCTTGCAGGCAAGACATAGCAATGTCCAGTCTTCCTGCAGCAGCACCTGCTTCTCATTTCTAGCGGTGGCAGCGGGGGCCACGGCAACACTGGCCCCGAACTGTGCCCCCTTCTTCCCCCGCAAGCCTTGCCTGTGCTGGAGAAATTTACCGGGCTCCTGGAAGCGCTGGGGGGAATTGGCACTGCCTCGGGGGCGTTCCACGGCATGGCTGTGATTGTGGCGGGCCAACTGCACCGAGTGGCTGAACGTCTTGTGGCAAAGAGAGCACTGGAAAGGGTTTTGGCCCCCACGGGCCAGGCGGTGACGTGCCAGGTTGTAAGGGAATTTGAAGTCCTCGCCACAAACGCGGCAGGAATTTTGGCTCTTCCTCCGCACTCAGCAACGGTGCCCCTTAAGTGGTTCTCCAGAAAAGAAGGCCTTCTGACAGGAAGGAAGGACAACGGTGAGTTGCAGTTTGGGAGGAATTGGGGAGGCTTTCTTCTTCAAGGGAATTCTGGTTCAGGTGGATCTAGAGGTTCAGGTAACTCCATGGGTGAGCCCTGCACAGGACAAAAGGGTGAGACCATTAAAAACCACCCCCACGCACAACACTGTTTATTTTGTAGGATTCAGAAATGCAAGGTGCCAGGTTGTGAATTACACAGAACTATCACTCAGGATGAGGCTTTAAGTAGGGGACACACACACACATTAAAGTGGGGGGAAACAAGAGGAATTCTGTGGCAGGAATGTTAGGGTGCCCAGTGTTATTGTTTTTGGACTTCCTTCAATCTTAAAGTTTAGGGAATCCTGAACCAATTATTTATGGCACACAACAGTCCTCTGAGTCTCTAATTTTTCTCCCTCTGTCATTTTCTCGGTGTCTCTCATCCTGGAGGCCAGGATGGCTACAATCACACACATTTATGGCATAATCCTGTGCTTTTTTAGGCAGAAAAGGTCCTACAATTCCCAGCATGCTCCAGTCAGTATAAAAATGCATAGGATCGCATCCTTAAAGCAGTAAAGCTGCAATCCTAAACACACTTACTTAATACAGAGTACTACACTTACTTACTTTGGACAGAGTGGGACTTACTTCTGAGTAGATAGACAGAGGATTGTGCTATAAACCTGCAATCCTATGCACACTTACCTGGAAGTAAGCTCCACTGGACACACTGGGATTTACAGCTGAGTAATCATAGTTAAGATTGCAATGTGAGGTTTGTCAATAGCTAGTTGCAATGTAAACCCAAGTGATTTGAATCTTCTCCAGATTTCCAGGCAGGCAAGCAGTTGCAAAGTGGGAGACGCTTCTTGTTGTTCCTTTCCAGCCACTGATGCGCAATGGGTGGGTGTGTTTGAGAGGATGCGAGCTGATAACTTACACCGATTTGTGTGTGTATATTCCCTGCCTTTCTTCCATGAAGGAACGTAGAGCTGCCAGGCAAACTCTTATCCAGGAACTGACCTCTGCCAAGAGCATCCTTTCTCTACCCAGGTAGCCCACTGGATGGGAAAGAAGGGGAGGACAGAAAAGAGGGTGTCAGAAGAGAGAGAAAAGGGAGTATCGGGGGTGGGGGAAGAGAGAGAGAGAGAGAGAGAGACAAGGGAGTGTCAGAAAGAGAGAAAGGGGAATGTGAGAGAGACAGAGAAAAAGGTGTCAAAAAGAGAGAGAGAAATGGGATTGTGAGAAAGAAAGAGAGAGAGTCAGAAAAAGAGAAAGAGAGAAGGCGGTATCAGAAAGAGAGAGAGAGAGGGTGTCAGAAAGAGAGAGAGAAAAATATTTTGCCCAGTTTTTCCCCCATGCCAAAAGAGTGGATTGCCTCGCCTAAGGGTTAGTTACTGGCAATATCAGCTTTAAGCTAAATCTACACCTCTCTGTTTGGTATTTTGGCTCCACCCACCACTGGAATGCCACATACCCCTTAAAAATGTGATTGGTGTGTTTTAAGATCCTAGCACTTCTGCTGGCTTTTGCATTGCTTTTTACTCCAGTTTTCTTCTGTTTAAACTTTTTAGTGTATTATATAGGATTTCATTATGTGTTCTTGTACCTTATGGTTTTAAATTTGGTTTTGAGAACCAGCTTGGAGAACTTTGGCTGTCAGGCAGCCTAGGAATAAATGAATGAATGAATGAATAAGGTCAAAGCCGACACTTGAACTGAGCCTGGAAACAAACTGATAGGCAATGAAGAGGGCTTAATACAGGAGTGATATAATCTAACCCAGCTTTCTTCACTCAGTCACCTCCAGATGTGTTGGGTTGCAATTCTCATCATCCCCAGCCAGCTGAACATGGGAGTTGCAGTCCAATACATCTAGAAGACACTGGGGTTGTGGAAAGCTGGGTTAGGGTGTAATTCTAAGGAACATTTTGACAGAAACAAAGGCCTACAACTCCCAACAAGCCCCAGCCAGCCATGGCTGGCTAGGGCATGCTGGGATTGTAGGCCTTTTCTCTCCCTCTAAATATGCACAGGATTGCACCTTTAGAGTGTCAGACTGGGGAGAGTAGCAAAATCAACACAAAGTCTTATGTGGTATCTGATCATCTTGAAAGTGCCACATGCCTCTGTTGCTTTTGGGACCTGACAGGGTTGTTGTAAAGATCAAATTGAGGGCGGAGTGGGAGATGAAAGGCGGGCTGCAGAGAGGGGGAAAGTCACAAGGCTTCTGGGGTCCTCCGATCAAAGAGTACGGTCTGGTGGGTTTGGAGAGGTGGTTCAGAATTCCTGGTTTCCTTGACAGTCTCAGGTGAAGGAAGGGGGCTTGTCCGGGTTCCTCCTCCCCATCCCTGAACTCCACCTCGTCTTTTCTTTCCCCCCAAAGCTTGGGGAAAGTGAGAGGAGGGTAGAGGTTTGGCCCTCCCAGGCCTTCAGGGTTCAGGCGGGTTGAGATTATTGGAGTATGCGGATGCCACCTGGGGGCGCATCTCCAATCGGTTCCCCTCCCCTCCCCTCCCCTCCCCATCTCGCACCCCAATTATCTATCAGGCTTTGTTTCCAGCATCATTTCACTCCGAAAGCGAGACACTCACGAATCCCTTTCCTCCGATCTGTCCCTTCCCCTCGAAATGAGCACCTTTGTGCCGCCCACCTCTCCACCCGGTTGTTCGCACGGCTCCCCTTCCTACCTGGATCCGCAGCCTCCGCCGCCCTAAGGGGGAGGCGCTTGGGCTGGGGGCGTCAGCGGCGAGGGCGGTGGGAGCAGCCGGCGGCGCGAGAACATACGTCGTCCTTGGGAAACACACCCATTTGCGCCCCCCCACCACCACGCCCCGCTCCATCAAATATCTTCACTCTCCTAGGCACCAGCATGGGCTGCAGTGATCAAGGGTTGGATCCAGAATTAGTCATCCGTCGAGCAAGCCCAATGAAATCAATGGGACTTAAAGTTAGTCACGACTAACTTCAGTCCTATTCATTTCAATGGGTCTGCTGTGAGTATGACTAAATCTGAATCCAATCCGCAATCTGGACAGCCCCCAATGGGTGGGTGTAGAAGCCTTCTCCATACTCACAATACATTTCGATGCAAGGAGCAATGAACAAGATGGCGCCCCCTCCCATTCCATGTAGGGTGACCATATGAAAAGGCGGACAGGGTTCCTGTATCTTTAACAGTTGAATAATAAAGCGAATTTCAGCAGGTGTCATTTGTATGCATGCTGCACCAGGTGAAATTCTGTCTTTATCACAGCAGTTAAAGCTGCAGGAGCAGTGCCCTCTTTTGTATCTGGTAAAGAGGGCAGGGATCCTGCAGCTTTAACTGTTGTGACGGAGAGGGAATTTCACCAGATGCAACAGGCATACAAATGACACCTGCTGAAATTCGCTTTATTTTTCAATTGTTAAATACATAGGAACCCTGTCCTCCTTTTCATATGGTCATCCTAATTCCATGTACAAAAGCCAAATGGACAGGCAATTGAATATTCCTTCCAACACACAATGGGAGAAGGTCCACCACTGCAACTGAAGGCAGCAGGCTAGCATAGGGAATGTAGGGCAGGCTGCATGGTTCATAGTTCCCTTCTCCAACACCTTACTGCCATTCCTATCATCTGCTGCCTGAGGTGTTCTCATTCTGCCTAATGATTATATTTATTTACATAGCACCATCAATGCACATGGCAGGGCCAGCTCTGCACGCTGAACAAGGGCAGCGTGAGAACACAACTTTGCAATCTCATGACAGCCCGCTCCATGCAGGTAGTTTACAGCAACCTTCCCCCAAGATGGCATTCTTCAAAGGTCTTGGACTTCAACTCCAATCAGCCCCAACCAGCATAGCTAATGGTCAGGAGTGCTGGGAGTTGTAGTTCAAGACATCTAGATGGCACCAGGTTGGGGAAGACTGACCTGCAGCCTCTGTGTTTCTTCCCCAGTCTAATAGCCACCTCAGGTAAGTGTCTGCCTGCCTACAATGCCTACAATCAGGTAAGTGTCTGCCTGCCTACAATCGCTGGCACACTAGCAGTTTGCCCAGGGCATTAGCAACAAACACACAGAGACAGAGGAGTCTTTAGGCCTTTCATGACTTGATAATGATGGTAAAGAAAAGATGGTCCCAGGGCAATCCCTGAGAGAAAATTAAGTAGCCACCTTGCTAGAATTAAGGTCTAGATTGGGATGGCTCCTGGAAAGAGAAACTGCCCGGGAAACCTCACAAATGCCACACTGAATTCCATAACGGAAAAAAGATGGGACGTAGATGTACTAATAAAATGATCAAATAGTTGTTTTGTTTTTTGTTGATGCTCTTGTAGAGAAAATGCACACCGCATACAGCACAGTGCAAGCATGACACACACTTGGCAATTAGCCCACACTTGGTGAAGGCATGCATAAGCCCACA
This sequence comes from Elgaria multicarinata webbii, assembly GCF_023053635.1. Classification (NCBI taxonomy): domain Eukaryota; kingdom Metazoa; phylum Chordata; class Lepidosauria; order Squamata; family Anguidae; genus Elgaria; species Elgaria multicarinata. The sequence continues at coordinate 32,615,425 of NC_086181.1, read as the reverse complement.
TACGCAACTGCCATCACAACGCACAGCCTGCTTAAACGACAAGTTTACCTCCTGTTCAACCGCATACAACGTTGTGCACACACAGTACTATTCCCTTAAATACTGTTTGAATGCTATCTTCCTCCATGGGATGGTTGCGATTCAAGTTGAGCTGAAATTTCTCAGAAGACATTTTTCCAAAAAGCTTTCTAAGATTTGTGTGAATGCCAATTTGTAGAGCGTTCTCCAAATATTCTACACCATTGTTGTTGTTTTAAAATAGTTTTAACACGCCACACACACGCTGCCACCACCAATGTCCCAGAATGATGCCAGGTCCAGGATATTGTGGAGGATGCAAAATGGTGGTCAGACTGCCAGCGTCAGACAAAAACATTAGGAAAAAAGAAATCCCGACTCCCAGGAAATTGTTGGGGAATTTCTCTTCCCCACTGAAAATTTCATTGAAATGGTACCCACCATATTTATACCCGCAAATAGGGTGGAGGATTTTGACAAGCCTTTTGCATAGAGCACTAGTTGCCACCAATAGCAAGCGCATGGGTACAACTCATGCTTTCGCTGTAACCACACAAATCATGTCCTACTGGACACACGCAAATAATACAACTGGTCCTCTATATTACATGTATTCAAAGCCCAATATATACATATCCACTGGGGTGTCACTAATACCTAAATTCCCAGTATACGATTAGCTCCAAAGATGACTGTAAGTTAGCTTTTGCTAACAATATACAACACCCCCTTCCATTTTTTTTCCAGCACTTTCTGTTCCTGATCTTGGAACAGAGTCTAGGAAATGCTGAAAAAAGGGGCTGGAGTATGCTGGAAATTGTAGGATTCCCGCCACCCTGGTCTAAACATGCATAAAATAGCACCCTAAATAAATGAATCCATTTTGGTTTTGCTGTAGCAGACAAACGCAGCTACCCCTTTGGAACCTGCCTATCAGAGATACTGGTCTAGGTAGATCAATGGCGTGGATCAGTATAAGGTAACATCATGTGCTCAGAGCAGAGACGTTTTTAACTGAAGTGTGCATTCCAACCAACGGGCTGGATCCAGATGTTTTAGATTCGCCGTACAGATCCATTTAAGCAATCCATTTAGGCAAAGACTATGACCTGTGTACCTGCTCAATCTGATGTCCAGATGCTAACTGTAGGTAGGAATTTCCAAGGCCCCTGCTGCTCTCCCTTCTTTAAACCAGTCTTGGACTGGACAGCTCTTCAAATAGAGGATTGTCTTCTGAAAAGTAGACCAGTCTACCTGTACCTTAGGATAACCTTGCTCTCCATAACACAGACACACATGCTGTAGAAAAGTGTCCAGCCAGGCGGCTTGCATTCCACAGAAGATAAGGAACTGGAGTTTGGTCAGGAACATATTTTTATTAGATTATTTTCAAGGACCTACCAAGGGTTTAAAGAAACAAACAAAAAAGAAAAAAAGGAGAGTAAGACCCAACTATTTGTCAGTAAATAATTCCATGTAGGAGAGGGCAGACATTTCTCTCTGTAGTGGAATTTTAATCCATTGTTAGGGCATTTGTGGTTACCTTGGTTTTCATTTTCATGTGTAGGACTGGAAAATTGACCACCCCATCTTATATCCCAATTTTTCTACTTCCAGAAGATGCTTTTCTTTTCCAGTTTGTTTTCAGATAGCTTATTTGACTATGAAAGACGTCTATGTGGTTTCCAAGCTCTCAAGAGACCCAGGTCTTCCTGAGATGTTACCAACTCTTGCATAAGCTCAAAGTTTTTGGAGACTACAGAGACACACAAGCCTAGCCCAACCCAAGAGCCTCCTCAACTCCAGACCCCATATAGCCAAGTATGGCTCAGTTCAGAATATACATTAGTCAACGCAGTGTGGAAACGCCACTCAGGTTGAATTCCTAGGGGTTACTCCCCACACAACATGTTCTAACTCCACTGTTGTGTGACTGAGCTACTGCGGAGTTGAGTAAAAACATCACGACATCTAACAGTTCCTCCGCCCTCTCTCCTGACCCAGTCCTCCTGATGGTATCCCATCAGCCATTGCTGCAAAAAACCAATCCCCGTGGCTCTCCTAGAGCAGCACCTGCTCCTTTCGCCGCTCTTGCCAGAGAACTCTGTAGCCAGTGGGAAAAGTCAACTCAACGCCACGGAAAACTCCAACGGTTGTGCAGGAACTCTCCTCTGCACAGTGTGGATATTCTGCGTGGAGTATTTTTTTTAAAAAAAACACCACACCACTGCATGGAGTTTCCCCGCCAGACAACACATTTCTCAATGGTGGTGTAAGAACACCACTGTGGAGTTCTAAAATCACTGCTGAGAAACATGCTGTCTGAACTGAGCCTATGAAGGAGAAATTTATCCAGGCTCCTCCCTATCTTTTTAAACATTCCAAATGATCTCTTCGCTGAAATATTTTGTTAAATGTTGCCTGATACAGAAGATCAAACCTGTTCATCGGCTGGAGCCTTAATATCAAAGGCAGTGCATCCCTTTAGCATTCAACTAGTTTTTAGGAATGAATAGTGAATTTGTTTTAAAAAAATGCTTCTGCTTGGCAAGTTAAAACCAAGAGAAATGGTGTCATATTATGAGGACAGAAGAAAGGAAGCAGAAGTAAAACAAGCAGACAGTCTAATAAGAAGCAACCCATCTCCCACGATAAAAAGTGAGTGCTTGATTTAATGTTGTTAAGTTAGAAAGCCTACAGATAAAAGTTACGTGAAGCTGCAGGACCCCATTTAACCTTAGAGGCCTACATGAGACGCGATTACTACACAACCTGCAGGCAGCCTGTTGTCTTCAAGGCAATTTTGCTCCACCCAGTGATGACCCAAACATGATGATTGTAGCAGCTTCTTTTTTTAAAAAAAAATCTAGTCCTTATAATTGCAAATAGCATCTCTGGAAACAAAACAACAGCCTTTGAACCAAAGCCAAAAAATCAGAGCGCAGCTAAAAGCACTTCAACCTCTGTAGTTAAAATCTTGTGATTTTAAGCCAATCATGTGCATTTCTTTAAAGGGTATGATCCCTGCTCTTTAAAAAAAAATGTATGCGGACAGAAATATCAGAGATGTGAAGCAAAAAGGGCCTCAAATATAACAGTGAACGTCCCTAATTCAACTTAAAACCTTTCTGAGCCTCCTGGTAAATAACGTATACAGTTATTCTACAAGCTTATATGTATTTTAAAGTGGTTCAGTGGTCCAGGTTGTCCCAAAACAGCCTTGTGAAACGTAGTTTTGTGAAGGTGCTGAGATTTCTCTGATCCACCCTCCGCCATACCACAGAACTACAAGGCCCAAAATTCTTTGGAGAACAGGTGTCCTGGCAATTAAGCCAGTTCATATTTGCAATGACAACATGCCTTTCGAGTTGGGAGGGAAAGGCAGAAATCTCACTTAATTTGGATCACTCTTGTCCAGGGGCAGAGGGATGAGAAGGAAAGGAACAGAGCCACGTCATGGCATAAGGTTCCTGGAAATCTATGTTTCCATTGGCTAACAGTGTTGCCTTTAACACCAAGGTTAGAATCCTTGCATTGCAGCAGCTGCGTAGTGATGGGGATGAGTTAGTAACATATCTCCTGATTCAGTGCCTAGGTTGACATGCATTGGGAGGAGATTGCATCTCGCATGAGAACTGGGAGACCTTCTTCACACTCTGGGAGCTACTATGAGCCTGCAGCTATCTGGGACAAAGCCACTTTGGCATAGTCAGGCTCACTCGGATATACATGCCTTGGCCCGAGGGGCACATTTCCTGGCACCTCTTCATTCTGGCCCTGGAATATGATGGGTGTGAATCCCAAAAGCTCAATTACCTCTCCCCACCCCACCCCACCCCCACACACTCAAAGACTTTATAACTGCCACGCATGTGCAATACACTCTATTAACAGTAGTGGAACATTAGTAAATAATAGTAATACTTTTGATCGGTTCATTTCACGGTTGCGAGTCCTTGCCCTACAGTAACAGACCAGGAGGGAAGAGCAAGGGCAAGCGAAGTTCTAAGCGCAACATCAGGCAGAGTGACATCTCCGAAACCGGATCGCCTCTGGCTGCCACTGTGGGGCGGAGGTAGAGGAGAGCAGTGCTGGGATGGGGCAGGGGGAGGCTGTTCTGATGAGACTGGGGTCCCCCCGCCCCGCTAGTCAATCCCACGGTGCAGCTTGAGATGGCGGGAGAGGTTGCTCAAGGTGATGAAGCCCTTGTGGCAGAAGGTGCACTTGAAAGGGCGCTCGCCGCTGTGCAGCAGCCGGTGCCGTTTCAGGTAACACTCGTGCCGGAAGAATTTGCCACACTCGGTGCACTGGTAGGGTTTCTCGCCGGTGTGCACCAAGACGTGACGGTCCAGATCCCGTGGGCTGCGGAAGTACTTCTCGCACTCGCTGCATTTGTAGAGTTTCTTGCCGGGCCGGGCCGGGAATGTCCGCAGATCCAGCGGGGGCAAAAGGTGGCGTTCGAGCTCGCTGCCCGGGCCCGGCATCGGTGAGGTGGACACAGCATGGCTCAACTGGTGCTCCTCCAGGGCCTGCAAGTTCACAAAGGGCTGGCCACATATGCCGCAGGTGAAGGAGGGCTCACCGCCGTGGGCGGTCAAGTGAGCTGCCAGGGTGTTGCCGTTGGCGAAAAAGGTCCCGCACTCACACTGGTACAGGGTCTCGGGGGGACGAGTGTCTGGAGGGTGGCAGGTTGGGCAGCCTCTGCTGTGTTGCGGGGCCTGTTCCTTCTGCTCCCCCCCTTTCTGCTCTTCTCCCAGGCCCTGCAATTCCGGCACCCCCTCGCTCTGCTGGACCTTCTCGGTGCAGATCTGGCACGGTGGGGGCCTGTCCTTAGCATGCGTGAGTTTGTGGCGCTCCAGCAAGGATGCGGCATTGAAGTCCCTCTCGCAGTCCGGGCATTTAAAGGGCTTGATGTCAGTGTGGGCCAGCCAATGGCGGCGCAGTTCAGACGCCAGCTGGAAGTGCCGCCCACAGGCCCCGCAGCCGAAGGGGGCGGCCCGGCCTCGCCCGGCACTGCAGAGGTGCCCCAGAGGGCTCTGCTCTTTGCCGCAGGCCAGGCAGCGGGGGGTGGGGGTCTGAGGAGCGGCAGCAGCAGGAGAAGCCCGGTGCTGCCGCTTGAGGTGGCGGCCCAAGCTGCTGCGGGAGGAGAAGCGGAGCTCGCAGACGTGGCAGCAGTAGGGCTTCTCGCCGGTGTGCACCACCTGGTGATGGAGGAGTCCTGTGGAATCCCGGAAGCCTTTCGGGCACATGGTGCAGCGGTAGGGGCGCTCCCCAGTGTGGCTCCGGATGTGGTTCACCAAGTTAAAGGAATGCTTGAAGCTCTTGACACAATGAGGACACTGGAATGGCTTCAGCTCAGTGTGCCGGGCAAAATGGCGGCGCAGGTCCGAGCGGTAGCGGAAGCTTTTGTCACACTCGGAGCAGTGGAAGGGGGCCCGGGCGCCTGCCCCATTGTCAGTCAGGAGCGATGGGTCGTCCTCAGCATCCGAGTAGAGAACCGCACACTCTTCCACAGTTCCACTGGAGGCCCGAACACCATCCGCAGGCTCTAGGGAGTGCTGGCCTTCTGGCCACTCTTCATCACAGTTCTCCATCTACCCAATGGTGCCTCTGGGGAGCAGAAAGAAGAGAGTCAGGGACCTGAACAGAGGTCCCAAAGCCACTGAACTCAAATCCTCACTGTACATAAAGATTCAACCACACAATCCAGGCCATTAGAGACTAGCATAGAAGATGCCTGCAAAGCGAACAGCTCCAGGCCACACACACACAACAGGCTAGGGCAGGAATGGTAGGAATCTGCCCGTAAATTATTGAGCACATATCCGAAGATGGCTCTTCACACTACAAACTACAAAGCCATTCAGGACAGGTTGGTTAAGATAAGGTTCAGGTTCATTTTTACTTTCAGAAATAGGATCTAGGTCAAAGGCTTTTGGGAATTCTCAAATCTTCTCAATCCCAGATGAGAAGCAGACAGTATAAGGAATGTGGGAGATCTCTCAGGTTCAAATCTGTGTCCAGCCATAACGGGTCAGTTGACCTCAGGGAAATCACCATCTGAGCTCCCAATCAGTATCATTGGGTTGAAACAAACAAACGAACAAAAAAACCCATTACCTTTCTGCAGCAAAGTACCACAGAGGGATTTGACATGCTCAAAAACTTCATGAGGTTTGCAGCTCCTGACTTTCTTGAACAGAAGTGTGTTTGGGGACCTGGCAGTAGTCCTTTAGGGACAGAGTGAGGAGACCCAGGTTTGTGTTTACAAGATTTACAGTGCAATCCTATCCATGTCTACTGGGAAGTAAATCCTATGCAGTTCAATTGGACTAACTCCCTGGATTGTGTGCATAGGATTGCAGCCTAAAGCTACGAAGTGAAGTCACTCCCTTTCAAGGCATCCAGCAGTCCCCGCTCTAACCACCCTACCCTATGCTAAGCCGTTCTATCCTAGCTTCCCTCCACCCCCCCCCAATCCCTGAAGTCCTAATTCTCAGCCATATTCCATGTGCAAGCCGTTCATATACACACCCCAACAACTGCAGATGCAGTACTACAAGAAGTTGCTCAGGGGGGTTAGAAGAACATTATTTATAGAGCACAGGAGTTTTTTGCTGCTTTTATATATTTTTTATTTTGTCTCTGCAGAGGCCACCAGTGAGGGAGGAAGCAGCAGCCAGGCACCTCTCCACCGTGCCTGGGTCCAGCTCCAGCTGAGAGCCCCCTCCCTCCTGCTACCAACTGTCACTGCAGAGGCCACCAGTGAGGGAGGAAGCAGCAGCCAGGCACCTCTCCACCGTGCCTGGGTCCAGCTCCAGCTGAGAGCCCCCTCCCTCCTGCTGTCAACTGTAACTGCTGAACTTTCCAACTAAGATTGTAGTGCCTGAATTTGCTTTCCTTTCCCCCCTCCTCCTCCTCCTCCCTCCCAATCCCCTTTCCTTTTGTGTCATGTCTTTTAGATAGTAAGCCTGTGGGCAGGGATTGTCAAGAAATACTTTTGTAAGCCGCCGTGAGAGCCTTTTTTGGCTGAATGGCGGCATAAAAATCCATAAATAAATAAATAAATAAATATAGTGTACAAAACCAGGTGGGGAATAACTACAATGGTATGTGAATTTTAAATTGCACCTAAATGCATGTTTGGGTGAAAGGTTAGCTTCTACTGACATTTTTTTGACAGTTTGTTGTGAAGCTAGTTTACCTTTGTGGCAGGTTGAGGTAGAAGAACAGGCGGAAGTTGGGTTCTGTGCTAGTGGAGACTCTAAGCGAACCCCAAAGACCCAGCATCGCCCATATAATTCTAATCTCTCCCTTCACTGCACAACCGGATCACATGCTTACACCCTCTTAATGGATCCAGAATAACTACTGCAGCACAAGTTCTGAGATCATGATAATCGATGCATGTATCACATCATCCATAGTCATGCACTGTGGAAAATATTCACCCATTTACCCCTCTTCACTACAAGCAAGGAGTTAGAGGCGCTGAGAATAAGTAATCTGCGTTAAGTGATCATGAGTATGCACCCTTAAGAGAACCCAGGAGTCCTGGCTCCCAGCATTTCATTACTTTGACCCTACAAACTCTGCCATCTGCCCCCAACCTAACGAACCCAGGCGTCCTACCTGCCCATCCCTTTCTTGACCTCTTTATCATCCCCACCTGCATGACCTACTTGGCACACACCCCCGGAATGCTAAACAGGTATTTGGGAACTGGAAGGGGTGTGTGTGTGTGTCTGTGTCTGTCCCCCTGCTCCTCTTACAAGTCTGATGGGAATCCATCCCAAATCCCCTCCTGCTCTCCCCCCACCCCCCGGTACTCACAACTTGTTATAGGTGCCGACATTTTAGTGGAAGGGAGTCACTTCTTCAGGGTGAGGGGGCAAAGCCTCTCCCATCCCCCAAAGTAGCAAGCCGTCAGATGGTGCGGGTGAGGTGTTGACCTCTTGCGACAGTCTGTCCCCTCCACCCTCAAATCCAGCCCCTCTGGAAGTTAGCAGGACACCCCACCCCCCACTCCGCCCCCATCTTTTCTGCGGGCAAGGAGGGGGAGGAGGAGTAAAAACGGTCACATCATCGCCATCCTAACTGTGGGCATGTGAGGGGGCTTAGAGCCTGCGCGAGGCGCCATTTTTGGTATGGGCAGCTTGAGGTGAAGGATGATGCGATATTTACTCCGCTTTGGAGGAGGTGTTAGGCTCACTTTTAAAAAGCTCACTGAAAAATTAAGGAGAGTCTTGATATTTTAACTCGAGGAAATGGTGTAGGTCTTCAGAGGGCGAGCAACGGAATCATTTGGGGGCGCCATCTTTACTGTGGCACAGGAAAGGGCAAGGGGCCGCCATATTTTCTCTGGGCAACAAGCAAAGCACGGAAAAAAGACACCATCTTTATTGTTACCAGGACAGTCCAAACAAATTTTTTTAAAATCCGCCATATTTGTTGTGGGCAAAAAGGTTGACGGTCCGTGCTTTGCTCTCAAGGAGGCGCCAAATTTTCGTTTTGACCTACATAATTAAAACAAAAACGAAGGGAAAGAGATAGAGGAATGCTATGATTTGTGTGATCAGCGAAATACTGTGTTTACTGTAGGCAAAAAAGAAAAAAGCACGAAGCCTCAAAGAAGTGCCATCATTAATGAGGGAAGGAAGTATAGAAGGGGAAAGGGGCAGAGGACTCTTTTTAAAATTTTGTCTTCGAAAATGCAGGAAGGATAAGTGATTACAGTGTTTCTTCATCAACTACAGATTTTGAGATCCCAGAACCGGAAAGGGCTATTATTTCTTGCTGCCTGAACTGGCAGAAATTCAACAGGTCAAGCTCCTGCTACTTCAGCCTTATGTGGGGAATTTCAGCCTCTCGCACACGTGTTGAAAGCACAGGAGTCCTACCAGGGGAGGAAATTAGGTAGCAACTGTAAATGAAGGTGAGTGTAGTTAAATATTATGAGGAGGGAATTACTTTGAGTTGACATCCCATTGTACCCAATTTCCACTTAGCTGGGAACATACTTTCAGACATGCTGCTGAATTATCCAAATCAACACCAACATGCTTTAAATGATGGGGGTTGTTTTTGTGTGTGGTGGATGTATGTGTCTGTATTCTAATATATTTGTTAATTTCATTGAATTTCATATAGCCTAATTTGCCCTGACAACTCAGAACAGGTAACAGCAACAAAACCCCATTAAAACAAAATAAAATTATATCACACTTATAGTTAAATTCTCCCTTCAAACCTCTACTGGCTCTGTTCTCTCTGGCCTGGGTCAGACAACACGCTAAACCATGTTGCTTAACCACAAAAGGGTTAATTCCGTAAACCATTTTGTGACTAAGCAGCATGGTTAGTGTGTTGTCTGAACCAGGCCTCTGTCTCCCCTCTCCGAACTACTGTAACACCAGTTTCACCCTGCTAACAAATATTTTTTTAGGCTTAGATGAGTCTGGAAGGTAAAGGAGTTCTGCAATTGATTTATTATGATCGCACTTGTGATCTTTGAGATCTTGATGGGACATGTTAGGCCAGGCCCTAAAGCATTTAGCACTTTGTAGGTCAAATCCAGCATCTTGAGTTACGGTTGAAGGCCGTAAAGAACCTCAGCAGACGGTGAAATGCTGATGCATTATATTTGTGATTACATATTCTCAATAGAACAGTGTTCAAGGTTAGGATGGTCATGTCACAAAGTAATGAGTGGGAAATCTGGATCTGATCATCTCAGCAGGTGAAGAAAGAAACTTCTGGTAAGTCTAAGAGCAGCTTCCAGATGGGACTTTTATTGTGCAATTGCCCTGATATAATCAGTCTTCCATTTGTAATATTCCTGTATTTTTCCATGGCTTCTTGTCTTTTTTCTTACCACACACACAAAAAAAATACTAAGAAAGAATAGCTACACAATGCCTTTTGACTGGTAGTGGTAGGAGCTGTCCCTCTGGAAGTACCATGAATTATTATTATTTTATTACACTTGTCTCATAAAATAAAATAATCATTGGAGGCTGAAACCTACAATTGTATTCTCCCACTATATCCTCAGAGCTAGAATTCCAATTCAGAGACCACCCCACTTGTGCTTCACACAACTCCACACCTTTTTTACTTGAAGTTAATAACTGTTCCTGAATAGCTGTCTTTTGATTCTATACTCCTTACCAGTAGCTGAGATTAAACTCCCTGTTCCACTTACAAACACACGTAAGTGACACTTTCCCCCTTTAACCATTTTAATGTACCCTCACCATGAAAAAAAGAGGCTGTGTTAAGTGATTATTCCATATTGATCTAGAGAATAGCCCTAAAAGAGGGGAGGGGTGTTATAATTTTTACACAGCACAAATGAGAAAATAACCTTTTTGCTGTGATTTGTTTAAATTCTCTTAGGGCACAATCCTATACCTGTCTAGCCAGTAAAAAAAAGTCCTACAATTCCCAGCATGCCCCAGCCAGCCATGGTGGCTGGGGCATGCTGGAAGTTTTAGGCCTTTTTTCTGCCTAAACATGCATAAAAATACAATCGTAAGCTAGTATTCTCATTATAGAACAAAAACACAAGCAGTTTGCTACAAAATTGACTTCTGATCTGAAACCATTTTCTAGTCAGCAAGCCAATACTGGAGAACTTGTGGCCTTCTAGATGTTTTGGACTCCACTTCCCATTAGTCCAGCCAGCATGGTGATAGGCAGGGATGATACAAGTTGTAGCCTCAACATCTAGCAGGCCACAGGCTCCCCACTCTTGGTCTATACACAATCTTGTGTAACAGTCTGGGACTCTGACCCTAAATTGCAATATTTGGGAGTGAGGATTGTTGCAAACACTATAATGTAACTGCCTAGCTATACTAGAGTGACCAGATACAAAAGAGGACAGGGCTCCTGCAGCTTTAACTGTTGTGATGAAGCGAGAATTTCACCAGGTGCTGCATGCATAGCAAGGACACCTGCTGAAATTCCTTTTTCTATACAACTGTTAAAGATACAGAAGCCCTGCCCTCCTTTTCATATGGTCACCCTAATAAAATGAGCATCTGTAGCCATGAACACGTCCATTCTGTCACTTCCAAACTAGAAAATGTTTTACTAAATAAGGATGCTGTGGCGAGCAGAGTCAGCCCTGGAGGGCCTGTGCTGGGCCAGATGCTGGCACCAGGCCCATTTGCTGGGTGATCATTTGGGGGCGGCCTGAACTGCAAGACCCCAAACTTTGACCCCCAAGGCCCTGCCCTAACTGCACAAGTACCCACAATTGCACAGAATATGTCATTTAAATTGTCTTGTATGATCCTGAAAATCAGGCTTTTTATAAAAAAAGAGGGAAGTTTCCCCAAGGGCCAGACTAGATGTAATGTTGAATGCATCCTTGTATTTCACTCAAGTTTTTAAAAATGCAGGCGACATCAGTTGGGGTGGGGGAGACGTAATTATCAGTATAGCAGAAGGCACAGAGGAGGGATTTAAATATTTTCTCCCCCTGCTAGGGTCCAGAAGAAATTCCTCTCTGAAGATGCTATTTGAATTGGGAGGAAATTCCGCCACTCATTGTACAGGGACCTGTGTAACCACTGTCAAACATGACAATGAAGCAATCTAAAGGAAGTTTGCATTCGAATAAGAGATTGGGACTTCCTTCCCGAGTACAAAATTCTATATTCCACAATTGAAAATGCACCACCAGGGAGAAAGGGATCCGTGGGGACTAGAAGGGCCAATTCTCAGTGTTGATTTGGCACATGAGGAAATGGCCTATGTACACTCACGAAGTTTGGCATGTAGCTCCCCCCCCCCCTTTTCATAGTTCAGCCCAACTTTCCCCATCTCGGAGTTCTCCAGATGTGTTGAACTACTGTTCCCAAATTCAGTCAGCCATGCTGGGAGTCGTAGCCCGCCCGGCACAACTAGTGAGGGCCACGTTGGGGAGAGCCTGCTCCGAGCATGACAGCTGTGTGGCGAAATATTGGGTCGGTACTCAATTAAAGAGATCTTAGTTGATTAATTTTTGTTATCAATTGAAAGATGGGGCCTTTCAGGATTCGCTCAGTGGATGATGCAGATCAAACACTTTTCTCAATGTATTTATTAATTACATTTCGGTATGTTTGGACAGCAATCTTCACTACCGAAGGCCTTGGGACAAACTTGTCTATAAATCTAGAATAGGGATGGGGGCTTGTGCCTCTCCAGACATTGCTGGACTCCAGCTCCCGTCAGTGGGGCCAAGTGTCAGGGACAATGGGAGTTGGGAGTCCAGCAACATCTGGAGTGACACAGGTTTCCCACCCATGATCTAAAGCAGAGGTAGGTAAATTGCAGCCTTCCAAATGTTTTGGTTTACAATGACCAAGATCCCTCAGCATTAGCTATGCTGGCAGGCCAAAGCATCTGGAGGGCCATAATTTGCCCACCTGTTTTAGAGCATTAACAGAACCATGCTGATAAACCAGCCAGCCTTTTACGAGACAGAAGCGATAGCCAGCATCAGTAAGATAACCATAGTAGTGTAGGAGATTTTAGTTTTGTGAAAGATGGCATTTCAACAGATAGTTTCTGGCTCCTGCAGGACTGTGACATGACAAGCAACACCTGGCAAAACTCTCACGCATCTCTTAAAAGGATAGGAGTCAAGCTCTCTTAATGCTTGTGGTCACCCCAAGTATGAAGGCATGGGGTTACAACTTTGTCACTGAGATACTACTAAGTGCCTCATAATGCAATCCTGCGCACATACTCAGCTTGTTGTAGATCACAAGCTGAATATGAGCCAACAGTGTGATGTGGCTGCAAACAAAGCAAATGCTATTTTGGGCTGCATTAATAGAACTATAGTTTCCAAATTGCATGAGGTATTGGTACCCCTCTATTTGGCACTGGTTAGGCCTCCTCTTAAGTACCGCAGCCAGTTCTGGGCACCAAAAAGGATGCAAATAAGCTGGAGGGGGTTTAGAGGAGGGCAACGAGGATGATCAGGGGTCTGGAAACAAAGCCCTATGAAGAGAGACTGAAAGAACTGGGCATGTTTCACCTTGAGAAGAGAAGACTGAGGGGAGACATGATAGCACACTTCAAGTCCTTCAAAGGTTGTCCCACAGAGGAGGGCCACAGGATCTCTTCTCGATCCTCCCAGAGTGCAGGACACGGAATCATGGGCTCAAGTTACAGGAAGCCAGATTCTGGCTGGACATCAGGAAAAACTTCCTGATTGTTAGAGCGGACAATGGAACCAATGACCTAGGAACCAATGACCTAGGGAAGTGGTGGGCTCTCCCATACTAGAGTCTTTCAAAATGCAGCTGGACACCCATCTGTCAGGGATGCTTTAAGGTGGATTCCTGTACTGAGCAGGGGGTTGGACTCGATGGCCTTATAGGCCCTTCCATCTCTACTACTCTATGGAAGTGACATTAAGGGGCTCCACTGAGATCTGGGTCTAGAAGTCAGCCAGGAAGAACACTGTCTATCAGTTGTGGAGCTAAGGTTGAGAGCAGAACCGTTAGCTGAAATCTACAGACAACCTGGAAAGACATACACTGGCATTAAAAGGGAAGTATAACCATGTTCAGTGAGTTGTCTCCATTTTTTTTAAAAAAGTCATTTCCTTTTGCCACCCATGGCTTCTCCTCCATACGCATATAACCAGCCTCTTCATTTTTTAATGAAACAAAAGTTTATTAATGCAAAATAACAAAAGTCAAGTAACAAAATGTCCTTATTCAGGAATGGTTATTTAGTCCCACTTTCACAAAGACAAGCTCCCACACCCCAACCATAAATCTTGTTCTAAGAGTCATATGTATTTTCCAAAGAGCCCCGCTTTGAAATGTTTTCTCCCAGTTATTCCTTTTCATATTCAGTTCTGTTATATATACAAACTACCTGTCCAGGACTTTTAAACAAAAATCTTCCACTCTTATGACAGGCCAAGCCACCTCTTCACTGTGTTTAGGATCTCCTGAGCTAAGAGTAGCACCTCCTGCTCTTTACATGCAGGGAAGGCCTCATTAGGAATGGTGGGGAAACTGTGGTAGCTGGGATACTGAGTCGTCTTATCATCCATGCCATGCCCCCGGAGCTCAGCAATTTGGTCAGGAAGCGTGGACAGCTCATCTCCATGGGATGCCACGTTATCAGCCAGCATTGCAAGAGACAGTTTCTTGTCAAAGCAGCCTCCCTGGCTGTACTCGATTGCTGTCAGGGCTTTCTCCACTGCCCGGTAAGTCTTGTAAAGTAGCCATTCGGTGCTGTCACTTCCAGCGTGGCCAGCTGCCCCCCGCAGATCACACTCTGCTTGCCGAAACCAGCGCTTGGCCTCCTCCTGCCAACGGCGCTTTGATTGATTCGTTGAACAATTTGGTCCACTCTGATGAAATGACCAGAAGTTGTAGTCACCGCGCTGTCCACCACCACTTCGCCTGGTGAATTCCTGTCGCCTCTGATGGTGCTGATGAGCTTGCTTGTCCCATTCTGCCCAAGAATTTGAGAAGTTCCAGAAGTTTCTGTTGTAGGAACTGCTATTTTGGGGTTCCCAGCTAGAGCTGCGTTTTCCCTTGTTCTCCATCTCCTTGATCTTCTCTTTAAGGTATTTGAAGATTTCGTTGGCAGAATCCTCTTGACCCAAGTTTTTATCTGGGTGGTAGCATAGATAGAGTCTTCTTACGGCCTTCCTCCTCTCTTCCTCCGACAGACTCCAAATTTCAGCTAGGCAGGCATCCAATTCTTTCTGCACCTCACTCAGTGGCCGCTGGTACCAGTCGCCCCTTGCAGCCGAGCTTGCACTGCTAGCAGCACCGGGAGAAATTTCTGCCAGGACCACAGCTTGACTTAAGACAGGGACTGGCCTGGTCCTCTGGAAGTGGTAGAGGTCATGGGCACTGACTTCTTCTTCCCGCCCTCCTCCCAGGTCAACACGGTATACATGTACTTGGCCAGCACCACTCTGCTGCGGCCCAAGTGCTTCAAGGATCACGGCATAAAGGTAATGCTCTCCAGGCTGGGAAGAGTCCAGGTAACCCACATAATCTCCTGGCACAAAGGTATGGAGGATGCTCATGTCCAAGCTGTCGTACCATTCCTCAGGGATGGCATCTCCAGGAGGGGGCAGGTTGTAAGCATTTTGGTTTGCAGGTTGATGCAGGGGCACATCGTTCTTCTCTAGCACTTTAGCAATTTTCTGAGGGCCCTGGCAAACCAAAATCTGCATGAGGACCACCAGGGCTTTATGATGAAGCCTTTCTCCTAAAAGCTTATTCACTTCTGCGGCTAGGACGTCAGAGATCTGCACAGTGTTTTCTGGATCCATAATCTCTTGGTGTTCAAGGTAAATCCGCTGCTTGCTATCTGGCATACTTACGACATGCACCGTCTTGTCACACTGGGTTCCCTCCAAAACCTGTGAGTTGTGCATCATTACGGTGCGCACCTTTTCACAACACATCACTTCTAGATGCTCTGGTGAGAAGAGTCCGTCGCACACACATTCTGTCTTCTCTGTATCCACTGCCTTTGTTCTGTCCTGCCATTTCAGCAGAGCAATCAGGGCATGCTGGAACTCGGGAGAAACCAGAACTTCTTTGAGGCAGTTCTGGAACTCACAGTGTTCCCCATAGGCACACAGTTTCAGAGAGGACTCCTCCAGCGGCTCTCTAGTGATGTCTGACAAATTCTTGGGGCGCAGGGCCTCAGGCAGAAGCCGCAGAAGCCTCAACTGCTCATACTTGTCATTGGCAAGGGAGGAGGCGGAGAGATCCTCCAGAAAGTGGAAGGTGCTCTTCAAGGCCTGGAGTTGTTGGTCAGATTTGTACAGACTGAACACAAGAGTGTTTGAAAGATATAACTTCCCGTCAATGCAAGGCAGGTGCAGTTCCTTCAGCTGTGAGAAATCCACCGGTTTCTCCGATTCATCTAAGAGCTGGAAGAGGAACTGGGTGGCCCTGAGCAGTGTTTTAGTAAGGTTGGGCTGCAGTGTGACCCGCTCTACTGTCTCCTCATGAATCCTGGCCAGAACACTGGCATAATGATGGATGCTTGGTTCAGCTTGCACTCCAAATTTCTCCAAGAGATCTGTGTAGGCAGATAACTTTCGGGGCAGCTGATAGATGTATGGCCGGAATTCCCTAGAACATTTTAAGGAGCCCACCACATGTTGGGCCACTGCTACCTCATCATTATCCACCAGTATCACAGGGATTCCCTTTAGGTAGCCAGTCTCTATCTCTTCCTGTTTTGACAAGTACTCGTATATTGAGATTAGGACCTGCTCCCGGGTTTTCCTGGCTTCTAAGGTATCGCATGGTGCCTGGCATACATTGCTAAGATTCTTCAAAACCAATTTTGCTGGCAAGGTACAGCACACCCCAAGTCGCTCCAGAATGGCTGTTTGTACTTCTTCAATGGAAGGCAGAACAACCGCTGAGGTCCAGAATAGTCTGACTGTGTGTGTAGTGTACAGAGAACCTTGGGGTGCCACTGGGCAATTGTGTGGGACATATGGGGAGTGAAGGCGACACAACTCAGCAGACACTAATTCTGGCACTAGGAAACGGATCTTGGACACTTTTTCCAGGAAGGCATTTGACAGGTCTTCGCTTGACCTGGAAAACAGGTGCTTCAAGAGTCCTTTCCTTCTTTCAGGGAGATCACCAGATGTGGCACCGTCCCTCAGTGCTCTTTCCTGAACCTGAACAGCACACAGCAGAAAATCTTCCTCGGATATCACGATCTTCAGGCCCACATCGATTAAGAATCTTTTCACATCCCCTTTATAGCCCGACCACACTGACTTATAGAATTTGTCTGGCACAAACCGAGAGGCCAACCCCAATGTCTGATAAAGCTGATCATCCTCATTATAGAAGTAGGATGCAGGACGCAGCACATTTTGCTTGTCCCGAATGAAGGGGAAAGACCGAAACTTTGACACCACAGCCTCTTTCTCAGCCTCATACTCTGCATAATAATGCATGTTTATGGTGAGGAGTAACTTCACGGCCTCTAGTACTCTGGCCTCTGGGAGATGGGTCACCCGGGGCAAAAGCTGCTGCATGAACTGCTGCAAGTCGTTCATTACACCAATGCCCAGGCATTCACTGAGACATTGGTTCAGCCAGTTGTCACTCAGCAAAATGGTCCTCTCATCTACCTCGTACAGCTCCTTAAAATTCTTAGATTCCTTTGAAATCTTGGACTCCAGGCGGTACACATTTTCATATAAAGCCAGTGAAACACGCTTTCCTTGGGTAGTCTCAAACACCGGCAAAGTTTTCAATTTGCATAGTAATCCATGATCATTCTGCAACTTCTTCAGATCTTTGCACAGGAACCTCATCAGTGTCCCAAAGTCCCATGACTCGAGTTCATCCCAACACAGGCTAACACGTTCAGCCAGCTGCATCAGCACTACAGCAGGGTCCGTGCTCTGCAACAATCGTGGCTGGATGCAGTACCTGGTGAGCATAGGAGGCAGAAGGGAGGAGTCTAGCTTGGCAAAGCCCAGTTTGCAGAGGATAGCAGAAACCTCGCTCGAGTCATCAGGTATAATGGTGTTGAGGGACTCAAGAGGAACCAAGGACTTATTGCAGCCACTCACAGGGAGCAGAGCACAGCCTCTGAAGAGGGAGACTAGTTCTTCAAATGTCTGGTTCATCTTTTCCTCACCCTTAGACTTGCAGACCTGTTTCTCAAAGAACTCCCATAGCTCACGTAGCCAGCTCTGGTGTTCAGCAGCAGTGGCCCACTTGTCCAACATCAGCATCTCCTGGATGTAGTCCACAGATTCAGAGAGAGTAAAATCCTTCAGGAACCCCATCTCTATTAACTGCTGCTTGGCCTCTACGTTGTGAATGCAGCAGGCAGAGAAACGGTCCTTACGTTGTGGGAAAAGTTTATAATCCCAGCTCTGGTATACAGGCTTCTGCCGACTGAAGCTCCTCAGCATGTTATCCTGGGTCACCAGTAAGGGGAGACCTTCCACACAGCTCATATCCTCGGAACGGAGCTCACTGAGGCAGAACTTCAGGAGAGCAGAGCAATTGTAACTGTTCTTCACCGGCGTTTGTTCAAGCGGGCATGGCAGGCAGAAGTCGGGCAGGCTCCTGAGAAAGCAACAGAGGGAAGGTGGGTCAAGAGTTAAGACGGCAATTTCTGCCTTGACAAATTGGTTGCGGATCTCCTGCAGGTGCTTGAAGGCAGGGACTAAACGCATGCCCAAAGTCTGGAGAGTCTTCTCAAGGAGATTATCTATCTCAGACTGCAGGAAATAGGGCTCTTTGGTTGGGTGGCCCAATTTGGGTGCGCTCCAGCCCACACTCACTACTTCCACGCTAAATGGAAAGTAACGAATCTGCTTCTCGTACACTGGCACCAATGGAAGCTGCTCCTCATAGGCCAGTTCATACACACGGGTCACCAGCTCCTGCCAGAGTGGGGCGACGTCCTCTGTCACCAATGGGAAATACTGCAAATACTTTGAATTCAGCCGCTCCTGGCATTCCCTCATGGTGCAGAACGTCAGTGGTACAGCCCCCAGCGCCTGACGCAGCTCCTCGAGCAGGCGGCAATACAAAGGGGCCACGAGACATTGCAGCAGCAAGCCGTTCCACGCCGTGTTGACGTTGCCTTCGCCGCCCTTCCGCAAGTCGCGCCGTGCTGAGTCCACCGCGAAGTTTCCATTGATGTGGATGGGGAGGCCTGTGTCCACGGGCAATGGCAGTGTGCAGAAGGCCCTGCTGGGTGGCTTTCCATCAAGGCAAGCAGCCACCCCACCATGTGGCAGCAGCCTGCTCTCCACCGTATCTGTGCTCTCCACCCCAATCTGCCTACCGACCAGCCAGTTCCTGGGAGCCCTGGCCAAGCTGTTATTCACCTTCATTCTGTAGAAGACTCTGATTGGCTTGCCCTCGTCCATGCCTCCTGCTGCAGCCACCCGTTGGAGATGTTTTTGGTATTCTAGCCTTTCAGGCTCACCACCATCAGTCTCCACTCGCAGCACCTCCTCTGGTGCTCCTCCCCTCTTGCTGATCACAGAGAAAACCACGGAGCGAATGTGGTTGAGGAACATCACAAGGCAGTCTGCATCTTCCACGAGAGCCCCAATCAAATTTTCCATGCCTTCCTCAGACACGGAGTCCTTGCAGATTGGGGAGGAGACCGCATCGGCAGGAGTACGTAGGGGCAACCGGAAGAGTGTGCCATGTTCCAGCTCAAACACATCAGGCAAAAAGGCATGATAAACATCCCCAAAGGTGGCTTTGAAACCTTTAGTGAGACTATACTTTGCACCAGGTGAGGCCTTGTGAGAATCGGGCAGGTAGCGCAACGTGGGGTCAAAGACGCATAGGAGGCTGTCCCCTGTCACGAAGGCAGGGCAGTCAGTCAAGTGGAAAACTGTGTTGAAGCCCAGCCCGTACTTGCCAGTAGCATCCCGCCTTCCACCTTTGCCACCGCAGCCTAAGCGCTGGATCCCTTCAATATCACTCATCTGGAAGGTCCGGTCATTATAGATGCAAAGGGCCGGACCTTGAAGAGCGTTCCACTCATCGCTGAAGACGCGGTCAGTCGGGTGTTGACGCTGATCCCAGATGAAGTGGATGACTTTTGCCCCAGCATCGTCGGCATTCTGCAGCAGCTCCTTCAGCACGTCCCGCGAAGAGGAGTAGTCCCGTAGGATGTTGGATAGCCGGGTGCAAAGGTCCTCTTTAGCTCCGAATTCTGTGGCCCAGGGAGAGAGGCCCTGGATCCGCTGGCGTGACAAGGCGCGGTGCTTCGTGGTGGGGATGCCACAGCGCATGGCAATTTCCCGTGGGATCATGGAATGGCAGAGCAGGGCCCCATTCTCGCGGGGCAGCCATGGCGTGTCATCATAGAGCAACTTGGGCAGCGGGCGCAGGACTTTGTCTTGATCTGGGAAAAAGATGTTCTGGGCCTCATAAGAACCCATTTGCTGACCCTCCGGCAAGGCACCAGCTAGCCCAGTGGTGATCAGCCTAAAGACCAGATCCACCTGCTTTTTGGAAAGAGGCAGTTCAGCTGCATTCGTGGCCAGTGCTTGCAACACAGTGGCGTAGTTCTTTACTTCAAAAGCGTCCAGCAGCCCCACACACTTCCACAGCTGCTTTTGCTGCTGGTACTCCTCAGGCAGCTGGAAGAGGTATGGAGCACCGTCAAAGGCCAGTTTACGGGCCACGCTGCACACTGACACAAAGCCAGTACCCACCAGGACGAAGGGGAAAGCCTGTGCCCTTTGGAACACCTCCTCCTTGCATGTTGGGTCATTCTGCACCATCTTATTCAGGAAGTCATAGCAGCTCTGCGCTGTCTTGGCCAGCTCCTTCCTGGGCAGGGCATTGGAGCCTTGCGATGCTCTCTCCAGTTGCCCTAGTACTGTAGCAACGGGTGGCTGGCGACTTAGCCCTAAGAACTCCTTTAGCTCCTTGGAGAGCTTCAAGCCTTTACCAAGGGCCTCCTTGTCCAGAACAGGTTCAATCAAGCCTACCAGCGGGCTCATCTTGTAGTGGTAAATCTTATTAGAGCAGAAGAGTTTGTGGCAGTTACCTGGAAGTACTGTTGGCAAGAAGGGAATATCTCTAAAAATGACCTGGATTGTATTGCTAGAACCTCTCTGAAGGTGATCTTCCAGGAGATCCAGGATATGGTGGGCTCGCTGGCAAGCTTTCTGTGGATCACGATGCCACAAGGCTTCCACAGTTCTGGCTCGGTCTATCAGTTCCTCCATTGCCACCAAATTGTGGACCATACCAAGATGCTCCAAGCGCAACAGCCTTTCTGGCATCAGAAAACTTTTGCCCATGGGGAAGCGGCCTTCTTCTGGGGTGTAGAGAGGTGCAGCACGGCCCATGGGGTGTACGAGTCCCTTAATATTTTTCAGCTCTTTGTGTGGAGTGGTGGGAATGCAAGGCAGGGATGTGAGGATCCGATCCACGCTAGCATCATTCAAATCCAGGGCACGAAGAATCAAGGCATCACGATCCGGCACTGCCAGCAGAGCCAGGTTGGGCAAAACAAGCTCCCGGAGGAATCGCTCCCAGTTGTAGGTATTTGGCAAGAGGTCATCTGCATTGGTGCATTCTTTGAAATTCATCTTCACCCAGCTGGGAAGAGACACTGCAATCTGGGGTTCTGACAGGAGTGAAGAGAAGACCCTGGCAGCTATAGGACTCAGCTGCTGCTCACCGTGAATGTCAGCATCCAAAATGCAGGCGTGCCGGGCTGGACACCATTTCTGGCCATCAGAGAACAGAACTGGCTGCTCCCCGTCAACTCCATTGACTAATGCCTGGTAGAAGGCCTTGGCTGTTTCACTGAAAGGATGCTTTGCATTGCGCACATCAGGCCAAAAAATGTAGTATTTGTACTCCTCCAGCAATCCTTCTTTGTACATGTCCCTGAGCCGAGACAGTGCCCCAAGCCAGGCGCCCAGCACTGAATCCCGTAGGAGGGCCTTGTTCCATTGTCCCTTCTCCGTGGCATCCCAGAGCCCTTTACGATTACTAAGCACAGCAAAGGCTGCCGTGAGGTGCAGCGGGAAGCCAGATTCAATAGGAAGAGGCAAAAAACAGAAGACGCGGCCTTTGAAGCCATCTAAATCTGGGACCCATCGTCCAGCAGTGGTGGCAGGGCGGAGGGGCAGGGCCACACCAGCAACCGGAGGCGAGAAATGGACACCCTCTCCTCCCCCTTGTTTGAACAGTCCCTGGGCTTCTCCTGTAGCTAAGCATGAGTGTAGCAGGTAATGGCTGGTAAGCACGTCCGACTTCCAAGTTGCTGTCAATTTCACAATATTGAGAGCCCCCATCTTGTCAAGTGCTTGCCTGCTCACCGTGGCCAGTGGTTGGGCAAATTCTGGGAAACTGGAACCCCCAGGGAGGTGGGTCAGCGACACCTCTTGCACATTGCGCAGGAAGATCAGCAGGTACTGGTACACTTGCTTGAAGCCATCTTGCAGTGCTTTGATTCGACTGGGTCCAAAGGGCTCAGGGCAGATCTGAGAGTCTCTCGCCTCCTGCTCAGTGCGGAAGGGCAGGCGGATGAGTGTGCCTTGGTAATTCTCTCCAGCTTGGCACCCGAAAATGCCCGTGAAGGGCCGAAATTGCTCAGGGAATGCAGTGGTGACTTGCCGGGTCCATTTCAAACGAATGCCTGGTCTGGCTTGGCCATGAATGTGCTTCTGGAGATGGGTGACGTTGGGGTCAAAGATGAGCACGGTGTGGCCGCTGAGGAGGGAAGGCACATCCGTCATGTGGTAGACAGTGCAGAAGCCCAGCCCAAAACGGCCAATCTTGTCGTCCTGGCGTTCCTTGGTGGCTGCACCTAGTTGGATGATGTTTAAGAAATCGGTGTTGCTGAACAATGCATCATTCTGGGCCCAAAGCGCTGGTCCTTGGCAGGCAGCCATGCCGGGGTCTAGGAGTCCTTCTGTGGTGCCATTATGCTGGCGGAGATCTACTAAGAAACGACAGGTCTGGGCACCAGCATCTTCTGCGTTCTGCAGCAGTTCCTGGAACACATCTGCGTCCTGGCTGTACTCGCGGAGCACGTTGCGGATCCGGAGAGTGATCGGCTCCGAAGGACCCCAAGCCTCAAACAGTTCTAGGCCCGACAACCGTGTGCTCAGCATCTTCACCCCAAGGAAAGCAGCGGTGGTGGCGGAAATCAATTCATGCACCAAAGTAGGTGGGTCTCCATCCAGCTCAGCAAGCCGGGCCCGATCCATGTCACAATACAACACTGAACTGGCAGGGCGTAGAGCAAAACCAGCCGATCCCAGAATCTGCACAGGCACAGACAGTTCCCTTTCTCCGTGGTGTCCACGACTACGGAGCCAGTCCAAGACAGCAATCACAAGGAGCAATTCAGCTTGCGTGCCACCTTGCGGTCGGACGTTGATTTGATCTGCCAGCTTGTGCAGGGCCTGGCACACCTCCTCTTCTTTGGGTGACTGACGGACTCCCCATGCTGCAAAGAGCCGGCTGTATTGTTGGAAGTCCGGGGGTACTTGTGATATCAAGGCTGTGAGGTCCAAGCCATCGGGGAAGGTCAACACCACATCTGCGGGTGACGAGAAGCCATTCCCGTTCCACACTGCAGGGCCCGTGGGTGGCGTCTGGAAGTCAGTGAGGTACTGTTGCATGTACCGATAGATGCTATGCAACTCTGAAGTAAATGTTAGTGTCCTATCGTGCCGCCAGGCCTGCGCCAGGCCAGCTAGATTCTCCATCACCTTCTGGGGCGGAGGGGAACACTCTAGACCCAGTTTTTCTGCAGCTTGTTTACAAAAAGCATCTGTCAGGCTCATGACCAGCCCCACAAGAGCCACGTACTTCTCTGAGCGAAGCGATTCGGGTGCCAAGAAGCGTCCAGCTGGCACATGTGTGGAGGAGTTGGTGGCAGGCACCCAAGGCAGGGACCGCAGCTGCTTCAGCTCCCAGGGGGAGAAGCTCGACAGTAGAGGGGTCTCGTTGCAGACCTGGATGAGTGCCTGTGATTTGGCGTCAGCAGCTGCAGCCTCCTGCAGTTGATTCACTTCTTCTGCAGCTGTTAATGCATCTGTGGGACAGACAGCACCGAGATCAGATTTCAGCCCCAGAGTACGTAGAGTCCGCAATGCTGCTGGCATCTGAAAACATCCCGTGGGGAAGCGGCAAGGTTTTAATAAGGCCCGCAAAGCGGGATTCTCTGGGTCGTAGAGATCACTGGGCCGGCCCAACTTTCCTGATCCGCAGTCCAGAAATGGAAGGTCCCGGCACAACGCTTGTAATTCCCGGTTCTGACTGAAGAGGGAGTCCCCGTTGTGTAGCACCCACAGCATGAGCTGCTGAGCATCCTGCATCCGGCTGATGTACGCCCCCTTCTTCATTGCTTTCACACATAACAGGCATAGGTCCGGCGTCCCCAGGAGACTTCCCCGGATTTGCACAAGGAGGCGGCGTTCAGCTTCGTTACGACATAACAGCACGGGCTCCGGAGTCAACAGATCTGTGGGCACTGGTGGGACCAGGCTCTTTTCTAATGCCAAGTGGCGCTGGGCTGGCACCAAGCTGGGCCCGGTGGGTGGAAGGAGAGAAGGCATCTTGGTGAACAGCGGCAATTCCACCAGGACTTCAAGTTCCTTTGGGGAAAGGGATGGAACTGTTGAGAGAAAAGTGCTCAAGCTCTCAATCTGCGAAGTGCGTAGGGACACCAGGCAGGCAGCTACAGATGACACCCCCAAATGGGCAAAAGCCTGCAGGACACCACAGGGTGTGGGTTCTAGTATATATTCTTTGAGTTGGGGGTGGCCCCAGCGTGGCTCCCAGCTCCGGATCACGGTGCACCCCAGTATCTCCAGAACGCCAGCCACTTCGCCCGGCAAGGAATGCTCATCTCGGCTCTGGAACAGCAGAGTAGGCCGAGGCACAAGTCGTGCCAGTTGGATGCCACTGATGGAATTGTGCAAAGGAGTCAGTGGTATCAGTGGGCATCCGTTGAAGGATGCCAGGGAAGACGTATGGCATTTCAGGAAATTCCAGAAAGCATCAAGCCACTCAAGAGGGGGTTGTTTCGGATGATTCTTTGGGCACCAAGTGACGCGTGACGCGTTGCTGCTGACCCAGTCTTTGGGGAGGGATCCACGAAGATTCTGCTCAATGACAGTTCGATCCAAGGAGACCAGGTTCCTGAATAACCCTGGAGGGATGTGAGACAGACAGAGAGAGAAAAATCAGCAACCAACATTTGACTGCACTTGTATTTCCTGCTGGGGGGGAAATAGTTGCTTATACAAGGATTCTTTGCCTGACAGTGAAGGCTGCTTCATGCATGACAAAACCCCTGTGTGTATAGGTCTGTGAAGACATGATATTGCAGCACTGCTGAAAGAAAGTGAGTCTGGATCAGGGCACGTGAGTGCATTGACAACTAGTGTGGTCTAGTGGTTAGAGCAACCTTCCCCAACCAAATGCCCTTCAAAGGTGTTGGAATGCAATGCGCGTCATTGGACTGCAACTCTCATCAGCCCCAGCCAGCATTGCCAGTGGTCAGGAAGGCTAAGAGTTGTAGTCCAAAAGCAACTGGAGGGCACTGGGTTGGGGAAGGTTAGCCTAACCTATCTCCCAGGTTTGTTGCGACAATCAGATGGTGTGCAGGCACATGCATGGGAAGAACTACGTACACCATCCTGAGTTTCTTCCGGGGAGGATGGGCTAAAAATGTAATAAACAAAAGAATGGGAGAATACTGGAAGCACCAAGTTAGCTGTTCAGTCCTGCTTTTCTTTGGAAATACATATGCAAAACCAAGAGTTATGTAGCTCCTATCATGCAATAGCCCCAGAAGTAAGCGCATTGAGCCACATAGGATTGTTTGCATGTGATAACCTAAGCACAAGATTCACAGAGATTCTTGAAAGGGAGAGACTTTTGTGAAATAAAGTAACCACATGTCACATGGCCATGAGTATGAGATGCAACTGCTTCCAAAATGGGGGCATGCAGTGGGTTTATGCAGCATGATCCCACATGAAGCAAGGACAAAACTAACCATGGCGACTCGGTACCAAATCAGTGAGACTTCCCTCCAGCCACTAAAAGTCAGTGTGAAAGCCATCCAGGTGGCCCACTCAGTCTGTCTGGCCTGCTAGGCTTTTCAGCACCTCTGGTGAGGATTAACCCTAACGTACCACTGAGACTTCTCTCCAGCCACTAAAAGTCAGTGTGAAAGCCATCCTGGTGGCCCATTCAGTCTGTCTAGCACTGCTAGGCTCTATCCCAGCCATGGTTATTGCCCAGGGATCCATGCCTCCTCAGGACTAACTCTAACATACCACTGAGACGTCCCTCCACTAAAAGTCAGCGTGCAAGCCAACCTGATGGCCCACTCATTCTGCCTGGCACTGCTAGACTTTATCCCAGCCTGAGTTCCTGCCTGGGGAGCAGTGCCTCCTCAACCCTAACCCTAACCTGAGGATTAACCTTAACGTACCAATTTTCTCCCCCCCCCCCACACAATCTTCCTTTTCACCCACTAACTGCAGTCTTATAAATGGGCAGTACTAACCTTTCGCTGATCTTGATCCAACATCCCCTTACATACACAAACACAAACACAACTCACCTCTTTCTGCAATTGCTTGCAGATGCTTCAGCAGCTTGGGGTTTAGATCCTTGGGCAGAAACTGGTGAGCCAAACCAGGCAACAAGATCCTGCAAAAGAGAAGGAATCCGCAAATAAGCTAGGAATAATGAGGCAGGCCAATGAGGAAGCAGTACACACCACAGGACAGATTCCCAGTGAAAGGCATGGATTCATTTATGTTGCTACACATTTTGCTGAGGCAAATAAATACTGTTCATGTTATTATTATTATTATGTTTTTAAGCTGCCCAATAACCACAGTTCTCTGGGTGATTTACATAAAGCTAAAAAAAAATACAATACAACAAAAATAGGCCCTTTATCTTCTTGGTCAGGATTCCTGAACCTGGTGCCCATGGCCAGGCTGGCAGGGAATGATGGCAGTTGTAGTCTAACACATCTGGTGGGCACTAGGCTGGAGAAGGCTGCTCTAGGCTATTATTTCTCCATGTGTAAAGCATGTCTTATTAAAGACGCACAGGGTAGTGCTAGGAAAGATACCGGGCCAAACTACACGTTATGATAAGGATGCATGAACACATCGGGGTTGGAGGGAGAATCTGGATCAGGATCATGGCCCAGGTGAGGGGCATGAACTCTTATCCCACATGCGGTTTTCCTGATGACACAAACACACCTCATGACTGCTACTTGAAAGGGATTTCAAAAAGACATAGATGTATTCATGCATCTCCAGCACATGTAGTCTGGCCTGCTAGAGAACAGCAGCATCTCGGCCTTTTACCGTTTCACGTGGTGCTATAGAAATAAGGGGACATTCACACCCAGATCTCCGTCCTAATGAGTCATTTACCTTTTAATCCACGTCTTGCTACTCACTTGCTAGTCAGGCTTGACCAAACCTACAGTGGAATTAAGTCACCTAGTCCTAATGCGGTAGCATGGACTGTACCACTTCAGGCTACAGGTGAGGGAACAGTTTGGAATGCTTCCTTTTTATTGTTATTAATAGACTCCCAACAAGTATTTATTTATTTTTTCATTTCTATACCTCTCCAATTGCCAAAGTAAAAACTAGCATAGCAGTAAGCAGGTTAGGCCAGAATCTTCCTCCCTCCTGTTATATACAGTTGTTCCTTTACTTCCAGGGAGCTTAACGTGGGGTACTCCAATATGTGACATACACCCCTTCGATCTGAAATGGTAGAGTCCATTGTATCACTCAGGATTCTACCACATTCTAATTAGTGATGGCTTTTCCAGAATATTTTGAGCTGGAAAATTTCTCTATACAAATTAGGGTAATTTGCATCAGAATTTTTTTGGGATGCCTTAGAGAGTGAACTAATGTAGCATGTTTATTTTACTTGTATTTAGTAAACAACAAAACTTTAAAAAGTCCCTAGGTTATTTTTTTTGTCCCAATACACCACCACTATTTGACCTGAAATATTTGAGGAGAAACATAAAAAGTACACTTTGTGTCTTAAATGGTATATTAAGTAGAATGCTTTTTATTGGAATACTTGTAATTTTTTAAAGACAATAGCATGTACTTTCTTATGTTCTTAAAATTTAAGGAGGAAAATGAAGGTACTGAAACGTTAGAAACTAATACATGTTAGCAAGCCAAAGAACTGTGCATAATATGCTGACAACCACCCATCAGTTTCAACAGAGTTCAACTGTCTTCCACTGAGGCTGCAAGGGCACCTTGAGTTTTGTTGTTAATACTTTGAATTTGCTATTGGCATCCATTTATTGCTAGCAATGAACTTATGAAATGGGGGGGGGGAATTCTTGGAAAAATAAACAACTGCACCGTCCACCCCGCTGCCCAACAGTCTCCCTGCCTGAGCTGACGGAGGTTGTCTCGGACCTGGTGTTGAGGACTCCCAGGATGGTGGTTCTGGGGGATCTCAACTTCCATGCCGAGGCTGCTGTATCCGGAGCGGCTCAGGACTTCATGGCTGCCATGACAACCATGGGGCTGTCTCAACATGTCATCGGCCCAACACATGCAAAGGGACACACACTTGATCTGGTTTTCTCGACTGGACAGGAGGATGGTGATCTGGAAGTGGGGGAACTAACATCTACCCCCTTGTCATGGTCGGATCATTTCCTACTGAGGTTTAGACTCTCGGCGGCCTTTCCCCTCTGCAAGGGTGGGGGGCCTATTAAAATGGTCCGCCCCCGGAGGCTAATGGACTCCGATGGATTCCAGAGGGCTCTGGGGGATTTTCCTGCTGATATGGCCGGTGCTCCTGTCGAAGCCCAGGTCGCTCTGTGGAATGCAGAGATGACTCGGGCGGTTGACACGATCGCGCCCAAGCGTCCTCTCCCTCTGAGCAGAGCCCGGTCAGCTCCTTGGTATACATCTGAGCTGAGGGCGATGAAGCAAGAGGGGAGACGGCTAGAACGCAGGTGGAGGAAAACTCGTGCTGGGTCTGATCGAACACGGGCTAGAGCTCACTATCGAGCCTACTCTGTGGCGGTGAGGGTGGCAAAGAGGCAGTTCTTTTCCACCAGCATTGCGTCTTCTCGGTGTCGTCCGGCGGAGCTTTTCCGAGTGGTTCGTGGCCTGTTACACTCTGGGCCAGGGCGTGAGATAGTTGAACCCTCGGTAGCACGCTGTGACGAGTTTGCACGGCACTTTGAAGATAAAGTCGCTCAGATTCGTCCGGCTCAGTTTTATTGGATGAGTTTCAGTTATTGAGGCCCGAGGATGTGGACAAGGTGCTTGGCCAAGTCCGGTCGACCACCTGTGTGCTTGACCCTTGCCCCTCGTGGCTCATTACATCAAATAAGGAGGGGATCGCCGGCTGGGTCCAGGAGGTTGTAAATGCCTCCTTGAGAGAGGGAGTGGTGCCGGCCTCTTTAAAAGAGGCGGTAATTAGACCACTCCTGAAGAAGCCTAATCTGGACCCGGAAGATGTTAACAACTACAGGCCGGTGGCTAATATCCCTTTCCTGGGCAAGGTGCTTGAGCGGGTGGTTGCAGGACAACTCCAGGCACTCTTGAATGAAACGGATTATCTAGATCCATTTCAATCGGGTTTCAGGCCTGGTTTTGGAACAGAAACTGCCTTGGTCGCCCTGTGGGATGACCTCTGTCGGGAGAGAGACAGGGGGAGTGCGACCCTGTTGGTTCTCCTGGACCTCTCAGCGGCCTTCGATACCATCGACCATGGTATCCTTCTGGATAGGTTGTCTGAGCTGGGAGTTGGAGGTACTGCGTTGCAGTGGTTCCGCTCCTACTTGGATGGCCGATTCCAGAAGGTGGTGCTGGGGGATTATTGCTCTGTGCCGTGGCTCCTAAGCCATGGGGTTCCGCAGGGCTCTATTTTATCCCCTATGCTGTTTAACATATACATGAAGCCGCTGGGGGAGGTTATCCGGAGATGTGGACTGAGGTGTCATCAATATGCGGATGACACCCAGCTCTACCTTTCCTTTTCATCAAACCCAGGTGAGGCAGTGACTGTTCTGAACCAGTGCCTGGGCACGGTAATGGACTGGATGAGGGCTAACAAACTGAGACTCAATCCAGACAAGACGGAGGTACTGTTAGCGGGTGGTTCATTTGTCCGGCGAGGTGATGTTTGCCCTGTCCTGGACGGGGTTGCACTCTCCCTAAAGGATCGGGTCCGTAGTTTGGGGGTGCTCTTCGATCCAGAACTGTCACTTGAGGCACAGGTGAACTCAGTGGCAAAGAGCACCTTTTATCAGCTTAGGCTGATATACCAACTGCGCCCTTATCTGGACAGTGATAGCCTAGCTACAGTTATCCATGCTCTGATAACCTCTCGTTTGGATTACTGCAATGCGTTATACGTGGGGCTGCCTTTGAAAACGGTCCGGAAGCTTCAGCTGGTACAAAACAGGGCAGCCCGTTTACTAACAGGGACTGGCTGGCGAGATCACATTACGCCAGTCCTTTTACAACTTCATTGGCTGCCAGTCCAGGTCCGGGCCCGATTCAAAGTGCTGGTATTGACATTTAAAGCCCTAAACGGTTTGGGGCCAGGTTATTTGAAGGAACGCCTCCTCCCATATGTACCTACCCGGACCTTAAGATCATCTACAGGGGCCCTTCTCCGTGAGCCCCTGCCAAAGGAAGTGAGGCAGGTGGCTACTAGGAGGAGGGCTTTCTCCGCTGTGGCACCCCGGTTGTGGAATGAGCTCCCCAGAGAGGTCCGCCTGGCGCCTACACTGTACTCCTTTCGTCGCCAGCTGAAGACCTTTTTATTCACTCAGTATTTTAACACTTAATTTTAACTTAAATTTAAATTATACTGTTTTAACTCTGTATTTTAACCTTATATCAATTTTGCTGCGTGGTTTTATCCTGGTTGTGCTTTTTATATTGTATTTTGTATTTGTATTTTTAACTTGTTGGTTGTTTTATGATGATTTTAATTTTTGTGAACCGCCCAGAGAGCTTCGGCTATTGGGCGGTATAAAAATGTAATAAATAAATAAATAAATAAATAAATCTTGAAAAAATTTCCACTGCACACCACTGATTCTACTGCAGGTGTCAGGGGACAAATGAAGCTGATTAATTAAACCAGGCTTCCCCCACTTGATGCCCTCCAGATTATCAGGAACTCCCATCAACTCCAGACAGCATGGCCAATGGTCAGGAAGCCTGGGAGTTGCAATCCAAAAGATCTCGAGGGTGCCAGGTTGGGGAGGCTGAATTCGACCATGTGCAGTAGAAGCAAGAAGCCCCTTAAAACTTCTTTGTCCTCAATAAGGCGATTCTCACTTCCTTTGTAGGTGATCAAGCAAACGGCTATCATGAACACCATCTGTGCTTGTTGTGTATTTCTATAAAACGGCCTTCCCCAGATGTGTTCCCCCAATCACCCCCTGCCAGCATGGCCATTGATCACGCTGGATGGGCTGATGGGAATTGCTCACATCTGGAAGGCACCAGGTTGGAGAAGGCTGCCATAACCTCTTCTCAACCAGCACATTTTAAGTATGCCAACTCAACGAGAGAGATCTTAAATTTCCAGTGTTCTCTCCTGCAAAAGAACACTGTCCTGTGTTCTGGCTGGCATGAGCATTTCACAATCAAGGGCTTCAGACTATGCTCTCAGGGAACATTTTTGGATTCAACACCCATCTTCTGCGTTCAGAAGTCACACCAAACCATGGTTTGCATTTAAATCCAAACCTACGTCAGATTACACAATCATGATTTGCAAGGAGCCAGCAAGTCACAATATAAAACCATGGTTTGAAGCTGATATTATATGCATGATGGGGTTCTCAAGCAATCAAAGGGCACCCCACCCTGTCCAGGTTGCATAGCCCCACTGTCCACGCATTAGGCATGGATATCTATAAGGGAAAGCTCATAGACTTTCCATGCAATCTGGAGCCCCAATCATGCAGAGATCCAATTTACATAGAAAGCCTGCATACATACAAGTTCTACATGCATTGGCTTTAGCCCACAGATATCCATGCCTAAGGTACGGAAGTTGGGGGGCAGGGACACCGTATGACCTGGGTGGTGGTGCCAGGGGTGCAGCCCTGCTGCCCCTAAATGATGCAAATGCCTCCTTACCCATGAAACGCATCCAGAGGGTTTGCCATTGCATCCAAGGTTAGAAACCATTGACACACCATTGCTATAGCCATTGCTCCACCCAAAGAGGCTGATACACCATGGAAACAGGAGTGAATCTTGGGCCGTTTAAAAGCAAGAGCAGACAAGCAGCTCCAAATGTTTAACTGTCCTGCTAACAGGTACATTTGGAAATTCAAACTATGCTGTGGGTTCTTAACTATGTTTAACACCAGCAAACTGAGACAGGAATGTTTCCACTTGTAGAGATGCATTGTTTCATAAAATTAATTAGTAACATAATTAATGAATACAACAGGCCAAACTGCGCAGTTGGAATGGATACAATACTAATGAAATTTAAAGTATCGTAGTTAAAGTTGCAATTAACTTTTTTCAGGTGACTGTCGCTAGAAAGCTCATATATTTATGAGCATAGTTATTCAGGCAGGCTTCACATAGCATCGTAATAGTTTTCAGTGCCTCCATTGTCCATTTAAATTTAAATGATGTAGTAGCAATTAAGTTGCCTTGTCTTAAAATATTTCTAAGTATTTCCCCACCCACCCCCCAAAAATGATTCCCCAGTAAGTTTGAATTTGTTTGAATGAAACATTTTAAACTACACTCTGTTGCATTTTCCCTCAGAATCAAATATTTCACTTCATTACTTTTGGCTACCAAGAAAAAAAAAACATTTTAAATGTTTATACAATATCTAATATTAACATGACATGGTTTTTCTAGTGTTCTTTTCCAAAATGTAAGTCAAACAAACATCTTAAAAATCAGGTTTTTGTTAATTCAGGGCAGTTAAAAGAAATTCAGAAAATTCATTGATTCAAACATTTACCAGAACACCCATATCACTATATCATCACTATATTTTGGAACTTGTAAACAAAACGTAAGAACGGAAAATCCTTTTATTTTCATGGTTTGGCATGATGTCAGACTCTGAAAAGAGCCATAGTGAAAGCCATCCTTCCCCAACCTGAGGTGCTCCAGATGTGTTGGACTATAATTCCCATCAGCCCCAGTCAGCAAGGCCAATGGGTCAAGAATGCTGGATGTTGTCATCCAAAACATCTAGAAAGCACCAAGTTGGAGAAGGCTGGCGAAAACATTTGTGAACCGTTTTGCGTGATGCTTACCCTTACGCAAGTCCTCTATCTGGAATATCTAATAGGGATGGACATCCCATTGAACAATGGGGCAATGCTGGGGTATCTTGTGGATACACTGCTCACCTGGGGAAGTTATGGTTCTCAACAAAGACCGTCTCTCCGGAATCTCCAAAGGCGGTAAAGTGTCCTTTGGCTGTGGGCAGCAATGGCAGACCCTCCAACTCCTGGTAACACTCATCTCCAGCCAAGTACTCCAACACCAAGTATTTCTCCAACAGAGAGAGCCCGCAACAGTTGCTGTTTGCCCGGCGCAGGGTGTTTCTCACAAACTTCGTTGTTGCCTCCTTCACTTTTGCCCCATCTTTGGTGCCCAGCGCCAAGGCTCGGCGCACATGAGGAGGGGCAACAGCCACCAGCAATCCTGCTGCAATGAGAGCCTTCTCCAACGCCGCACCCACTGGCTTATCTATCACCTCCTCTGGCAAGAGGACGGCTTCGCGGGGATGAAGCAGGTGACGAGTCCCACCTCCAACCTGCACCAAGAGTTTCATGTCTATCAGTCTCTGGCAGATCTGAGCTACTAAAGGCTTGTAGCGGAGTTGCTGGCTTTTATCTGGGTCCGGCCATGCCCCGTACGGCTCACCGGGATAGGCAGAAGTCAGCAGCACCATCTGGCAATAAGCCACAGGCAGCATCTCTTCCATCAGCAAGTGGTTCCAACGGCCGTCATCTCCCCGCGCCTGGGACCCTTCTTCTGACCATTGTATGTGTCTTCGGTCATCCGTCAGCTGGAACGGGGCACTGATGTGCAGTGGCAATCCTGTCATGTTTTCCTCTGTGGCAGGGAGCGGTAAGACGCAGTTGAGGCGCCCGGAGCACCTGCCTTGCAAATAGTAAGCCAAGGACTGGGCTGGCCTAGAGCTCACCTTGCCTGAGAGATCCCACAGTTCTGGGAAGGCATCCTTTTTAGCTTCAGCTGACAACACCAGCCAATCGCAACTGGTGGCCTGTCCAATCCCAGTGCCACGTACAGCAAGGGTTTTGATGTGGGCAGCCGTGTCCAACTTGGTGCCAGTGACGTCATCAGGAGAGTGTGATCCATGGAGAACAGTGCCAGGAAGGCTGACTCGACTCACGTCTAGAGATGTGAAGGCCTGGGGGGAAAATGAAAAAAATTGGAAAAAAACTGGGTTTTCCCCGTTTTCCCCCAAAACCTTCTTTTGTTTGGTTTCCAAAAAAATGAAGAAAAATGGATTATGGGATGTTTTATTTTAGCATGATGAATAAAATGTTTAAGACAAGGTGTTCAGATATTTACTTCTCCAAATGATGTCTAAAAACTATGTACAGTATTAGATTATTACAATTTCTGTGCACCGAGGACAAGCAAGTCTTAGGTTGAAAATTGAGACTACAGCTCTCAAATGCAAGAGCAAGATGCATTTCTGCCTCTAGGGGGCACTGCCACTGAAGCAGAGACTGAAACTGGTAGTGATAGCTATAGCTCAGAAAATGTCTGATTAAATTTCATGCATATTCACTGAATCTTGGTCCCCCCCCTTTTTCCCCTCAATTCTTTTTATGGGAATGGGTGTGTTATGTCCACTTGACACTGTGGAGGACTAACGGAGACATAATTTTCTTTGTTACTAATGTTGATGGTTTCCTCTGTTGTTTTAATTTTTTTTTAAACTCCTCATAAACTGGCAAAACCAAAGAGGTTCCTTACAGTTCAGGTGTTCCTAACAGTTCAGGAGCTTGTAGCCCCATTTGTTACCCAAAAGGTAAAAAATAATGATTAAAAAAGTAAATTCAGTTTATAATATTTGTTTGAATACACTGTACTTTTAATATACCAAATGTAATAATTTTATGCCAAACCAACTTGGACATAATTACATTTTATGTTTCTAAAGTAACGAAGTCACTTTCAATCTGTAAAAAGTGCTAATATTGCATTATTTAATTTTTTCCAAAAATTTCAGGTTTTTTCCTGAAACCCCCTGGAAAGAAAACGTTGTTTTCCCATGGCTTCAAAATTCCCAGAAATTTTACATCTCTACTCACGTCTGACCCAGGAAATGGACGAGTGGAGGCTTCGGCTCTCAGCAGCTCCCTGATGGCGCCGTCGGATCCAACGAGGCCCAATGTCAACTTCCGAATGTTCCTGAGGAACAGTAAGCTAATGGGGGCATCATTCAAGAATGAGAGCAGCAGCTCCCGCACCCGTTCTGGGCTGTAGAGGTTTTCCGAGAGCCTCGAGGGACTCTGTCGTAGTGGGAAGCGAAACAGCGTGCCCGGGAATCGGCCCTCAACAGTTGGGCAAGGCTTGCCCAGCGATTTCAGTATTGCCCAGAACGGTTGAAACTGGTCGGAAGCCTCTTCCCATTCGTCCACACTACAGAGCTGACCCCCGTCATTTAACGCTGTTTGTTGTGGATCCAGCACTCCCAAACACTGATCAGAGAGTATAGATGGGAAATCTGGAGGACGAGAAGGGAAGAAATTCAGTCACAAGGATGTGAGCGACCCCTGCCTTGGTTACTTTCCCCTCTCGACATTCCTATTTCTCATGCAAACAAACTATATGTTTGTCTCATGCAAACAAACTATATGTCTCATGCAAACAAACTATATGGCCTAATCACAAAAAAGGGTGAAGGATGTGACACTGATATACACTGCGTCCGTTTTAAGAAAAACTCCATGCCACCCTGAAATCCTGCAAAATTGGGATTTATTTTGCCTCATTTGATTTGATGTATACAAAGCATAGAATGGCAGTTCCCCAGAAAACACAACAATTTTTGTGGGTGGTGGTGGTTGGAGATAGTACCTGGTTTATTTATTTATTTTTTAAAATGAAGCTCGCTCTCCCTCTCTCCAGAGAAACTGTTCTATAATCACACACCTTCCTCCCAAGCATGTGCCCTCTGGTTTTGAAGACTTGCCATTCCTCCAGTCAAGAGATACCTTAAGGAAAATAGTGTTGTTTACCCAGGGCTTTTGAGCTTCCTGGTTCTTTGGCCCAATTGTTATAGGCTGCATCACACGGGAGAAGAGGGGCAACAAGGGGTTTGAATTGAGTATTTCCCCTCTATTCCGTTCCATTGAGTTCTATTGAGGCAGCACCATCTAGTGACAGAAGATCCTGTTGGTTTTATCCCAGGATTTCCAAAGGATCCAGCGGGAGAGGTCTTGGTTGTTGACAACATCATGAAATCGTCCTGAAAACATATGTGAGTGGCTGATCACGAGCGTGCAATAAATCACTCGTTTAGAGGAGCCCACAGAGCTTCTCACCTGTGATATGGTAGACTGAGTTGAAGCCCAAGCCAAATCGACCAACGGTGGAAGGGTCATCCTCTTTGTGACTGACACCTGGACTCTGGATCCCATCCCAGTCAGCTTCGGAGAACTGGGCAGTATTGTAGGCAAAAAGGGCAGGGCCTAAGAGAAAGGAACATGATCATGTCAAGATGTTTTAAAAACCATTTATACGCTGCCACATCTCTAAAGAGTTCTAGGTGGCTCACAACAAATAAATAATTGTATACATTCCATGCTGGGAGTTGTAGGAGTTTTTTCTGTCTAAGTATGTGCAGCTAGCCTCCCCGCACCCCTATGGAATTCCCTGCCTCTGGAGGTTAGGGAGGCTCCAACTTTATATTCCTTGTGGCGCCTCCTGAAAACGTCATTGTTCCAGGAAGCCTTTCCTTAATGACCAGCCACGTTTTATGGTTCACTTTTGATTTTGCTTCTTTAAAAAAAAAATCTGTTTCAAGGTGTTTTATTCTGTTGTTATTTGATTTTATCTTGTACACCACTCTGAAATTTTGAATGGGGAGTGGTATATAAATATTGTAAATAAATAAAAAATAAGTTATACCTCTAACATTTAAAAATATCTCTATCTGTAATGATAAAAGAGGATGTCCCTCTGTCACTGTCATAGCCCCAAGACCATAAAACCTGAAACATAGCATGCATACTAAGGGGACCCTACAGGTATGCCCAAGGTTATTTAAAAAAAAGGTGGGGAAGCATTAAAGCCCATGTTGCATAACTTCAGACACCAAGCTATATCGTCAGAAGCCAACATGATATGCGGCAGTCTACCCCAATCTGGTGCTCTCCAGATACTTTGGACTACAATTCCCAGGATTCCTGACCATTGGCTATGCTTACTGGGGCTGATGGGACTTGAAGTCCAAAATATATGGATAACACCAGTTGAGAGAAGGCTATCATTGCCAAAAATTTCTGTTTGGGGCCGAAATAAAACAAACAGATTGGTATCCATTTGAAAGAATAAATGGGTGTACACCGGACATCAAAAGCAGCAGTATTCAGAAACTTATAGAAGACTA
This sequence comes from Elgaria multicarinata webbii, assembly GCF_023053635.1. NCBI lineage: Eukaryota > Metazoa > Chordata > Lepidosauria > Squamata > Anguidae > Elgaria > Elgaria multicarinata. Next base: position 32,578,229 of record NC_086181.1, on the reverse strand, counting down.
TTTCCATAGTCCAGGACCAGGCTCACTGTGGCTGCATAGATTGTCGTGGGTCATCCTGGGCGTGGCAGGATTTTCTATCCCAAGTGCTACAACATCCTCTTCCCACAATCATTGTCCACCTTCCCTCAATTTAACGCATGTGATGATTTCTCTATTGGTCTCAGCAGTCTCCACTCATGGAAGCTGGATCTATACCTTGGGCACTCGCCAACCCCTCAGAAAAGAGGCTCTGCGTTCCAAAACTCCGTTCATCGTAGAGTAAGATCACCTCTTCAGCACCCGCATCATCTGCATTCTGGATCAGCTCCTTCAGGAAGAAACAGGGAATTGGGGGAGTGGGTGAGAGTAGGAATCAAATCCAGTCATCAACACTAACCCAGTTCATGGAAATTGCTCCAGAGCTTCCCGTCTCATCTGCTGTAAACTGATAGACATCCCTACCCACTTTTTCTCTTCAGGGGATCTGGAACTCCCCCTCTCCAAACTTTAACCATTTAGACTCCAGCCAGAAAACAGGAATCTCACCGCAGCCATGGTTCTAACCCACTTAACCTCCACCCCAGTTCTCCTGGGAACACACACAAGATTGTATGTGCTCTATTATAATGCAAAATGCCTCCATGCCAGAAATGTAGCCCCTGGTCTCTAGCCTTTTTAATATGGGACAAAGCCCATGTGGCATCCCACCCAAGCACTTATGAAGACATTAAACCCATGTCTTGCTTTAAGTACATACATGTACATTTAATCAGCCGACTAATCTACAAAACCACACAGGATCCATCAATTAAGGGTTTGTAACCTCAGGTTCCAATGCAATGAACTTGAGGCCATTCCTCTCTTAGAAACCCCAAACAAAAAAAGGCCATCACTTAGCCCCTCACCTTTAAGATCTGACCCCCATCTGGGTATTTGCGAAGGATACCCTGCAAGTATTTGAGGACAGGGGGTGACCTCTGTCGAAAGCCCTTCCTGAAAGAGATGGGCAGAATGTACAGTGGTTACAGTATCCAAGAAAAAGGGAGAGGCTGGATTTAAAATTAAATCCTCATTCAACTGTTGTCAGGAGGCTTTGGCTTTATGTACAACTGCACATCCCGATATAGACCAATGACAGAGGGAGGGTGGAGTATTCCACAATTACGACTTTATTATGAAGCTTATCAGCTTTGATATCTATTGACATTTATGGATGATAATCAAAATAACTATTGGTCAAATATCGAAGTGCCTTTATTAAATCAAGAAGATGCTCAGTGCATTCCATTTCTTAAAAAAGAACTTAACAAAACTTTAATGAATCAAAATTCTGGCATGCTCCCAATTTTTTAGGATCTGGAAATATCATAAAGAACAATTAATGCTGGGAATATCACCTTTGATTCCGATCCATGTTCATCCCGAGCTTAAAAACAAAGATAGGAAAATTAATGCAAAACCACTTCAAGAACAGAACCTATATAGATTAAGAGACTGAAAACCTGCAACGAATGGCACGAGACTTGGAGGCTTCAATTACGACAATATAACATAAATGGGCTAACGTGGTACCAATTGAGTACCTTTATAAGGCAACCCAATATTAAAGAACAAGGAATTACTCAGTTTGAAAGGTTGATAGCAGACTCTACAGACACACAAAAGGGATTAATCTCTGTGATTTATGATATTTTACTGAGTATAGATATGGGCTCTATGAACAATCTAAAACAAGTATGGGAAAGAGACTAGAATATTGAAATCAAAGAGGAATGGTCTTATCTTTGGATGAAATTTCCCTACAAGTCCACATCAGCCCTGTTTCATCAATAAAAACAGTTCTGAAATGGTATCTCACCCCTTTGAGGATTTCTTACCTGTCCAGGAACAGTTCTTTTAAATGCTGGTGGGGATGTGATATGGTGGGGTCTTTCCTATGTATGTGATGGGATTGTAAAATGTCTCAGATTTTTGGGACCAAGTCTTTTTGGAAATTTCAAACATAATGGGAACAACTATAACTAAATCTCCAGAACTGGCACTTCTAAACTTATTCCATGGCCAACGTAAAGACCTATTACATATGGAACTGGTGGGATATCTATTAATAGCAGTGTGAGTGCTTATTGCCAGATACTGGAAAGATTTACAAGGAATCTCAATAACTAAATGGTACAATAAGGTATGGGAAGTAGTGCTAATAGAAAAACTGACTCAAAAGTTACGTATAGCAGAAGGACAAAAAAAAAAAAAAATCAGATACGTTTGCCACTGAGTGGGGGACTTTTATTACATGTATGAATAAAGATAGTAATACACATCTAGTCCGAAAAGCCTTCAGAAATATTTAGTTCACTTAAGATCCTTTAAATACAGTGTCCATGTCTATATTGACATGTGTAATATCCCCCTAAGATTTTTATTTTATCTTTCATGACCATGTTTTATTTATTTATTTATTGCATTTCTATACCACCCAATAGCCGAAGCTCTCTGGGCGGTTTACAAAATTAAGACAATTCAAAACAACAGTATAAAACGATAATATAAAATACAATATAAAAACACAACCAAGATAAAAACAGCAGCAATGCAAAAATACAAATTTAAAACACAAATTTAAAACAGCAAAGTTAAAATTTATTTATAGACTGTTAAAATACTGGGAGAATAAAAAGGTCTTCACCTGGCGTCTAAAAGAATATAATGTAGGTGCCAAGCAAACCTCCTTGAGCTCATTCCACAGCCGGGGTGCCACAGCAGGGAAGGCCCTCCTCCTGGTAGCCACCTGCCTCACTTCCTTTGGCAGGGGCTCACGGAGGAGGGCCCCTGTGGATGATCTTAAGGTCCGGGCAGGTACATATCGGAGGAGGTGTTCCTTCAGATAGCCTGGCCCCAAGCCGTTTAGGGCTTTGAATGTTGATAATGTTTTGTACTAAACATGTTGTTTGAATTATTGTGAAATATTGTTTTTTTCCCTCTCCCCCCTTTTCTTTTTTCTTTTGTTTCTATTTGCATGTGTATATATTTTCTTGGTTATTTTCACTGTATTTTATGTATATTGTTCATACATTTTTTTTTAAAAAAAAAACCTGCCCCACATGGCAAGTCCTACATGCACATTGCAGCATTTGCCTGCCGTAATATTGTCAAGCTATTGGATCTCACTAGATACAACAGGCTGCAAAAGCGCTTCCTCTGCCAATTAATAAGCAACAAGGTCTTCCTGAGCTCTGGCATGTTCCTGCATCCTTTGGTCCTGATGTTTGGCTTTCTCCTTGATCTTGCCTCTAGAATAGGGTGACCCTATGAAAAGGAGGACAGGGCTCCTGTATCTTTAACAGTTGCATAGAAAAGGGCATTTCAGCAGGTGTCATTTGTATATATGGAGAACCTGGTGAAATTCCATCTTCATCACAATGGTTAAAGTGCAGGAGCTATACTAGAGTGACCAGATTTCAAAGAGGGCAGGGCACCTGCAGCTTTAACTGTTGTGATGAAGAGGGAATTTCACCAGGTTCCCCGTATATACAAATGACACCTGCTGAAATGCCCTTTTCAATGCAACTGTTAAAAATTCAAGAGCCCTGTCATCCTTTTCATATGCTCACCTTACTCTAGAATGGTCTTCTGGTCCTGACTTTCAGCATGCTCCTGCCTCTAGAATGGGCCTTTAAAACTCAGGAAGACCTTGTTGCTTATTAATTTGGCATTTTCCTGCCTCTAGAACGGGCCTTTGGTCCTGGCTTTTGCAGGATCCTGATTTGCTCTGATGTCCTAACCACTGATTTGTCTATGATTCTTGGTCCCCAGCTCAACATAGACTGTTGCCCCACCCTGGTATTCATGTAATTCTTTGAGTGATCGTGGGCCAGTCATACTTTTTCTCCATCTATCCCTACTGCCTCATATGGTTGTGAGGATAAAACAAGGGGTAGAACCTTGTACACTACTCTGAGCAGTTTGGAGGAAGAATCCTCCTTACCTGTGAAGGCTGATGACTCCAATGTCAGTGGGGTAGTAAATCTGCTCTGGCTTTCAGTCAGATCTCTAACAGAGCTACCCAAGGTGCTAAAATAGCTAAAGCACCTTGGATAGCTCCTTTAGAGTTCTGACTGAAACCCAAAGCGGATTCACCACCCCATGACATTGGAGCCACCAGCCACCACTGCTCACTGTTAAAATAAAATAAGGAAGTTGCCATCAGATCTCTGATAGTTCTATTTAGCCTATCGCTGGTGTTTCCTGCTGCCCCTCTAGAATCTCAGGGACTCATCTAGGCTCTCCACACACAAACACATGCACACAGACACACATGCTGTTGCTCACCTTTTCTTTTGCCCCTGGGATATTTCGAAATCTAGAAAAGTGGGGAGAAAAATAGAGAATATGAACTGAAAAGAAAAATCACAATGCAATCGCATGGATCTGAATTGAAAATTGGTTCTCACTGAATACGAGAGAACTCAAGAAAGTGCTGTAACATCTTAGCTGGAAGGCAAGCAACAATTTTTAATTTCCAGAAGATAGCCATATTCGTCTCTTGCAGCAAAAACAACGAAGGGCCCTTTCAGAAGACACCTTCAAACGTGGCTTTAACTATGGTGGTTAAGCCAGAAAGCCAGGCTGTGTTCAGAAGACATCTTAAACCATGGCTTTAACCACGGTGAATAAGGCTTTTTGCTTTATTCACCATGGTTAAAGCTGTGGTTTCTTCTGAACGGGGCCAGAGTCATGTAGCACCTTAGAGCAGTGGTGCAGAACCTCCCTCCTGGCGTCCCAACCCGGCCTTCCAGCATTCCCCAGAAGGCCTCGCCCCTTTCCCCTGACCCCGCCCCTTTCCCCCAATTGCCAATTTTGGGTGGTTTCCCAGCTTTTGCATGCAACCCCCACCCCCATTCTAAAAGGTTGAAATACTTCTAAGGTTCAGTTACTGGCAGTAAGAGCTTTAAGCTAAAATTTGTTATTTTGCGTCCACCTCTTTACCCTTAGCCCTGGTCCCCATTGGGATGAGGCTCTGAAGAGCTTCTCAGAAACGGAATGTGGCCCTTGATTTTAAAGACATTAACTTAAACATGTCTTTAACGTAAGTAATTCATAAATATTAAATAAAGACACCCTTATGCTTTTGTGGATGAAGTTGGCTACAGTCCATGAAAATTTATGCAAAAATAAACAATTTGGAAGAAAATTGAAAGTGGTTTACACGTATGCACATATTTATTCGTCTTTAACTAGTGCCCCTGGTCACAGAAATGTTGTGGTTTCCTGAAACAACAGAAATCCCTGCCAAACCTGCTTACTAAAGCAGAAGCCACGTGTCAAACACACACTCTGTGAGAAAAACTTAGCACCGGCCTCCAGACAGAGGCGCACTTGGTAAAAAGTAAGCCACTCATATACACACACACTTAATATTCGGTGTGACTCAGCTCTTCCTCAGAATATTCAGCCTTCTGCAGTAAACCAACAACATGGTCCATCAGTTTCAACCTTCCTCAACCTGGGCGCTCCAGATGTGTTGGATTGCATCTCCCAGAATGCCCCAGCCAGCAGAGCTGGCTGGGGCATTCTGGGAGTTGTAGTCCAACACATCTGGAGCGCCTCAGGTTGAGGAAGGCTGGGTTACATGAAGCAGACAGACAGAAAAGGGGGTGGGAAGACAAGATATGGGAAAGCGTCTGCCCTGGAAGGTGGCTAAGAAATATTTTAACTAAAACAAACAAATTAGTTGTTTCCCTCCCTCCCTCCCCAAATTGGATTTTAAAAATATTAACCAAAGGAAAACAATCACAAAACACCAGCAAGGGAAAGGCTGGCCTGAACTGTATTTAATTTTTGTGCAGCACAATTTGGCATCAAATTGTATTTGTGATCCTGCCACATCAGTGACATCCTCAGCCCCAGTCTACACTTGTAGCAGGAGTAGGCTGCAGAGTCCTGCATTGTGCCAGTTCGGACAGCAGGGTGGGGGACATTTTTAATCAATGGAGGCTGGTGGCTCTGCTTTGGGTGGGGCTTCGAATCCATTTTGGGTTTTACTCGGATCCAGCCAGAATTCTAAAAGAACTATCCAAACTGCTGAACGCTAGCCCCAAAATAGGTTTAGTGCCTTGGAAAGCTCCTTTAGAGTTCTAGCTGGTTTTGACTGAAACCCAGAACGGATTTACAGCCCCAACGAATTCGGAGTCACCAGCTTCCACTGTTTTTAATGCTCCCCATACATTAAAACCGGAAAAAAAACCAAACCCATCCTCCCTCCAAGTAAAAACAGTGTGGGAATTAGAGCGATTAGATGGACAGTAGATCTGAATCCATCAGGGCTCTTCCACTTCTGATGGACGGGTGGAGTAGTAGCTAATCTACCTTTAATACTGCGAATCTACTAAGCACGCTTACTTCGAGTCAAGCCTCGCACGGATTTCAATAGGATTTAATCCTTAGTAAATGCGGTTATTATTTGAGCCAGAAAAATCCGTCCTATGTGCTTGTACTCTTCTACATTAGGTGTAGAGAACCCACGGCCCTCCAGATAATGCTGGGACTACAACTCCCATCATCCATAATACCACTGGCCGTGTTGGTTGATGTTGATGGGAACTGGAGTTGAACGACATCTGGAGGAGGACAATAAGCCTAAACCCCACTCCTCTCTCCCAAAGAACCCAGGAGTCCTGGCAATCGGTGCCCACACCTGTGAATGTACTACTCACCGCCTCAGGGCCAAGCCCAGAAGCCTTTAAGATCACGACGCAGCTCGAAAGGTTTTTCCGACGTTTCTCAATGGATGGAAGCAGCAATGACTGATGCGCTTCTTGCTTCCCGTTACGCTTCTAAAGATTCTCTTAGAATCGCTTATCGGGAAATGGAAACCGAAAGCACTTTTCGAACGCTAGTTTCGGAAAGAGGCGTAGAAAGGTTGAGACCGACGCCAGGCGCGGGGGCGGGGGGAGACGGGAGAGCAGCTTTTGAGCGTGAGATCGGGAGACAGACAAGAGGGAACGTGGGGATGCGGTCCCGGGCACGGAGAGATGAAAGTGGTGTGCAGTCTCTCATGGGGATGATGATGATGATGATGATGATGATGATGATGATGATGATGATGATGATGTGCAAAATAATCTTTGGTTGGTCGGAGTGGGTCACTGTGCAACCTTAAGCAAGTTTACTGCATCTTTTATACACCAGTTGCTGGGGAACATGGGTGGGATGGTGTTGTTGCCCCAGTATCCTGTTTCGACATCTGGTTGGCGAATCTGTGAACAGAGTGCTGGACTAGATGGATCCTTGGTCTGATCCAGCAGGGATCTTCTTATATTCTTATGACCCAGAATTATATGGAATTTCTCTCTCACATACACAAAATTGCCTTATACCAAAACCCTTGCAGAAAATGAGCGCTCCCTCTTTCAGTACTAAAGAAAATGTGAGTTTGCTTAAATCCCCATGTGACTTAAAGATCAAACCACACAATAACTTAGCATGCAGCTGACCCTGTCTTTTTACTCACATGCAAATGTTCAGGCCCTGATCTAGATCAACACCATCACACAGATGGAAGAGGTTTTAAGCTCTCTGCCCCCACATGCCATTTTTTTTCTGAATCTCTCCCCCCCCCCACATACACACACACCATTGGGCTAAAAAAAGTTGGGGGCAGGAGCCGTCTCCTCCTTTAACTCCTCCTTATCTTCAACTCTTGATAATCTTGCTCCATCTACAACTCGGATAGTTCGCCCCTCTCAACCCCAACCGTGGCTCACCTCTTTCCTTCGCTACCTTCGCTCTTGTTCCCGGGCAGCTGAACGCCTGTGGCGTAAGACCAAGGACGGGGCGGACTTTGTCCATTACATATTTGTTCTCACCTCTTTCTCTTCTGCCATTTCACTGGCCAAACAGCAGCACTACTCAACGTTGATCCAGTCAAATGCCAAGCACCCTCAGTGGCTCTTCGCATCCTTCAATTCTCTTCTGAAGCCTAATCCACCATCTCTCCCCGCCTCTCTGGCTGCCAATGATTTTGCCTCTTTCTTCAATGCTAAAATCCAAACTATTCGCTCCGATCTGGCCAGCTCTGCTCCGCTTCCAGCTCCTGTCCCTCACCTGTCAGTTCCTCCTGCAACTCTCTCGGCGTTCCCTTCGGTCTCAGCTGATGAACTGTCTAAAATACTGCGCTCGTCGAAGCCTTCCACTTGTTCCCGTGATCCGATTCCCTCTCGCGTATTTATTAATCTTATCCCCGCTATCCTCCCGTCCTTGCTTCACATCATTAATTCTTCTCTGTCCTCTGGTTCATTTCCTTCTGCTTTTAAACATGCTACAGTCTCTCCCATTCTCAAAAAACCCACTCTTGATCGACTATCTCTGTCTAACTACCGACCTGTCTCTCTGTTGCCCTTTGTCTCAAAGATCCTGGAACGTGTGGTCTACTCTCGTTGTCTTGACTTTCTCTCTAGTAACTCTGCTCTGGATCCCTTTCAATCTGGATTCCGCCCTTTGCATTCCACTGAAACAGCCCTTACCAAGATCACCAATGATCTTCTCACTGCCAAGTCTAAACGCCATTATTCCGCTCTTATTCTCCTTGATCTAACTGCAGCCTTTGACACAGTTGATCACGATCTTCTCTTAGATTCCCTCCATGACCTTGGACTCTGTGGCTCTGTCTATAACTGGTTCGCCTCCTATCTAGAGGGTCGCTCTTTCAGCGTGTCGGCTAACGGCACCTCGTCCTCCTCTTTTCCCCTTTCAGTAGGGGTTCCGCAAGGCTCGGTGCTTGGCCCGTTGTTGTTTTCTTTATACATACTGCCCTTGGGTAAGCTTATTCAATCTCATGGCCTCCAATATCACCTGTATGCCGACGATACACAATTATATCTCTCATCTCCGGAACTTTCTCCTGATGTTCACGATCGTATCTCGGCATGTCTTTCAGATATCTCAGCCTGGCTGCTTCATCGTCGTTTGAAACTTAATATGGCAAAAACTGAACTGCTTGTTTTTCCTCCTAAACCTTCTCCTCACCTCTCATTCTCTCTTACTGTCAACGATGTCACACTTACTCCGGTCAAGGAAGCTCATAGTCTTGGCTTTATATTTGATTCCTCGCTCTCCTTTACTCCTCATATCGAGGCAGTAGCTAAATCCTGTCATTTCTTCCTGTATAATATTGCCAGGATTCGACCATTTTTGTCTGTCTCTTCTGCTAAGACTCTCGTTCACGCACTGGTTATCTCTCGGTTGGACTACTGCAACCTTCTTCTCTCTGGCCTTCCTTCATCTCACATCAGTCCGCTGGTCTCTGTCCACCACTCTGCCGCTAAGATCATCTTCTTGGCTCGCCGCTCTGACCATGTCACTCCACTTCTGAAATCTCTTCATTGGCTTCCAATTCACTCCAGAATCCAATATAAACTTCTCCTGCAGACCTTCAAAGCTCTTCACGGTCTAGTTCCTGCCTATCTCTCCTCTCTCATTTCACACTATTGCCCCGCTCGTGCTCTCCGCTCCTCTGATGCCATGCTTCTCGCCTGCCCCAGGACCTCCACTTCCCTTACTCGGCTTCGTCCTTTTTCTTCTGCTGCCCCTTACGCCTGGAACGCTCTTCCAGAACACTTGAGAACTACAAACTCAATCACAGCTTTTAAAACTCAGCTAAAAACTTTTCTTTTCCCTATAGCTTTTAAATATTGAGTTTGTTCTAACTCCATACTGTTAGCTTCACCCTACCCGGTGCCTGTTTACACTTCCCTGTGCCTGTTTGCATTCTCCTTCCCTCTTTATTGTTTACTACAACTTTATTAGATTGTAAGCCTATGCGGCAGGGTCTTGCTATTTACTGTGTTATCTGTACAGCACCATGTACATTGATGGTGCTATATAAATAATAATAATAATAATAATAATAATAATAATAATAATTGTTTTTAAAGCTGTTATCTATCAGTTTTGTTTCTCAGCTTGAGAACAGAGAAATGGAAACTAAAAGGAGCTGACCATGCTGAAGTTAGGTAGTTCCTAGTTAAACAGACCTAAAGTTCATACACTTCAAAATATACTTTGGATGATCTGGTATCATATCTTTCCATATTTTTGGGGTGGCTGGCTTTCCTCTTCAAGATGAACAATAGTTCTCTTCAATCAAAACGGCCCTTTTAGCTCAATACTCATTATGATAACCTCACATGACAATTACAAATATAAAATGGAAGCTTCCGCAATAAGCTTTGAACCACCTCAAATAATTCACTCACACGTTCAGGAGAATGCCCTCTACAAGATGGAATTGAATCATGTCCAGCCCAAAGCTTTCTTTGGGCACAGGACACTGTCAAGCAAAACACACACACCCCAATAATTCCCAAAATATGTAGAAAAGAAAAAGGAACTGGATGTGTGCACCTCCAAATGAAGCTTTTGAGCTTCCCCGAAACATACATGGACGGGTGCAAAAGAGTCTCCTTAAACAATGGCATTGAACTACGTATTAGCTGCGAGCTTTCTTTAGGTGCAAGAGGTTGTCAACTCTGTACAACCATGCCAATTAGAGCCCAAATTTGTAGACAAGGGGCACTGGTGCTGTGCATCCTACAAAAAGCACTTGGCAGGATGCAGTTCCATGCCATCTGGTAGAGGACACTCTTCCCGACATAGGGGTAGGCCCCAAAGCTTAATTTGGGGTGTACATTCCAAGTTTCTTATTTTATACATGTTTGTGCTATTGTTGGCATGGAGGTGTCATATTTCATAGTGCCCTGTGCCTAAAGAAAGCTTTGGACTAGACCCACAATTCAATGCCCTACAGTAGCGGACATGTGGGTGCATGATTTGGGGTGGCTCAAAGTTTATTCAGTGGTTTATGTCTCCAGTTTGTTCTTTGTAATGGTCATCTGGGAGCATCATGGGTTGCACAAAAATGTAATTAAGAGAATTATTCTTTATCATGAAGAAGAAAGTTCTACTGTCATGGAGATATATGGTTTGGGGTAGTTGAAAGCATATTTTGGGGTGCAAGGGAATAAAAACTTTAGGTGGAACCTTGTTGCACAAATAAGCAGGTGGAAATATGATAGAGGGGTAGAAAAATATGCATGGTGTGGAGAATGTGGACAGGGAGATATTTTTCTCCTTCTCCCGTAATGCTAGAGCCTGGGGTCATCCTATGAAGCTGATTGGTGGGAGATTCAGGACAAATAAAAGGAAGTACCTTCTGCACACAGCATATAGTTAAATTATGGAACTCACTACCACAAGATGTAGTGATGGCCACCAATTTGGATGGCTTTAAAAGGGGGTTGGATAAATTCCTGGAGGAGAAGGCTATCAATGGCTACTAGTCCTAATGGCTATGTGCTT